>NW_007248370.1:1008364-1053619 GCF_000164805.1 Carlito syrichta
AAAAAAAAACCCTACACTATATAATTAAGGCACGAGTACATCTCTGTGGGTCTTCAAAGCAAAGTTCCCTTTTCTTAAGTCCCAACTAACCCTTGCTAACCACCTCTCTTGATATAGTCAAACTTGGTTATTTTTTTTTTTTTTTCCAATTTTTGGTTTTTTTTGTTTTTGAGTTGGAGTCTCACTCTGTCGCCCAGATTGGAGTGCCCTGGCCGCTCCCAGCCACCTCAGCCTCGACCTGCTGGGCTTCGGTGATCCTTCCGCCCCAGCCTTCCGAGTAGCCAGAATTACAGGCGTGTGCTACCATGCCCGGATAATTTTTTGATTTATTGTAGAGATGAGGTCTCGCTGCCCAGGCGGGTCTCGAACCCGCGGGCTCAGGCAATCCACTCACCTCAGCCTCCCAAAGGCGCGGGATTACAGGCTGAGCCACTGAGCCCGGCTCAAACTTGGTTATTTCTTCCCTGATCACCAGAAGACTGGCTTGTCCATGACGTTACATTGAAACCCATCCTGCCCTCTCTCCTTTTGCTGTCTACTTCTATTCTTTGAGAGGCTGCTGAAGCATTCTGCGCTGAATACTGCTACTTACTGAGCAAACCGTTAGTTTAAAGAAAGCCTTCAAGTTGCCTACAACTCAAGAAACTGTTTCCTATGCCAGGATCCTTCCAAGGAAAACATCCTCTAGAGGAGGGACCAGGTTTTCCTTCTTCCCTGCTATCAGCTTTATCTCCAGTCTGTTGGAAACCTGACTTCTGGGTTCTGAAAAACCCAAAGTCAATAAAAGACTTAATGTTCAATAGTTCAGAGAAATGAAAATGAAATATCCTGAGAACTAGCACAGTTTTCACTCGTTAGCTATTCAGGCTTCCTGTGTTCATTTTTCCTTTATGTTGTTAGGGATGTGTTGCACAGCAGTGCAGGCAGCCTTGTGTTGCTGGCTCAGAGCCTGTAGATCTATAAGAACTGGAGAGTTCTTATAAACTCACGAGTGCTGACAATATCTAATACTTCCGTGGTACATTATGGTTTAGATAACACTTTTATATGCATTATCTCATTTAATCTTCACGGGGACAGCAGTTGACTCGTGTATATAAAAATAAAGAGAGCAGCTGGGCTCGGTGGCTCAGCCTGTAATCCTGCACCTTTGGGAGGCTGAGGTGAGTGGATTGCCTGAGCCCGTGGGTTCGAGACCCTCCTGGGCAGGCGAGACCTCCATCTCTACAATAAATCAAAAAATTAGCCAGGCGTAGTAGCGCGTGCCTGTAGTTCTAGCTACTTGGAAGGCTGAGGTGGGAGGATTGCTGGAGTCCAGCAGGGGAGGCTGCGGTGGCCGGGAGCGGCCACTGCACTCCAGTCTGGGTGACCCAGTGAGACTCCAACTCAAAAAAAATAAAATAAAATAAAGAGAGCCAAATTTAACTGCACAGTATTGTGGAAAGGATAAAATAAATGACCCTAAGTGAGGCACCATTCAGGTTCTCCATAGATATCTCTTGCATTACTCCCTTGAATGTGTCCCTTGCTTATACAATGCTGTTCTGTACAAAATAGTTATATTATCTCCCTCCCTCTTTCTTGGGACAGATAGTGCACAAGGTAGGATGCTTAGCCAAGCGACTCTTAAAGTCACTTCTAGTTGGGTCTGTTCTTTGTTAGGTTTCTCTACCTTAAATAAGTGTAACTTTGGAAGTTTCTGAATTTTTTCCCTAGAAAACTGCATGTTTTCAAGGACTGCATATCACTGGTTGAAATGGATGCAAGCAGAAAAGCTTAAACTGATGTTAGACCTAAGCACAGTGCAGTATCATAGATCCCTCCCTTCTGTTTCAAGTGCTACCGTGATAGTCTCAGCAGCTACACAGTCACTACTCTGGTCTAAGAAGTAACGTACACCTTTAGGGTGGCATCTTCACTGCTATTATTTTGTTTCTGAAAGTGCATGAGAAAGTTATCATGAGTTCATTCAGGTCTACATAATTTCTTATGCTTGATAACTCATTCACAAAAATGAGGAGCAAGACTTAAGATTAGTTAACCAGAATTATGAAGACCACAAATACATCAAATGTTTTGGAAGTTATTCTCTATGAAAGTACAAACAAATTTCAATATATGAAAGAAGGTGAATGCCAATTTATGGTATCATCCGGGGTCACATCAGAGACAGACATATCCTCACCACTGCCATCCAGTTTCAAGTACAGGACATCTCTTCACTGTAATTAAACCATTTCTACAAACAATTCACCTCACGTTGTGGAAAAGCCTGCCTTTCATCTTAATAAACAGACAACAACTAAATTTGTGATTAGGATAATCTAGATCTGATTTCCACGTTCAAATTGGAGGCTATTAATAATATGGGTTGCCGGGCTCGGTGGCTCAGCCTGTAATCCCGCGCGTTTGGGAGGCTGAGGTGAGTGGATTGCCTGAGCCCACAAGTTCGAGACCTGCCTGGGCAACGAGACCTCATCTCTACAATAAATCAAAAAAATCAGCCAGGCATGGTAGCACATGCCTGTAATTCCAGCTACTTGGAAGGTTGAGGCGGAAGGATTGCCGGAGCCCAGCAGGCGAGGCTGCGGTGGCCGGGAGCGGCCACTGCACTCCAGTCTGGGCGACTGAGTGAGACTCCAACTCAATAAAAAAAAAATTAACAATAATAATAATAATATGGATCTAATGTATTATTATTCATTTAACAGATATGTCAAGAATACCAGACATGTGCTTTGTGTTTTTCTAGGCACTGTGGACACAGCAGCGAGCAAAGTCAAAAATTTCTGCTCTTAAGGGACAAAAATTTTCTAATGAAACCACTAGGTTTCTCTATTTATGACCCAAAGCTGGTCAAATTTCTCCAGAACTAAGGTAAGCATGTGAAGTCATTCAAGACCTTCTGATAGTATCCGAATCCTTGGTGCTATATCTATTTTAGATAAAGCATAGTAAAAATGAATAAAAACTTAATTAAACTTGCACCTCAGTAATCCAGTCTCTATCTTGATGGTCCTTGCTGGAATTTTCAGACAGAAGCAGCTGTGTACAGATGACAGAGAAAACTCTAGCACATGGCACATTTGGGCACACAATGAAGAAAAGACATACAAATCCTGCTTGACTTCCATTTGGTGTTTGTGTCGAAACATCAAGGTTATAAAAAGTCAGCTTCTAATAATCCCCTCAGGCCTCCATTCCATTCCCTAATTTTTATGCAATGACATTTAACATTTTGACTTTGCTTAAAATAAAGTGTCTGTGTTTAAGTAAGTCTAGCTTTGATACAGTCGACAAAAGCCCAACACAAATATTCAAAGATAAGAAAAATAGGTATTTGAAGGTATGATGTGTTTGTCTGACTCTGGAAGTGACTTGAATGCGATTCAAGAAGGCAATGTACTCTTTCTTGTCCTGATATAAACCAACAAATAAACAATTTCCAAAAGCCCAGCTCTATAGACATAAGACATCTGGATACTTTAAAAAGGAATCCACATTCTTGGCAATGTGTCCAAACTTGGGATCCAAATTTTCTGAAGTTCGCATATCACCATCATGGCAAAATGCTACCCTGTCATAATGTGTCTCCATAATATCATGTCGACATTATCTGTTCTGCAGAATATCTCCTTAAAAACTTGACGACCTAAAGGGAAATGCAGTTTTATCCCATAAGGCCATGGAATTTGATCCTATTTGTTCATTATGCACAGAAGGTACTCTATGTAATATGCAACTCATGATGAGAATGCTTGAAAAGGTCATTGGCTTAGTTCAAATAAACAAAATGCCTTCTCTGTAACATTCTGGCATGATAGAGAATTAGAGCAGTGAAAAGACTGTAGAGTGTAAAGAAAAAAAATATCTGAGGCCAGTTCAGTTTCTGTTTAGGGTGAAACTATTTTTAGTATACTGAAAGATTGCTGGAAAGAAGGGAGTGGTGTGTAAAATAAAAGAAATAAAAGCTGGTCACATTGTCCAGGTTGAAAATAGAGAGTGATTAATTATTTTAAGTGAGAGTCACTTTTAAGTCGCTTGTAGCCTTTTTCAGGTCTAATTGGTAAACCATTGTCATCCTGAGAACTCGGCCCTACTTTTCTCAATGCGAACTTTCTATCCCTTCAGACTTTATGGTAACAGAAGGAGATAAGAGGCTCTTTATACTTTAGGGAAATTTCCAAAAGCTTCATGCTGAGAGAACTAAAGTAAAACAACTGACACGTAAGAAGTTTGCTTATTTAAAAAGAAAATTCCTCAAAAAGTTTATGTAATAGATTTGTGTTTTATATTTTTTAATGAATATGCTTGATTTTTTATGCATACTTTTGATTTAGTCCTCATGACAATTACAGATCTATCTTAATATAGTGAATACTACTGTCTGTGTGTGTGTGTGTGTGTGTGTGTGTGTGTGTGTGTGTGTGTGTGTGTGTGTGAGGGAAACTGAGCTGGCTGGGTTAAATAACTCCCTCAAAGTTTTTAATGGCAAAGTCACAATCGAGCCCCAAGACAGCCTTTCCTCCAAAACTCAATCTTTCGACTACCCATAATGCCTCTTGATAATGAATCAGAACAAGGCATCCCAAGATGCCCCCAGAAGAATTTCAGGCCTTGTAACTGACAACCGACTGAACGGTGACATTAAATTATTTTTCAAGTATGGCTTCACCAGTTGCTGAGTTCATGGACTCTGAAAAGAAATCAGGTGTGAAAGGAAATACTGGGCATGTTTGCAGTAGGCTTTAGCTAAAGAGTACCTTGAAATGCTGACTGCTAGATTTATGGGGAAGGTCTTGCCTAACGAACTTGTGAAAGTTCCCTGCAGATATTATAGCATGCTCAGCCAGGAGACATACTGGATTCTGTACGCCATCAAAGAAAAGTATTTGATAAGACTTCATGTCAAAGTGTACCGCTTGCAGTAAGAAGTCAAGCTGTGGTAAGTCTCAGAGACCAAAACAGGGCTCAGAAAGAGGAACAGTGAGATGACTTGCCTAACCTGAAAGAAGCTGCCAGCAGGGCAGCTCAGGGGACTGTTATAAGGAACTCTCCTGTTTATTTTAGTAGTCAATGACTTAGGAACAAAAACATCAGAATGAAGATTCCAAGGGCAGGGATAATACCTAGCAGTGGCATTAGAAGTCCACACTCTTTGTGCTTATGGTCTTGTCATTGTTTGCACATGGTGCTGTGAGTGGGGAGTGGGTTGAAATTTCCCTTGGGGGTGCACACAAGGCTACTCCAATGCTGACATCTAATGGGAATAAAAAATAGTTGGGGATAGAACTCTCCAGAATCCCTTCATCCTGCATTATGAGGATTATATATTACAGATTATCACAAAAATTCAAATGAAATGCACATTTAGGAGTTTAAAAAGAAAAGTAGTGCTATTTTGACCTATTAGAAAGCTATAAAAGTAAAAGAGTTTTAAATTGTAAATACGAATGTTAATCTGTCTTGTATTAATTAGGCTTAACCATAGATATTTTGCCCACATATGTTGGGCAAATAAACAACAACAGCAATGACTATTAAAAAAAGAAAGAAAGAAAGAAAGAAAGAACGAAAGAAAGAAAGAAAGAAAGAAAGAAAGAAAGAAAGAAAGAAAGAAAGAGAGAAAGAAAAAAGAAGCTAGAAACACACACACACACATACTCTCCAAGTAAGAGAATAATAAAAGTCTGGAGAAAACATGAATACATTTATCAAAATCATGTTAATGCAATGGCCTATTCGTTTCACAATATAAAGTTTATTTTACTTGTTGAACAACTTAGAGCTTTTTAAAATCTTGTCAAATAATTGGAAATTGAAACATGCTGGGCTGTGTACAAGACATATCTGACATTAAGGAAATTATATGCATTTGGTCATATGTCTTCAAATATATTTGTATGCAAACATATATTTACATGTTTATATCAATGATATAATTCATAAAATGTTTTCACATCCTTTATCTTAAGGTCCTCTCATACATGTAAAGTACTTATTCTCTAACTTCTCTAGGCGATTTCAAACATTTTCTGAACATATCTCCAGAATGCTTGGTTTGTATCTCTATGAAAGATCTTAACACGCTTCTGCAATGAATTATATGCATGTGGCTGTTCCTCATGGGAAATGCCTAGAGGAGAGAAACTGTGTTCCCACCATATTTGTATCTCTGCCTAATGCCTATTCCCTACAGACCCCTACATTCTAATTGACCCCAAGACAGCAGGATTGATGTAGGAGAATGTGAGAATTTATAGGCATCTTGGCAACACCAATGTGACCCACAGCTTGGCATCTGGGAAACGTTTTGCAATCAGCCTCATCTCTAGTGCCTTGAACAACACTTTCCTCTTTGGTGCCCTGGTGAAATTTGTTGAAGGACTGCGTATATATGTCATTCCATAACATGGTGGCTAGTAAATGGTGCATTCAAGACTCGGACCTAAGTCTTCTGTGTTGTGTTCTCAATGTTGAGGGGGAAAATACTTCCTCTGTCTCAGTTAAGATTCCCAAGCTGCCCTTGGGTGTTGTGTACAGGCATTTAGATTCGGGTGTCGAGGGTGGGAGTGGGAGGTGGTATGCCAACCGCAAAGCAATAAAACTGTGGATGTTCACCTTGATATTTTCATTTATCATTTGTGTTTCAAACCTAAACTGCATTGCCCAAGAGGAATACATGACATTAAGTAAGGATTTACCACTCCTCACGTATGATATGTAAGGAGCAGCTGCACTTAGTAGGAAAAAATAGGGTAGCTACCACCACCATGAGCTATTCTGCCTCCTTGTTGGTTGCAGTCATTGCATGCTATTGCTCCCCTCTGAGCTGCTTCTGCTTTATTTATTTATTTATTTATTTGTGTTGGCGTCTCGCTCTGTCGCCCAGACTGGAGTGCAGTGACACGCTCCCAGTCACTGCAGCCTCGACCTGCTGGGTTCCGGCGATTCTTCCACCTCAGCCTTCCAAGTAGCCAGAACTACAGGCGCACGCTACCACGCCCAGCTATTTTTTGATTTATTGTAGAGATGAGGTCTCCCCATGTTGCCCAGGCAGGTCTCGAACCCAAGGACTCAGGCAGTCCACTCGCCTCGGCCTCCCAAAGTGCTGGGATTACAGGCTAAGCTACCGAGCCTGGCCTGCTTCTGCTTTAAATAACAGCATAATGTCATGGAAAGAGTAACCAGGGTTGGGGCACATACTTTCAAGCCTATTATAAGAGGGAGCTTAGATGAGAACATATTAATATTCCTTTTGGAACTGATTAGCCCTCGATCCTTGAGATGCTATTAAATTTACCTTCTGTGATGTACATAAAGGAAAGTGTCACACTGCACATTTTAGCAATTTAGGTAATTCATTTAAAACCAGAAAAAATATATATTATTTGACTTGCCGCGGTTTATCTCCACCACCCGGGTAAACAGCACAGACTTGGAGCTGCCATCCCAACCATGGCCCTGACACTCTGACATTCACATGTTCCAGAAAATCAGGCCAATTATGTTTTTCAGTCTTGCTCCATTTCATCTCCAGTTGTGTAGGTCCAGCCTTAATGTACCCAAACCAAATGAGGTGTGATTTCCCTCCCAATAGAACTAAGCACTTTAAATAACTATAAAGAATTTTAAAAGTATGCTTTTTTCCTAAACCCAGAAAGAAAGAAAAAAAGATAGTAGAGGTGTATTTCAAAACACCTCTGAAATTGGAGCGATCAGCTGAACAAGTCTGTGGAGAAAGTACTTGCTCAATTGTATAATTTCTTCTATTATTAACTATTCAAAATAATAAATTAATTTAAAACTAAACTAACACAGATAATGAATACTATTTAATAAAAGTGACTGTGGCGTTTGGAAAGGGCATACTTAATAAATTATTGTACTATAGAGTCCATATTCAATCATCAGTTTTTTTAGTAATCTAAAATGCTTAACTTAAACTTCATTTCCCATTTCTTCCAAACCAGAAAAATTAAAAATTCCATGAAGGGGCATGAGAATTCCAGCTCACATTTCCAATCTCCAGAGGTTTGAAAAACTTAATCTATCTAGTTGAATGCCTTGGTCATGATCCAAACTGAATTTGAACTTTAGATATTTGAGAGTGACCCATCACTGTTTTAAGTCCAAATTGGCTACAGAGAACCCTACAGACCATTACCTCATTGTTTATTCTTGTAAACTATAAATATTTTTAAAACCTCAAATTATGAAGTTAAAGGAGGACATTTTATTTCTCTCAACCACTGTCACTTTTTCCCCTCTTGCTTTAGATTTTGACCGTGTATCTTAGAGCCCAGTTAGTAAAATAATCAGTAGCATTGACAGGATGATGTACTGTGGTCTGAAACCACGTTTCTTAGCCATTTCAGTTCTCAAGAGACAATGGAATATGTACTTAGCAAACCCAATTGTAAAGATCCATGTTGTTCCAAATATGTAGTGATACTTTCAGTCAAATCACGACTTCATATGCCCGAAGAAGTAAAGTATAACTTTCACAATGTATGATGAAAAGGCTATACTTGTTTTTCTCTTAGGATGTTATAGTACAACAATATAATGGCTTGTAATTACATATATATGCATATGCCTAGTTATACTGAACAAGAGAGAGGCATTAAAGTCCTAAAAAAAAATATTGGGACTAAATTACTACACTATAGGAATGGAAGAAAAACAGAAAGAAGAAATAGAACTATGAGATATTTCAAAGGGAAAAGACACTATAGCTATGAAGCACCCTCTAAACTCACAACTCTACAGATAAGTATTTTTCTTGCCATTATTCCACAGAAGGGTTTCTGAGACTCAAATAATTAGTAAATAATAGAGACAGAATTGAATCTTGGGTATATTTAACGTGAAAAAAAAACACTCATCCTTACTTTTCCATATTCAATTCAAATTATTGGTGTTGAGACAAAGAAGATTGTGGTATCACCAGCTGAGAGCTGGTATGATAGGGTAGTTAGTAGCAATAATGAATTGAGTAACATGCATGCTCAGTTCACACTATAAGAAGCCAATAAGTGGAGACATAAAGTTCACAGTCAGAAATAGAGTAGTGCTCTAATTTAGGAGAGCATGTGGGACTGGAGATATAGATGGAGACTTTATATCTACTTGGTAGCTAAAGTAAAGAGAATTTCATGAAAGGGAATTAGAAACAATAACTTCTCCTCGATAAGAACAGTCGAGATATAAGAATAAAAGGAGAATGAGAAAAAATAATCTTGAGTGCTATCAGCAACATAAAAATTTCATTTATTAACTTACTATTTTAATAGTAGGAATCTGGACACCTGACATGCTAAATATTTTTAAAGTTTGGTAAAGTGTTATGGGTGGTATCCAAGGTAAAAATAAAGTTCAAAAACATTGAGGAATTCTAATCTAAACTTAGCTGAACAAAGTTCTTTACTATTTTTAATTGGCTAATTTGTCTAGTAAATATCTAAAATGGGGAACATGGAATATTATAGTTCCTAAGCTTACTTGATTCTGGAGTTCAGATTTATTTGAGCCTCTTTTAGTAGTAAAGATTCTTGGAAGAAAAAGAACCAAGAAGAAGGAATGCTGAAATACTGGAGATAGCAGGGAACCTTGATGGATCTTCTGAGGCAACAACAGAAGAAAAAAATTAAGACATCAGGAAGGGAAATCTTGAGGATGAGAGAGGTGGGGCCTTGAGTTAGAAATAACTGTATGGAGATTGAAGAGACTAATGAGAACCAGCAGAGATAAGTATTGAAGGAATGAATACTATGGTGTATAAACCAAGTAGCCACTATTTTAATAAATCAGAGTGTGGTGTTCTTCTGGGACTAAGGGAAACGATCGAGGTTAAGGCGTATAGACTCTACTGTAGAACTATGAACAAGAAATAACCAAATATGATGCTAATAGAGAAATATGAATGAAACAAATATCTCATCTAGCATGTGTAGGAAGCTTGAGAAATGGCATGAGGAGGTTTGCTTACTGGCAAATTACAGCTAAAAATAGGTATTAGAAATGGGTCAAATGATAAGGAAACAAGAAACTTGGGTGACAGGGAAGATGAGGTTGCAATGTTTGACTACTGGGCGAAACAAGAGGCAAATGAAGACAAGTCAGAAAACTAGAAATTGGAGAAGGGAGATCATTGTGAGAAGTTTCTCCTATAAAGATATAAATAGTAAAGAGAAAATAGATTGTCATTAGAGAGAAGAAGCTCTGAGAGATTCTGGAGGTAGAACAGTTCTGAAGTACATTTGTTCATTCATTCATTCACACTTTGAACAAAGCTATATGTCCGACATGTCTAAAAGTATATGACTTGTAATGGCAAGAAATGTCCAGGCACTAGAGAAATGAAAGTCGATAATGAAACAAGTTAATCAATACAAAATCGACACTAAGATGGAGAATTCAAATCCCAGTGCAATGAATGATGTCATAGAGATACCCTCAAGCAGTAGCAGTAGTCCTTTGGCGCCTACTGATTAGGCTTCCTTGGCAATACCCATGCCTTTTCCTTCTCTTGGTTACACCTGTTAGGGTATGGATAGGGTAAGGGTGGATGGAGAGGCAAGGGGAGGTGCAGCACCAGTAACCCAGAAATTCGAGTAATGCAAAGAATTGCAACACACAAAGAGGTAAAGAAAGAAAAGTTTATTTAAAAGTAAATTAGAGAGAGAGAAGGGAGAAAGCAGTCTCACCTCCCCAAGTTGGGGGAGGGGGCCAAAGGCAGGAAGCGTGGTGACAGCCATAGTTCAAAGAGCACATGGTCACACTAAAGTCTAGCAAGAAATGGCTACTGGCTGCCTGTAGTTGAGTCCTTTTAACCATTTCCTTTGATGGGGGAAGATCATTAAGGTGATTGGGTGGTGGTCTGCTCCATGTCATCACAAAGGGGTAAGAAAGCACAGGTATTGATGTCAGGTGATGGACAGCAGGCAGATGGGTGGGTTAGTCACATGATTGTTGCCATGGTGGGGTTTATCTGTGTCACATATGTCACAAAGGACTGATTAGGTTAACTTGGGGAGTTTGGACCTGGAGGGTTTTTTTCTGCAAGAGATTTGTTAGACATGTGCAATTCACAAACTCCTAGACAAAGGTGGTGGTATTATCACCAAAGGGTGATCTTTGATCTTCAGCCTTGACAGGAACCTAAAAGTTTACTAGAGATTATTATGCCAAACCATGAATTGAAAGGTTGGGGTGTCCTGGTCTTGCATCTGATGGAGATTTGCCGAGGGGGGATGTGATAGGCTGCTGCTTGTCCTGCAGTAGAATGTCTGAACGCTTTCTAATAGCTATGCTGAAGCAAAAAGACTAAACTAAGAATAAGCTAAGTTTCTTCTAGGTTTCTATAGGTGCCACCTTTCAGCACCTTGCCCTTCTTCAACCCCGCTTCTATTTAACAAACCCTTTCTGAAACTCCAACATGAAATTCTCTCTTTTTAATGACTGAGCATGGAAGAGGTGGACACATGCCTTGCATATTGACCATCCAACTTATACATTTATTTTTCTTTGGCTATCTTTTCACAGTGATAATATTTACATGTAGCTACTTAATAATGCCAAACTCTTGCATGCACATTATTCTCTGGAGTTCCATAACTGCTCAGTGAACTACCAGAAGTGGGCAATGTGGTCTCTAGTTGCCATTCGAGAACGAAGTGACCTGTAAGGGTTAAATGGCTCAGGTAAAGTCCCATAACTGATACTTGAGAGCTCGAGAATAGCACCAGGCATTTGGTTCCCATATAAGAGCTCTCACCACTATGGCCTCTTGGGCTGTGGCAGTGTGCTTAGGATAACTTACTGAGGTCCAAATGAACAAACACATACATTTTTAAGTGTTTGATTTATTGAAGGCGTATGCATATCCCAAGGCATAGATTTTCTTGGAAGCATGAATACTGTCTAAAATCACAAATAGAACCAGGTAGTATGAAATTACAGCAGCTCTGTCTCGGCTCTCTATGTTTCCTCAGGCATCCACATTATTTGACTTTTCTGCGTGTTATTGTTAAGCAGGGAGAAAGCTTCATTTTAGCTCACAGGCAGCAAGGATAAGAGTCATAGAAAGCAGATTAATTCTTCAGGATTCAATCAAGGGCCTAGGAAGAGGGAGCAGGAGCTAAAGAACAGGAAGTTGGCAGAGGGCGTTCCACCTCAGTCTGTATTTTAGGAGTGTGTAACCCTCAACCACAGTCTTAGAAGGGGAAGCTTGAGGTTCTCTTCCTCATTTCTCTCAATAGAACTGCTGTTCATATTTAGGGAACAGACCAACTCTACTTTTTTCTTCAGATCACAAAACACTTAATAAAATTATGGCTTACCATCTAAGAAATGAAAAGGAAAAGAAAACCTAACTTATATTCAGCTTGTTTCTTGATAGAGAATTACCAAGCAAGCTTGATTTCCACAGAAGCAAATCTCTGCGATGTCATGTTCACCATCAAATTTTTGTTGTTTTTAATCCAACATTGACAGCCAAAAGAATTCTATCTCTGCATCCTATTTAAGATCCTCTCTAACCCTGTCTTTTTTTTTTTTTTTTTTTTTTGAGTTGGAGTCTCACTCTGTCGCCCAGACTGGAGTGCAGTGGCCACTCCCGGCCACCACAGCCTCGACCTGCTGGGCTCCGGCGATCCTTCTGCCTCAGCCTTCCAAGTAGCTGGAACTACAGGCGCGCGCTACCACGCCCGGCTAATTTTCTGATTTATTGTAGAGATGAGGTCTCTCCAAGTTGCCCAGGTGGGTCTCGAACCCACGGGTTCAGCAATCCACCCACCTCAGCCTCCCAAAGGCGTGGGATTACAGACTGAGCCACCGAGCCCGGCTTAACCCTGTCTTTAAAAGGTCTCTCTGTCCTAGGCCAGAGTTGCTGAGATTCAGCTGAAAGATCACAAGCAACTGATAAAGTCCAATTATCTCTTTGCTGAGTGTTAGAAAGTGTATAAAATTTAAATTTATTTAAGCATTAGGCACTTAGGCATCAGAACATTTAAAAGCTTCCAATCAAAAGAGTTCTGACCTTCAATGTGAGGTGGGGAAAAAAGCTCAAAGAGATCACATGACCAATACACTGGTGATAAAACATCCACTGTCAGGTAAAAGGCGGCTGACATTCAGATCTTATCTCTGGGAACTTCATATATTTATGAGTGTTTATTTCATTAGACCATTCCCAGGGACAGAAAAAGGGCACTTTTTGTTTTTTATGAGTTGGAGTCACACTTCATCGCCCAGGCTGGCATGCTCATGGCCACCCCAGCGTCGACCTGCTCGGTTCAGGCGATCCTTCCGCCTCAGCCTTCCAAGTAGCTGAAACTACAGGTGCGCACTACCACGCCCGGCTAAGTTTTTTGATTTATTGTAGAGACGAGGTCTTACCAAGCAATCCACTTGCCTCGGCGCCTCCCAAAATGCTGGGATTATAGGCTGAGTCACCGAGCCCAGCCAGGGCACTTTTTATGGGTTGAAAAATTCCCACAAGAGTCATAAACTCAGAAATTAGAGATGGAAAAACCACATTCTGTTATACCGAGCCAGTTTCCCTTGGCTTGGTCTCCCTGCCCCATCCCCACACCCCCACCAAGTTTTTTTCGAACTAGTCTGACTCAAGCAGTGGGACGTCTCCCCCTTTCCTTGAGGTGTTATTTCTTAGTTGGGATATTTTGCTAGTAGACAATCTGAATTGCTGTCTCATGAATTCATCATAAAATCATGAGATCTAAAATGCCTTTAGTAACATCCTTTTTTTTTAAATGAAAGAATTCAAAGGTTCTGTCAAAATCCTAAGTTGTCAAAGAGCAAAAATGTCCACCTAAAGCATAACAGTTAATTAAGGAGTAAAATCAAAACTTATTTCCCTCTCCTGAAGTCCACTTATGAGAAGCAATGAGGATCCTACTTAGACTTGTCGTAGTTCTAAAAATTCAGCATACAAAAGGGGGTAGGTAAATTTCTAATGGGTACTAAAAACCCCAAAGGAGATCTACTCTTTAAACTTCCATGATTGGACCATCTGGTGTTCTCAAGCGCATCTTAGTTTTGTTAAGCATCAACAGCTGGAAATGAAGTACAACCAGATCTCTTTACACAGGACCCACATGCAATAAAATCCCGCAGACTGAAGTGCCCAGAGTCCTTCCTGATCTGAATATAGGAAACCTTGTTCATTAAAAGTACACTATCTTTCATATTTCATACCCATTTCAAATATACGTCTATAACAACATTATTTTTGATAATTGCTATAATAATCCTTCACTATATGATAGAATTTAAAAAGCAAAGTCACTGGAAAAATTTCAAACAGCGACTACTGCAGTAAAAAGCTAGCTGTATAGATATTGAAAGGTATGGATCATGTGTCAGGTTGAGAAAAAAGAAAGAAAATGTAAAACAGTTAGAAGTACAACCATGACAAGACATAGAGCAGATACAAGGCAAATGAAGTCACTCTGAGGAGCCTTGAAGGGAAGGTGTGAATTAGTAAGGGGCCTGAAATTCCATGCTTGGGGGTTTGGTCTTAATCCTGCAACCCATAGGTTACCACAAGTGGTGCTTGAGGACAATCATCCTGGTAACAACCAAGAGAAAGGTATGGAGTGGTGAGAGACAGGAGGCGACACCTATTCACCAGTGATTAACCTCAAGATGGTGATCCCTGAACCGTGAGAATGATTCTAGAAATCAGGACATGAACTCCCAGGAATGGTGGGCTGTAGACTCACAGTAGCCCCTTTCTACTAGAGCACACTGATGGTAGGGACATACTCTTCTATCTTACGGTTGTGTAAAGGATAAGTGAGAAGAGAACAAGAATGGCTGTTACGATTCAGTAGTAAATCTTGGGTTACAAAACAGACTTCTGTTTCCCATTCTTTTTTTGGAGTGTCACTCTGTCACCCAGACTGGAGTGCAGTGGCCGCTCCCGGCCACCGCAGCCTCGACCTGCTGGGCTCCGGCGATCCTTCCGCCTCAGCCTTCCAAGTAGCTGGAATTACAGGCACGTGCTTCCACGCCCGGCTAATTTTTGATTTATTGTGGAGATGTCTCGCCAAGTTGCCCAGGCGGGTCTCGAACCCGCGGGCTCAGGCAATCCACTCACCTCAGCCTCCCAAGGCGTGGGATTCCAGGCTGCGCCACCGAGCCCGGCTCTGTTTCCTATTCTTACCTACTATGTCGCACACCCCATTTTGGCACTTTGGGCTCTCCAAAATAAATAGACAAAACACGCTGTGAACCTTTATCCCCAGACTAAACCTGCTATCAGAGTCCTAGATTATAAAGCCTGATAAATGTGTACTTCTCTATCAGTCATACTAACATTCTTCAAATATAAAATACCACCATGATTATAAACTAAAACAAGCATTTACAGTTTCCTGAAGTTTTGTGAAAGTGCATCAGCAATTATATTTGAATTATAAAGTCAGCTGAAATATGAGTCCAGACTGGATTCCGAGGCTGATCCACGATAGCACATTCAAGTCAAGAGGCTGCAGCTGGCCAAGCTGGGAAAGAACGGTTCTCTAAAAAGACAAATTGAGCAAGCTGTTGACAACGACCTTACGATTGAGTATTGTTCTGAGATTAGTTTAAAGAGAGAAAGAAAAGATTCCTCAGACCCTGAATCATTTATTAGCTTAGGATACAACTGATACAGTTCCCACCCCAGAAACAGAAGTTCAAATTCTGACTCCCTAGGACATCTGTATTCAAGCAGAGTTCAGTTCCAAGACCAGTGGATCTGAGGAGGGAAAGAGATGAATTCCATTTTTACTACAAATTTCAAAGGGGATTACATCAAAAAGGAAAGAAAAAAACATGCTGAGGCAAGAAAACTGAAATCAATACACCTACAGTGACGGATTCAATTGGAATAAGAAGAAAGTTTATTGGTATATCAACAACAAATTCTCTTGCTTTAAGATGATATTTTGTGGGAGCATAAATTTTATGGACTACTCATATATCCATAGAACTACACTTGGGTTGCTTTATCCAGGAAAAAAAAATGATAGATTTGACTCACCATGAGTTCTCACCTGGTTCCTCTTTTGTTTCATGACAATCACAGACTTACACCAAGGAGAGCTTGGCAGTTCCTTAGACCAGTTCTATTCTACAGTGAGAAAGAAAATAATATAATTTTTCAGAACTATGAGGTGTTATTGTCATTATTATATAAATGAACCCCAAATTCTCTTTTTAATTGTGTTTTCTTACTTCTACAATCAACAGCAAAATATTTGGTATTTTGTTTGCAAAAAATTGATTTAGAATCCTAAGCAACTCTAACAGCTACCCATAAGAACAAATATTGTTATAACCAACAACGTCTCTAAACCTGCTACCCCAAGATTTAGTTGTATTGGTATTAACACTTAAAAATTGCATACTTTCATGAAAAAATTACAGATAGTAGATGATCTCACCCTTCAAACACCCCATGGAAATAGCATATCTGGTCCTCAAACAGATTCCTGATCTCTTGACAGGAAGTTAGAGTAAACTTTATTTATTTGTTTATTTATTTATTTATTTATTTATTTATAAAGCAGGATTTATTGAGAGATCAGAAAAACTCCCACAGTGGGCGGGGACCTAAAGGGGTTGGCCCAGAGCAAACTTGAAACAGTTTTATGCTCTGCCTTCTTTAAGCAATGGGCTAGTGGCCCTACCTTATAGAGATTGTCAAACTCTATCTAGAAATCAAGACTTTCCTGTAGCAGAAGCTTTATTTTATTTTTGCAACATTTTTTAAAATAAAAGAGTTTCTTTAAATACAGATTGATCTAGAGGATGTGAAAACAGACAAAACTACTAGTCTTTCGTAAGTAGGTGTACCTCTACACAAGGCTTCCTGATATGTGGCATAAGTACATTGATTCCCAAAAGATGGCCTCGCTTTTGTTAGAATTAATTTTGGAGGTAACTAGGGCAACATTTGGTGAAAGTCCCATAAAATAGGTCACCTACCACAAAGTGTAAGAAGAGAAGTTACCCAAAGGGTAGCTGGGAGCAAGGACATATCACAATTCCGAGAGAATAGGATTTAGTGATTGTTACACAAGGAAACTGTGTCCAAAGACCCTTTCAAAGGGCTTAAGAAAGAAGTCTTTGTTGGTGAGAGCGATTGAATCTACCTCCGTTACCTTCTTTTACACATCACAGTATCCCGTGACACACCAAGCACACCGTTTAGGGAGGTGAATGTCATGTGATACAGCTTAATAAACACAAAGACGTAAGGTTGGTGTTCTGTTCCCAACTTCTGCCCTACTTGCTGTATCACACATTAAACATCACAGAGCACCCTGTTCTGGGCTGGGCTCATGCCCAGACACAGTTGAATGAATTAGGTACAGTGCTTAGGACCAGCTTCGAATCGACTTCTGTTATTTTTGTTAAGCCAACCTCTGTGTTACCCCGTCTTTACTTTTATTACCTAATTTTACTGTTTCTCAGAAGACATCTGAGCTCTGGAAAATGGACCCTTCTACATCTGCCTTAATCCTTCATTCCATCTTTTAGTGAAAGTTCATTTTCGAAATATCCTTCGCATTTAATTGTATAAATATCTGTCTATCAAAGCTTATTTTAAAGAGAGTGCAATGATTTTTGAAACTGAGTTTAGAAATACGCATACCTCGAACAGCAGATATTTCTTGGGATGGATTTTATGCAGTTATATTCCCAGTTTCCAAGTTCATCTTTGGTGCTAAGGACAATACTTTAACCCTTTCAAGAGTGTAGAAGTACAATTGTACATTAGCTCAGTAATGTATATTAGTTAATATTTACATAACTCCTCATAGACTTTTTAAATTACGATTTTGTACAATTGTGCTTCTTATGACCGCTTCACCTAGTCAAAACATTTACCCTATTCTTTTGATTGTTTTTACTTTGTCAGAAAAACCAGTAGGACAGTTGTTTTGTGGATGACTCGACTTAGGCATACAGAACTGCACAACTTGTCCAAAATCAGGCAGCAAACTGCCTCAGAACCTGTTGGAATATGTTTTCAAGGAGCTGACTGACTCCAATAAAAAATAAATCATATTCTATTTGGGATAGATCACAAACTTAGTCTCAACAATGCCAAAAATAATAATAATTAAATCGAAACCCAAGAGTTGTTATACACATTTCCACAGAATGTCACTTTGCCACAAAATGTTTCAGCATGGACTAAGCAAAACAGCAGTGCAGCGATTCTCCACGAAGGGTGGTGATTTGTCCCCAGGGGCATTTGGCACTGTTTGCAAATATTTTCAATTTTCACAAGTGGAGAAGGGAGGCTGCTACTGGCATCTAGTGGGTAGAGGTCAGGGATGCTGATAAATATCCTACAATGCATGGGGCAACCCCCCTAAATAGCAAGAGTGCTCAGGTTGACAACACTGCAGTGGTCTATTTCAATGATATATTTACACAATAAAAGAAGATAAAACACTAAAAACTGAAACGTGAGGTATTTAGACATATAAGCCATTGCTCCTTTGAAATCCTTGTTAAAATATTGACAGTTCCCTAACTGGAATTCAGGATACTTTATTTTAAGATTATTTGAGAACGATTAGCTGTTTACCATAGTTTGACAAGGGACATTTCTCGTGGATCTATTATTAAGTGAAGATTCCAGAGTGCGACTAGTGTAGGAAATACTTATTCAGTATCAGAAATTCTGCTCTGATGAGAAACTTCCTAAGAATGCAAGTTTGGTTTTTTCCTGACGATCCTTCATTTATCTAAACTCTTTTCTCTTGTCTTTTATTGCAGATGTCTTATAAATCAGTCTGGGAAAAGATGCAACAAAATTGAGCCACAGAAAGCCACTTTTTTTTTACCTCAAGGTTGATCATGAGAATCATTCTTTCTTATGATTCATCCCTTTCCTTTGCAGACTGGGAACATTTATACGGATAAGAGATATGAGAAGGAATTATTCCCAAAGCCCTCTAAAGGTTTGGATTCTCTTTCTCTTCTTTTAAGAAGGCCAAAAAGGATACCAGTTAAATGCACTGATGGACTATATTCAAACTCTTCATTTTTTTTTTAACCACATTCCAGTAAAAGTCCCTCTCCGAAGAAATTTGGTTCAGAGATGGAATGAAAGAATGAAAGACATTTCATTTTCTCTTCTAGATATTGGCAATACTTCACTCCAACATGTCTAAGGTTGTTTTCATCTTGCAAAGGACTTTGATATTTGTGAATATGGCAACATGGCTTAAAACAAGAGCAGTGATAACT
This sequence comes from Carlito syrichta, assembly GCF_000164805.1. Taxonomy (NCBI): domain Eukaryota; kingdom Metazoa; phylum Chordata; class Mammalia; order Primates; family Tarsiidae; genus Carlito; species Carlito syrichta. The sequence continues at coordinate 1,027,643 of NW_007248370.1, forward strand.
CATGCTAATTATTCAGCCTGATAATTTCTTACTTGACAAGAAAGAAAATAATTTTATTTTCCTTTATTATGGCTGTAAAAATTAAGTGACCCAGAAAGAACTGGATGATCTGTGTTCTTAGAAGAGAAATCTAACGCTCTGTGGTGCATTTCACAGAGTACTTGCGTCTAAATCATCCACAGCACCCTGCAAATGTGATGCTCACCTTTTCTAACTGTCCAGTCTATGCAGAACCAGGTCAGACTGGGGCTGGTATATTTGTTTTACTAGGCTTGAGGCTCTCGCCCTTTTAGGTATTGGCAACAGATCTGAAATAGGATGAGAATCATCTCCCTCCCTCTGCCTATGATCTTTATCTCTACTCAAGACAAAATTCTAAGAAATCAGATATACGTATGATAATTCAGCATTCCTGTTGCTATGTTCCAACAGAAGCTCGTTGTATCTTTTGGGCTAGAAAAGCATCAGGCTGAATATCTGGAAGTTCAAAAAGATGAGATGTGATGTCCTGTAATATGTACTGAATATTAATAACATTATCTGGACTATAGAAAAACACAATGAGATTGGTTTAGGGATGGGCAGTAAATAACCAAGTTGCTTATATTTTATAGATCCCTTTGAAGTGGCTCTGGAATAACAAGTAAATACTTCTCTTTAGTTCATTCCTTGGAATGTTGCTGTTTCCTTTGAAAGTTGAATGGGAGACCCAGAGAGGAAAACATTTTGAGACAGGTCATCTGGAGGGGCAGGAAAGAAGATCTTGTGAGAAGCTGTCAAAACTCCTCTAGCTATTAGCTCCTCTCTGCAAGTCAAACTTTTCTCCCAAACTGTTTACATTCAGCAACATGTTATCTCCCTACTCTACCAACATTATAGAGGGAGACAAAACCGAGGAGCTCTTTGTTGTATGAAAAATCTAAATGTCTTGGTCAGGCCTAGGCAAAACCAGGACATCATATAAAGAACAGGCTTCCCTCTTGCCTGCCATGTTAAATCCCTACTCTGTCAGGAAATAAAACCCATAACGTAATTCTTCCATACTGATTTTCTTCAGGAGAGATTGCATCCAACTTGGTAACCAAGCAGTTGATGTTCAAGCTAGTTTTACCCTCTGACAAGTTTGTGCCAAAATTCAGAATATCACATTACCGCACTTGCAAAAGAATAATATAAAAGCCAGAAATAAAATAAACAGTGTAGAATACCACTTAAGTCCCATTCTTCAAAGAAATACAGACACTTTATCATAATATGACAATACAAATACCTATTACTAACTTTATCTAGTATGAATGTTCAGATGACAATGTCAACACATGCATTTGTTGGGGTATATTTAATAGGATAAATTCTATTTTCTTCTCTAGAATAAATTTTCCTCCCTTGGTTAGTCTTGATAAAACAGTATTTAGAGTGTCTTGGAATTTCATCAAAAGTTTCAAATAATTATTTTAGCTCTTTCAACTTTGTCCTCTTCAAAGCCATTCAACAACACAACTAATGAGTAAATATACAGGATGATTTGAGAGTCACAATTTTTTTCTCCATAGTTTATTCAAAAGTAATAAGCAAAAAATAACGGGAAATAGAATAATATAAAGTTGAAGGAAATAAATTTCAGTAACCACATTTCTGGTTAATATTTATAGACTGAAAACTCAATTTTGAAGGGAAAAAAAGTCAATCGAATCTGCGAGAGTCAGGTGCTTGTTTAATCTTCACATTTGTGTAGGGTACAAATGGGGCAACAAATAGCTGCCAAGTTCCAGCACTAAGTTGTTTTTTTTTTTTTTAACTTGGAAGACTAAACTCCCTACTTTCAAGCTGCTGCTCCAAGAGTTGGCAGCATATACTATAAGACCATGCAATAATCTCAATTTCCATGCATCCCGTTTGAAGAACGCATCTGTATATCTTGTTTGCATCCTGACAGAAGCAGCATTATCCAAAGACTAAAGTCTTTTCATGCACTCTAGTCACCTGGGGGTTTTGTTAAAAGGCAGATTCTGACTGGAAAGGTCTGGGATGGGGCCTGAGGTTCTGCATTTCTAATGAGTTCCCAGGTGGCTTGGAAGTTGGTGCTCCAGGGTTTACATCTTAAGCAGCAAGGACTACTAGAAAAGTAAGGAGGGGATTGCAGGGTAGAGGTTTGGGATATGGAGCCCAAATGAAGTTTTGTCAAAAGTTAAACATGGCTCCCTTAGGGAAATTCCTTCTGGGGATTGTGTAACCATTTGCAAAACGACTGCAGGGACTAGTGTACTCATCTGATTGCCTTTTTCACCAGCAGTGAACCTGTGTATGGTTGGGGGTTCTCTAACCACACACAGGTCCACTGAAGTCCACAGCTGTTTTGTTTGGACAGGCTGGTCTCAAGATTCTGCTTGCACACAAAGGGCTTATCACCAACACTGACTGGCCTTTCTCTGACAGCTGTTTTCCTTCCCAGCCCCAGGGCTCTACTCAAAAGAAAGGAAAAAGGCTTGCTAAAGAAAGAAGCAGAGATATCAGCAAGCTGCAGTAGATGCCTGGCTTCAATACCTGAGAGGGTGTCTCTCACACACACACACACACACACACACACACACACACACACACACTCCAAAGATCAGCTTCTCAGTTTGATCCCCACACAAAAATAAATGTAAAATAAGTAGTTTGAGAAACCCATCAGTTCTGTCCATAAAAGCTGGCGTAGAAGCAGGGACTAAATTACTTCCTATCATAAAACTAGAAATTTCTATAAATTACAAGGACTGATCCTCAAGTCCTGCAGAAAAACCTGCTTGTGGGCAAATGTGTCCGTGACGGAACAACACGTATCCCACCAGCATGAGGTCAGGCATATGAAATCAGTGTGAGGTATATGAGTGCCACATTTAGTAGAACTGATAAAAATCAGGGTCGCTGTCAGCTGTGTAAATTGAGAGAAGAAGCGTCTTCAGCGACTTCCTTTGGGAAAGGTTTGTTTTGTGCTGGTGAACTGCTCCCCCTGGTGGATTGGGAATTGCCAAGGTTGTGATTCCACCCTGCAGGGAACAAGCATGCTCTGGAGAAACAGTTGCAGGTATAGAGACATATTCTCCAGGAAAACAGCAAACTTCTGAGCACTAAAAATATATATTGAGCGCCTGGCCGACCTCTGACGGATTCTGAGCATTTCCTTCCTGCTAATTACAAAGTTTATCTTCTCACATTATCAGCCTTGTCTTTTGTGTTATTGTTGTAGGTTGTTTCGAAATTGTGGCTCTGTATTGATTTCAAAGACAAGGAAAGCTCTTAAATTCTGTATTTTATTTTATTCCCCTTTAAAAGCAATTCTGGGGATTTACAAGGGGAAGACGACCCACAGCTGGGAGAACATTTTGTTGCAAATCATTTGTTTCCCTTACTTCCCGTCTACTTTTAACTCCTGTCTCTGAGGTGGTAGTGTTGATTGTGGCTAATTTATGTCTAAACCCTTTGTTCTACATACCTGCTCTCAAGATGAAGATAAGTTTTATGATTTTTCCAGGACCAAATTTCTGCCTTCATTATATATTTCAGTGCGAATATAGATAGTCTATGTTGTTGTTTTCAGAGATTTTCTGTATGCCCTGCCTTGCTCGAAGAGATTTTGCAAGTCAGACAGAGATGAAAATCTGTGACAACTTTCTCATTCTTTCGAGCATTCTGCAACGAGTCACATTGCAGCCTCAGTCCAAACAGTTTATAAGCTAAATAAGGAGGTATTTTAAATATTTATTTAACAAGACATATTTTAAATAACCTACATATGTAAATAGAGCGTTCCTTAGCCTGTACATTATTGCCAGGTCGATTCTCATGTTCTGATATATAATTAATTACTGGTTTATTCCTCTGTAAACCGAAGCAGGGAATAATTCAGCGATGCCAGGTCACTGATGTCAGCAAAATGTAATACCCTCTTGTCAGTGGGATGTGTGCCAGAGAAACGGAGACTGTGAAATCTGTCGTGGTGGGTGCCAAACAGTATCCAAAAAGCAAGTTCCTATCTGCATCTTGGTTGCTTTCTCCTGATGCCTAGACGTTTTTCTATGTTCTCTAAGTGGGCTTGGAATGCACATTTAGCAAACTCGGAAGGTGTGTGCAACGTGAACTATACATTTTATAAGGAAGAGTCAGCTGAAGGAGGTGCAAGTCATAAACATTTTAAGCAACACTATTGTATTTACAGACAACACAAGTAATAATCATTTTGGCAATTCTTGGTTTTTGAAAATATGAATATTCATGCTTATGCAAAATCCATAAATCCATTTTTAATTTTATGAAAGAAAAAAATATTTTTTCTTTTTCACTTAAAGTGGGCATTTCTCTGTAAAGTTTTTCAACTGAAAACATCTAGAGGATGAAAATTCTGAGCTTCAAATTTGTCATGAGTATAGACAGCTCTAGGAAAGAAAAAGTAGGCAAAAAATACGGCATCTTTTCTTCTTAGGCTTAATTTCTAAGATTGTAAAATAAGTAATTAGCTCAAGTACCTTAGCACATTGTTAGTTTGGGTCAGCGTATGTTTCATTTAGACATAATACATGCGGTTTACCAAAAACCCAACTCAAAGTTCTAATTCCTAACTCTGAATTAGCTCCTCAGCTAAACTCTAGCCAGTGGATTAGCAAGATTAATTATTTTGGCCCCTGGCCAAAACATCTGGGAAATTTAGAGTGGAAAATCTTTAAAAATAATTAGTTTATGCCACCATGATAAACCAATCCACTTGTCCACTAACCTTTTCAAGGTAGCCGAATTATTTTGCCACACTAAGTTTGCAATAGATCCTTTTGCTATTCTGCATTGATTGGGAAGGAACACTAAAGCTTTGGAAAAATAAATAATAGGAACAACAAAAAAGAATGAATTTTATGGTTGGAATGGTCATCAGAAGTATTCTGAGATGCAGAATCCATCTTTGTATTGATGGTATTAGTTCAGTGTTTAGTGTAAGTGCCCTTTCTGTAGTTAACAGAATTGGGCCAAGACATAAATCAGTCTAAGCAGCTTTTGAACTGAGTGTTGTCATGCAGTTACATGAAGAGGGAAATCAGAGGTTATAAATGGCTGATCTACCTATTCTGCAGGTTTCCTCTGCAGTGTAGTCTCATGAAGTGTCCGCTGCAATAATGACTTCAAAACACATATAGAAGGACTCAGGGAACTGCTTCTTTAGGGATTTGAGGTGAATTTTTAGACTTGCCACTTTTTATATATATGAATAAACATATATATATACGTTTTTGTTTATTTACATTATGTGTATTTACTTAAATTATATGATGTATGTATATTAGTTTTCTGGGGTTTTTTTGAGTTGGAGTCTCACTCTGTCGCCCCGGCTGGAGTGCAGTGGCACACTCATGGCCACCCCAGCGTCGACCTGCTGGGCTCCGGTGATCCTTCCGCCTCAGCCTTCCAAGTAGCTAGAACTACAGGTGCACACTACCACGCCCGGCTAGTTTTTGATTTATTGTAGAGATGAGGTCTTGCCAAGTTGCCCGGGCTGGTCTCAAACCCACGGAGTCAGGCAATCCACTTGTCTCGGCCTCCCAAAGTACTGGGATTACAGGCTGAGCCACTGAACCCAGCCATGTTTTTTGTTTGTTTGTCTGTTTGTTTTTCATTGGAGTCTCACTCTGCCGCCTAGACTGGAATGCAGTGGCACTTCCACGACTATCGCCACCTCCACCTGCTGGGCTCAAACTATCCTTCTGCTTCTGCCTTCTAAGTAGCTCGAACTACAGGCATACACCACCACAACAGGCTAATTTTTTTTTTTTTATTATTGTAGAGTCAAGGTCTGACCAAGTTGCCCAGGCTAGTCTCATACTCCTGAGCTCAGGCAATCCTCTCACCTCTGCCTCCCAAAGTGTTGAGATTACAAGTATGAACCATGATGCCCTGCTATATTACTTTTTCAAATAAAAATATTGACTAAGTTTAAGCCTCCATATCAGTATGGAAAAAAATGTATTCTTAAGACAAATGGTAGCAATAAAATATTCAAATTATCTTCTTATTAATTATTATAATTTATACCTTTGTTTTTACCAATGTTGTTTTAAAAAGTTCTGCTGAAGATGGAGTACGCATAATTTTATCTATTTTTGTTTTATGTACAGGTAAGATCCTGGAAATTTATATATAACAAACATGAGAAGACTAAAATGGGGAGAGAAGAAGTCTGACCGACTAGGGATCTCAGGACACAAGGAAAATCATCAAAGTGAGTTCACTGGGTTTTTGCTTTGCCTCATGTAACTCAGACCTGAAGCTCAAGGTGCCAGCAACCCCAAAACAATAATGGGCACGAGACCGGGCATGATGGCTCATGCCTGCAATCCTAGCACTTTGGGAGGCTGAGACAGGAGAATTGCTTGAGCTCAGGAGTTTGAGATCAGCCTAGACAACAGAGTGAGACCTCATCTCTACAAAATATGTTTCAAAATTAGCTGGATGTGGTGGTGTGCACCGGTAGTCCCAGCTACTCTGGAAGCTAAGCACAGGTGGTCAAGGCTGCAGTGAGCTGAGGACATGCCACTGTACTCCATCCTGGATGACAGAGTGAGACCCTGACTGATACATAAATAATTAAATAAATAAATGGCACAGACAAAAAAAGTCCCCAGTAAGTGCCTGTTCTCTCTCTAGCCAGAGGACCAGGAAAGGGGAAACCAAGGAAGATAGCAACATATTTAGGCAATAACCTGCTCTATTCTAGTCAAATACCACAAAAAATAATTAGGTCGTGTCAGGTGAGGCTGGATAGGGAGCAGGGACTTTCATTCCTGTGAGATAGTTAAGAACTCCCCAATCTGTGGTATTAGAGGAAGCCCTATAGAGAGCAGCAATAAGGAACTTCCATTCCTTGCATAGAGAGAAGTACAGTTGACCCATAAACAACACGGGTGTGATCTGCATAGGTCCCTTATATGTACATTTTTTTCTGTAAATATAGTTCGTCCTTTGTAGATGTCAATAGAAGTCAAGTAAGGAACCTGGACTTCTACACCTACCAGGCAATAATGAGGTGGCACCCCCAATTTTTTCTACTATAGCAGTGTCAAATGAAGCTTGCTGAAACAGAAGGTTTAAATAAGATTCAGTCTCATAAAATAATATTACAATGTCCAGATTTCAATTGAAAATTGCTTGTCAAACCAAGAACAGGAAAAAACTCAAACTAAATAAATAATAGATAAATAAATATATGCTAACATCAAGATAACACAAATGTTAGAATAATCTAGCAGAGATTTAAAGAAGCTATCATAAAAATGCTCTGATAAACAATTATGAACTTTCTTGAAACAAAATTTTTAAAAATCTCAACAAAAAAATAGGAAGTCATAACAAAAATTAGATCAAGATGAGTCAAATGGAAAATTTTTAAACTAAAAAATGTATTAACAATATAAAAATTTAATGCATGAACTCTATAGCAAAAAGGAAGAGACAGCAGAAATGTTAGTGAACTGGAACACAGAAAAATATAAATTGCCAATCTATACAACAGAGAGAAAATACCCCCCCCCAAATGGAAAGATTCTGAAACATCTGTGGGATTATAGCAAAAATTCTAACCTTTGCATTCCCAGAACCCTAGAAGGAAAGAAGGGAACAGACCTGAAAAATGTCCTAAGGAATAATGGTTGAAATTTTCCTAAATTTGGCAAAAGACATAAATCTACAGATTTAAGAAGGTAAGTGAATCCCAAATAAGATAAACTCAAAGAAATTCATTGGAAAACCCATCATAGTCAAACTTTTGAGAACAAAAAGACAAAAACAATAATACATTCTTCATTGGACAAATGGTTAAAGTATGATAGATGCATATTAATATAAGCAAACTATCAATACATGGAACAACTTGATGAATGTCCAGAGAATTATGGACACTGATAAAAAACAATTTTAAAATATGACATAGTGTATGACTTTATTTATCTAACACTATTGAAATGATAAAATTATAGAAATGGAGGAGAGATTAAATGTTACAGAAGGGGCAAGGGTAGAAGGAAGTGGGGTGTACAAAGAATCCTTAGGGTAATAAAAATATTCCTTATCTTGACAGTTTCAAGATCAATATTCTATATATTATACTACAGTTTTGCAAGATGTAAGCATTGGGAGAAACTGGGTGAAAGATCACTCTGTATTATCTCTTACAGTTGCATATAAATATATAATTCCCTGAAAATAAAAACCTTAATTAAAAAAAAATCCTGCAAGGCTTATAACTTAATGGCCTATTATTCTGGATTTAGAATCAAAGAATTTTGACTGTGTCACTTGATTCTTATATAACCGTGGACAAATATGCAGCCACTTTGATACCACTTCCTTGTCAGTTAAATGGGCATAATAATAGCTTCCCTGCTTATTCCACCAGCTGTGGACAGGATAAAATAAAAATGACATAATGATCACGAAAGAGTGGGCAGTATCCCGTTTTAACTCTTTGAGTACCAAGAGGAAAAGCTAACCTTTGCTTGATGCAAACTGTGTGCCATCTCTAAGCTAAGCTGAAGTGTTCCTTTCTTTATATGGTAATAGTTCATGTAAAACTTCTAAAAGCATGGCTCCACTACCTGAATGGCAGAGTACATGATATTTAACAAAGCATCACTGAAGAGAAATTCCCATCTTTTATCCTGTCTCTCAGTGTTCAAGAGTTTCCAAGTTCAGAGTCTGCAGTAACTCTTATAGAACTCCCTGACCTCTTCAACACCCTGAAACTCAAGATGTCCTTGCTTTCTCCTTTCCTTAATCATGTCAAACCGATCCTCCCATCTTGATCCCTCTCTGTTCCATCCCTTGCTTGCTGCACACAGTTCAACAAGGTGAGTCACCACCAACACACAGCCTCCCTGCTGTGTCTGTTTTCCTTTATGCTATTTGCTTTTTGAAGAAAAATTAGTCCATAGGGCTTGGTCCTTTATCCTCTTGTGGCATCTCCCTAATGCTGAACCTCTAAACTGGAAAGAGATAGCAGAGCCTGCAGCTGACAAGTTTAGGTGTGTGCATACATGCACGAGCACGTAGAGGGTCTCACTCTGTCACACAGGCTGGAGTGCAGTGGCATGATCATGGTTCAGTGCAGTCTCAAATCCTTGGACTCAAGTGATCCTCCCACTTTAGCCTCCTGAGTAGCAGGAATTACAGGTATGCACCATCATGCCCAACCAATTTTCAATTTTTAATTTTTTTTGTAGAGACGAGATTTTTCTATATTGCCCAAGTTGGTCTTAAATTCCTGAGCTCAAGCAATCCTCCTGCCTTGGCCTCTTAAAGTACTGAGAGCACACAGCTATGTTAATTTAGGACACTTAAGAAATGATTGACAAAGAGATGACTATTCCACATTTTACATGGAATTTTTTGTTGTTGTTTTCAGGTTTTTGCCATGAGACTTCATTACCAAGAATCCATTCATTTGTTTATTTATTCATTGATTGAGTCATTCATGCATTCATTTTTATTACACATTCATCAATGACCTAACACCCATTAATTTCAAAGTTCTGTGCTAGGCCCCAGGGATATGAAGATGAATAAAATATAATATGAAGAGATATATATATAAAGGTAAAAGTGGGAATATGGTTCATGATGCCACAAGGCATGAAGGTATCATGGGAATACAGAGAGGGAAGCATTTAACCGTGGAGCCATCAGGGTACCTAGAGAGGGTGGCAAATTCAGATGCCTGCAGGGGCCAAGAATGTAACAAACTCCCACACTAGGGAGTACAAAGAACTGCTCTCACCAAATCTGATGTAATAAATGGATAGAAGTGGACCTAGCATTCTAGGGACTGGAACATTATGCATAATGATGATGATATGCAGTGGGTTCCACTTTCAACATTGAGCTCAACTGACCATTTGTCACCAAAACCAATAAAACTCTCCTAACCTAAACCTCCTTATCTCTCCTCATGCCATGTCCAGTATTCTCCTATTTAGTCTTTCTGCTTCCAGTCTTGCCCTTTGTAGTCTTTTCTTCACTCAGAAATCAGAAGCAAGCCCGGCTCGGTGGCTCAGCCTGTAATCCCGTGCCTTTGGGAGGCTGAGGTGAGTGGATTGCCTGAGCCCACGGGTTCGAGACCTGCCTGGGCAGCGAGACCTCATCTCTACAATAAATCAAAAAAAAAATCAGCTGGGTGTGGTAGCGCATGCCTGTAGTTCCAGCTACTTGGAAGGCTGAGGCGGAAGGATCGCCGGAGCCCAGCAGGTCGAGGCTGCAGTGGCCAGGAGCGGCCACTGCACTCCAGTCTAGGCAACTGAGTGAGACAGCAACTCAAAAAAAAAAAAAAAACACATCAGAGGCAGATGACATACACAAGTAAGTTCATGCAACTTCTATGCCAAATGAATTCTCACATCACCAAGTGTCTTTACCTTTAGTTGAAAGCAGATCTGTGTTTTAGAAAACTCAGTCTTGCTGAATTTGGAGAAATGACTTAGTCCAAGATAGAGTTAAGGGGAACAGAAATACAAATACCTGTTAGGAGACTCTTGCAATCCTAACAAGCAGATTCGAAACAAAACTATGGCACACTTCAACACCATAGTATGGAAATACATGGAAACTTGGCCACATGTGCATTTGTTTTGTTTTATTTAGCATCAGATATAGCTATAAAGGGTGAATGGTCACTTGCAAGTAAGCTTTTATAGTTCATTGCTTCTCTTGCAAAAACGCACCTTTGTCTCTGGGGTTTTCTCTCTATTCTGACTGAACACACGCAAGTTAAGGTAGGCTTAAAAAATACAAACTCAAGGCATTCCCAGAAACCAAACAGAGGCCACTGAAACCCATCTAGACCCCATCCATTCCAGTGCACTAATCCCCGCGTGTGACCTGTGTGATCCTAGTGTCTCCTCATTTATCACCTCGTCTCATAGGCCATTCTGCACATTTATTATTCTCATGTGAAAAAAGTGCTATGGAACGTCTGTTCTAAATCTCTTCTAATTTCCATTTATGCTCCATTGTCCTATAATCTGTTCAAAGCTGAAAATAGAACTAAGGTATGATCTCACCATAACCTTTAGCAATTAATTTTATTACTACTTTTTTCCAATTGAACAAGCTCACAATAAATAAGAAAAGTTTTATCTGTAAAAGAACCCCAAAATAGATCTCAACCTCTTACCCTTCAACCTTCTCAAAACTTGCTAAGCCAGTATTAAGTAGGATCATCGCGCCTCCTTCCTTCAGCCCAATATTACTTTGGTTAAAGAAGTAAATCTAATTAAAGGAGCATGGGAAATGGAAGTCATTTTGTAAGTTAGAGAAGCTGGCTCTGTGTATCTTTCACCAGTGATTGGGCTTACAAGATGGAAAATCCCACGGCAAAGTGCTCTCAATGTTGCTGGAACATCTGCTTTTCTTTGTGTAAAATCTTTTCCACGGGGTGGGCGAAGATTTTTATTCTAATTGAATTTGTAGTTAATTCCAAATAAAGACGAGTTTTTTTTTCCCCTATGCTGCTCAAATCAGGAGTCCCAGACCCCCTCTTCAAAGCCAACTTTTACCCAGAATGAATCAAAAGAAGTTGTGGGTACTTTGGCTCAAGTGAACCTTCATTTGTTTATATTTTTAGGACAGAAGAAAATTTTCAGATTCACTTGATTTCTGATTTGGTCTTTTGAATCCTGATAGAGATTGAGGGGCAGATTCCTGATTCCTCAATGTAGTGTCTCTAATCCATTAAGCAAGGACACGGATGGACCTTGGTCTGAAGGTTTAATCACCCTCCTTGTGAATGCTAATATGGTATTAATTGATAATAATAGCAAATATGTTTATAATCCTAAATCATTAAAAGAAGCTGGGGAGTCGAGCTCTGCAATTTTTGCTACAATATTTGCTATAAACATATTAATAAATAGATGAAATAATGAAATATGTACCATATGAGCCTCCTTGTGTCTTTACTATGCCATCTACTTAATACCCTTCTGCCTACCACAGTGGCCTTTTGGAAAATGAGTGATTTCCATGAGTTCATATTTTGGATATTATGAAATAAGCAAAGACTATTTCACTTTCTTTTCCAGCCAACACTGATAAGTGAATGAACCCTCCTTTTCTTTCCCTGAGACAGAATGTTATTTAGGGCTACAAAAGAGAAATTAAAAATACGACCTAGAAGCAGAAGCCAGAATAAGAAGCAAATCTGGGTCCATCACATCTTATTGAGTAACTGCACCCTATACCTGTACCCTTTCCAGGGTCACTTAAAGAAGCTGACATCCCAATTTTTCTAGAACTTTGGACCCAGAGATAGCACAACACTTTCCCTCTTCAGAAGTGGTGTGGGGATGTCAATCAAAACCCATGGATGAAACACCTTAATGCAGTTTTGGTATTTTTTTTTAAGGTTCTGATATTGATTAACCCTTGCTAAAGTTTTCCATTTCTTAACATGTTTATACCCAAAACATGGATTTTAATTCTTTATGCTTGAGGGTTTTGCCCTGATTCTTCCAGTTGAGTTAGTTGTTCTTACTCTGGATTCTGGATTTTTTTTTTTTTTTAGAAAGCAGTATTTATTGAGAGGACAGAAAAGCTCCCACAGTGGGAAGGGACCCGAAGGGGTTGCCCTGTGGTAACTTTTATAGACACGTTCTCTCCTCAGATATCTGTTTATCAGAACAATTCACGGTCAGAAAAAAAAAATGACTCATTTATTTTTAAAATTCAGTAGATACACAGTAAATGATTTTTAAATTAATGAGCCCAAAGAGTTGTAGAAGATTTAATAGAGGAAAAATGCATTTCTCTTATCTGGCCAAAGTTGCAAGTCATTATATGCATTAATACGAAATGTTGGCTACGTTAGGGCAAATTAAATGCAATGAGAAAAGAAAGAGATAAGAGTCGCTTGATTCCAATTTTTCTCAAATATAAATAATGCTGCAGTGAACATCCACAGAAATGAGTAAGTGCATTTCTGATTATAGCTATAGTGTTCAATTTATAAATATAAATTACTAGGCCAAAGGAGAATATAAACCTCACTTTGTACATTTTCATTAGCATTGTCTATTATAAGTAAGTATAATAATAATTTATAGCTAAGGGTCACACAGACACACACACATACATACTGGGGAGGACTGTTGGCCCCAGTTATTCATTTTACTTTTATTCATACTGTCTGCTATGGAATTTTGCTGTGTACACTTGTAAAAAGTGGAGTATACATCCCTACCCTTGACTCCAAGCTTTGTAGTATGACTTCCTATGGCCAATTTGAGATTACAAGATACGATGCAAGAGGGATTTGAAATGAAATTTTGTGATTGATCATATTTTCTTGTATTTATGCCATCCTCGGAGGGAAGGTAAGCCACCCCAGTCAACTTGCAACATGAAGCCGAGCCACTCTGAGCAGACTGAGAAACATGTGAACAACAGCAAAAAAGGCTTATAGAGCACTGAAATTGGAGATGAGTGTTACACAGCAATAACTGACTAATATGGGGGGAGGCAAAACAGACATTTTTTTGGTGGGCTGGCCCCTTGTAGTACAAGTTTCTCCCACTAGGTAAGTTGTTCAAGGAACACGTTGGCATCAGTGTACCAGCTAGCATGTTGTGAGAGGCTGAATTTGGCTTCAGTTATTTTTTTATTTTATTTTTTTAGATTCTTTCCATGCATTTGCCCATTTCATGATGGGTGATTTACAAGTGCACCTGCCCACACCACACTGAGTGTTCAGAGGTTTTCAACCAAAAATGGCGTGACCCTTGTACCCTACTCTCCCTATTCATCTGATCTTGTCCCCAGTAACTTTTTTGTTTGTTTGTTTCCCTGGATGAAAAAAGTCCTCAAAAAGCAATATTTTGCTGATGTGGCAGAGGTGAAAAAAAAAGTCATCAGAAACTGTTTTAAACAGCATAAAAAGTGTCCCGATATGTGTACTACATCGAACATAAAGTACATTGAACGTGACTACAGTTTAAACATGTAAAAATAAATATACAATTCTTTATAAGTAAACTGTATTTTTTTTTTTTTTGGTCCCCTTGCATATATACACTTAACAGAGACTTGTTACTGAGGTTATACAACAGTGACTGGAAAGACAACGACACTGTTTTCAAGGAACTTTTACCACATCGGGGGGGAAATGTACGTATAAATAAATAGTACTTTTATTTGTTGTGTCAGGTAGTGATGTGATTCGAAGAAAAAGTAAATCAATAAAAACTAGAAAGTGGCACTCAAAGGGAACATTTCTTTGATTACTACTGAAGTTAAATATTTGTATTTCCTTTCTGAAATTTGCCTCTTAATACGGTTTACAAATGCTTCTTTAGAGTGTTTATCTTTTTTTATTTGTAATTATTTTCATGTTAGTTATATTTACATATTACACATTAACATATATTGATTATTTAAATGTCATAAATATTTTCTCCAATTTTATTCACATGTTGTAATTCTGTTTAACAGATTCTTTAAATTATAATTCAGTAGTCTTTTGTTTTATGCTGTGTGTGTGTGTGTGTGTGTGTGTGTGTGTGTGTGTGTGTGTGTGTTTTAATTTTTTACAATTTACCATAATTTTCAGTGGTTTGTTTTGGTGCATGATGTGAAGTAAGGACCTAGCCCTATCTCCACCCTTACCAAAGGTTTCTATCATCTAACTTATCTCAGTTGATGTGAAATGTTATCATTGTCACATATCAAAAACTGGGTGATATATACTACTATTGCTGAATAACATATCCAGTAATATCCTGCCTTAGTGATGTTAAACAACATTAAGTATGTATGAAATTACCTTCATTGAAAACAAGTAGGCAACATTTATGATACAACATGTCCCTATTTCTGTAAAATCAATATACACACACAAATACACGTGAGGAAGATTAGAAAAAAACTCAAAATATGAATAGCAATTCACTATGAATTGAGGGATTATTAATGGGTAATTTGAATTGCTAATTTCTAAATTATCTATAGTAAATATCAATACTTCTAAAATCAGAAAATTAGTTTATAAATGATTTTTTAAAACTAAAATAGAATTTCAATAACTTGAAATATTCAATTACACAGAAATCCAAGTTATTTTTGCTTATTTGCATTTTAAATAAAATAGCAAAATTTTTGTTTATATTTGTATTTAAAAAGAAGCTATTCATTTTACACTTAGACAAGAAAATAATTAATTTAAAGCTGCTTCCTTTCTTTTCTAGAAAATAATTTGCTGACTATCCTACTACTATGCTTAGAAGTCAGATCTATTTTTTGTTTTGTGTATAGGGAGTTTCTGATATCTTCAGAGATTTGAGGCAGGACTAGCAACAACCTCGTGAAGTGCCACCCTCAGCTGAGAGAAATAAATTTGTATTAGTGTTCCTATTCCCCTCCTAGAGAGATTTTCTGTGGATGCAGAGAGAACATCAACACTTGGTGGGAAGTTGGGTTCATGGCCGCTGAGGACCCATTCAATGTTGTAGTTCATGGCCGCTGAGGACCCATTCAATGTTGTAGTTGGACAGTTATTTACAAGACAAGGCTTGGAGTAGGCCAACCACTCCATAGCTGCACTCTTCGGGGGGAAGCCTAAGTCTGGGAACAGATATGTTTACAAAGTGGGTGAAGAACACCTGGCTTTCTTGCTCCATCACAGAAACACATCTCAACACATCCAAGGTTATGAGGTAATAAGGAAAAGGAATTAACTATGACCTCCCCTGCCACATGTCAAAGTTAATTCTACTTAAAATGAGTCTTAATTATGCCACTGAAGTTTAGATTTTAATAGAAAGAAACTGTTCACTGAAACTGTAACTTTTATTGTAAGGACTAAGAAAGATTTAAAGTCGAGTTCACTTTACATGTGGTGAGCTTAATTTGAAATTACAGTATTAATTTTTGAGGCAACAAACTCTACATCTCTCTTAAAGAGTGATTGGCTCATGGCATTTCCAGTCTGTGAAATAGCTTGCCCTAGGGAAAATTCACGTCTCCTAGAAAATATTTAGCCTCTAGTTTTCGGAACTTGCTATCTTCTTATACTCAGATTTGTTTTCTTTGCAGAGGTTGTAAAACATAGCAACCTATAAACTGTTGCTTTTTTATGGTTAAAAGTCACTATTTTTTGAAATCCTACTATGTGCCAGGCATTCAAGTATGGTTTTGCAGACGTTATTTTCAATACTATAACATCACTGTATCAGAGATACAGTTATTTCTTTTTCTTTCTTGCTTTTTTTTTTTTAATGATGAGACTGAAATACAAAGAAATTAAACAATATTCTTAAGTCACATACTTATAAATGACTGTACTGGGACTCAAACTCTGGTCCTTCTTAACACCAAAGCTGGATATTTCTCCTAAATACTACATCAATTCCTACAAGGAAACCCAAAATCTGATTTTATTTTTTCTCATTACTGCATTATATTACTTGTATGAAGATACATATATAGATAATTACTTTTGCTTATTAACAAATTTGTTCCAAATGTCAGTCTTTATATTTGAACAGGAATACGCTTTATGTGTAGGTTACTTATACTTATTAACAAATTTGATCTAAATGTCAGTCTATATATTTGAGGAGGACCTAAATTATTTGTTTTGGAGGTTTCCAAACTAACAGTATATTCATGTTAGTCTGCCACTGTTTTTCTTTCTCATCACCATTATATTCATTGGGTTAAGATTTTTATTTAAGAGAACATGACTTGGGTAATGCTATTACCACAATAATATGCACGCAGTTTAGTTTTTTAGATTAGATGATTGTCATCTTGAAAGGAACAGAAGAACAGAGAATGGGAAACAAAACTGTCAAAAGTGACGAAGTATGGTAAAAATTCAGAGATGATGATAGTAACCAAGACAGCTTGTGATGCCTTGGGTAATAGTCACTGCATGCCTAGTAAAAGTAGGTTGGAAAGAGTAAAGGATTAAAAATATTGGTCCAAAAGTTACTGAATTCAGACTTCACCTTTGAGGGTCTGTAGTAGCAAGAAAATGGGCTTTTAGAGTTTCAAGTAGAGTGGGTTTCACTGTGTGGTCTTGAGCAAGTCTTAACTTCCTCAAAGGTGTGTTTCCTCATAGGGACATTCATAATAAGAATACAAATAAAAGAATTTGTCGAAAAATTCAGTGAGGCAATGTGTTAAGTAATATTCTAGGGCTGATTTTGTAACACCATTCACTCATATTTTGATGAACCTCCATCTATGAACTGGCACAGGAAAATGGACAAAAGGAATTCATATAGATTAATAGCAACTAATTAAACGTTTTTTAAAAATCAATCCCAGCCGGGCTCGGTGGCTCAGCCTGTAATCCCTCGCCTTTGGGAGGCTGAGGTGAGTGGATTGCCTGAGCCCGCGGGTTCGAGACCCGCCTGGGCAGCGAGACCTCATCTCTACAATAAATCAAAAAATCAGCCGGGCATGGTAGCGCACGCCTGTAATTTCGGCTACTCGGAAGGCTGAGGTGGACGGATCGCCGGAGCCCAGCAGGTCGAAGCTGTGGTGGCCGGGAGCGGCCACTGCTCTCCAGTCTGGGCGACAGAGTGAGACTCCAATTCAAAAAAAAAAAAGTCAATCCCATTAGTTTATCTTTTGAATTCTACTTTCTAATGAAAGAGAAAGCAAGGCCTCTGTTATACTGAAATCCTCATGCCCTATTTGCATTAGATAGATTATAAACTCTCAATTGACCCATCACACTTTTAGCTGGAGGGAGCCCATCCTACATACCTGCAGTTTCCATCTGATAACTGAAAGCATCCCTCCCTTCTCTTTGATGTGGTAATTTTCAAAAGCCATTAGTGATTCAGAGACTTTCTAGAGAAATCTCCCCTTGAATAGGAAAGCAGCATTTGTATTTTTAAACATCCACTGGCTCTTTCAATTTAAGGAGCAGCAGCCTCAACAACAACCACAGCAACACAATGATTTTAAGTAAGAAAGAATCCACTAAGGATTTCCAAATATTTTCATGAAACCAAATGGTAACTGATCATTGACATTTTCCAAATGAGGCATCAGTGGGGGTAAGCGAGTGGGGACAGATAATCCAGAGTTGCCTAAATTCAACCCAGCTTCAACTTCAGCAGCTAATACAGGGCAGTTGAGAGTCAGGCAGTCATTACTTAATCTTTACAGATATCTATTCCTTTAAGGGACTTTGATTTTGTTATTTTTGACTTAAAAAAAAAAGCTAGTGTTTTTCTTTTGAAATAATTAAAGAGAAAGGAAGTCTAAAGAGAGACCGAGTGACATCCAATATTCCCTAATACCTTCTTGTTGCTTTAGGTGATTGGTATGCTTAATTAAGGAGGGTCCCAGGTCTATCATCGACCAGGACCTGACCTGGGGGTGGGAGGGAGTGGGCTGTAACCTGACCGAGCCCAGGTGTGTGCCTGCAGGTCACACACTGGGAAAACATGTGGCCCCTGTAAGCCTTTCCCAAGCCTGGCCATGTCTTTAACTATTTCAGGTCTTTCTCAAATGTCCACATTTTCTCCTTCTTAGCTGATGTCGGCACTCCTTCCTCTAGATTAAGAGTTTCAAGTTGGAAAATGAAGTGCATAAGGTTAAGAGATTTGCTTCAGACATTGAGCCTAAGAAGGCCAAGACTAGAACTCAACTCTTCTGGCTTATAGTCACTGTTCTGCATGCACAGCACGGTGCCATTTATCAGGCCTACTCTCACCCATCCAGAAACATCCGCTACTCAAGATAAATGTTTCTTTTCCATGGAGCATCACTTTGCTTTATTTTTCCCCTCACCCTCTTTTCCTTCATCCTCCTTCCCTCCCTTCCTTTCTCCCTCCCTTCCATCCTTTTTTCCTCCCTCCCTCCCTCCCTCCCTCCCTTAATCCCTCTGTCCCTTCTTTCTTTTCTTCCTCCATTTCTTCATCTTTCCCTCCTTCCCTATCTCTCCTCCCTCTGTCCTCCTCTCTTCTACCTTCTTCTCCCTCCCTCCCTCTCTCCTTCCCTCATCTCTTTCTTTTTTCCCCCCCTTGTTAGAGGTAAAGCAAAGTGTGCTTTCACAATGATTCAGGAAATTTGGTCCTTGTGCATCCAGCATGTGGTATTAAGGAAAATATGATGGCAGATGATTTTTGTTACCCATAACCTTTTCTGTCCTATTGATAGAAAAGCTGAGGATGGATGGAGACAGCTCTAATACCCATATATACACACAGCATTGTAGGAAAATAGTGTCTTCCTAATGGACAAGTCTATCGTCAATTTCATGAGCAATAAGATATAATATTTACAGGACTGAAATGTGAAAAATAAATTCTCTTGACATCAGTAGAGAATGTGCTATTTTAAATAAGGAATTATCTGCATTCTGAGTATTTAAGTGATTTGCATTTCAGCCTTTTTTACTTGTAATTCTGTTTATCAACAACATTTTAAAAATAATTAACAAATGTTCCTGAGTTTTTAAATAAAGTCAACTGACCCTATGTTGAAGACTATTTTTATGGAGAATATTAACAACCTAATGCCTCTTCACCTTGTGCCTTAAACCATGGACTAGATTGACTGATCTAGATAGCTGATATAGAGCTACAGCTATCCATTTGACCAAAGCCCACTTAAGCTTCAATGGGTGGCCTTGTGCTATCACATTCAGGCTGAGTTATTTAAGATCACTTTGGTTGAGGGATGTAAAAGAATGAATGTGAGCATTTGGGTCACAAGGCCCTGAATGCAAATTCACTTTCTATATGTGGAATTCAGGTAAAGAGCTTCAATTCATAGGTAAAATGAAAGTAAAAATGAATTCTCAACAAAGCTGCTGTCAACAGATACATTCACTAACAAAGTAAATAATGCAGTTTAGCACCTCTCACTAGCAGATGTTCAATATAAGCTCCCTTCCTTGCCCTTCCCTTCCCCCATGTCAGAATGGTTGGTGTTCACCTTTAGGAGAACTTCCAATGTCATTGTCCCTGTGTTGCATTCAACTCTCCTCCTTCACACTTCCTTTCTCTTCTCGTTTCTACTTTTCCTGTTGAGTTTTGCTTCCCTTTGCCTCCAAAGAAAGGTTTTTTTTTTTTTTAAAAATAAAAGTAGTAGCAATTAGAATATTCTGATCTCTCTGATCAGTGAACTGATTAATTGGTGCTCTGGTCTCTTATGTTTGTATCCTCACTGACTTCTCAAAGAATCCATTTTCACCACCAAGAATGCTTTTACTATATTCTCAGTTAAAAACACTCAGCAATCACAAACACACATATACACTAGTTATTTCAACACTTGGAACTTTTCCAGGTACCCAGACAACTGAGTTTTGTCTGTAGTTAGGCGATCTGAATTTGGGCTGATGAGCCTAAAATAAGAGCTGCTATGAAGCATGCACAGTAGGATGGAAGTTATTCCCTTTTTCTTTCCTTTGTCCTCTAGTTTCTTCTGACCTTCTAAACCCAGCGGTGTCAAGATTAGAATTTCAGAAAAGTCCAAGCCTCACTCAAAACTGCCTACATGACATCTTTTTACACACAATGTTAGCACCATGTTCATTATAGCTAAATTCTGTTCTTTCAAATTTGAGAATGCTTCATGCGGAACCATTTTACATATCTCCTTCACATTTTAATTTTTTCATTGTATTCTCTTTTGTTTTCTAAAACAAGAGATTAAAGTTTTATTTATACATTTATAAGCTTTTTAGTAAATAAACAGAAAATCTGATCAATTATGAAGGTTATCCATCTACATTTTACCATACACACGGTTGTTTGGGACATTTCGGTCCTTGGTTTCTGAGAATACTAGCATATCAGTATGTGCTCGTTAGAATTACATGGGAAGAAACACACCAGGATAAATAAATCTGTGAAATGATGAGCTAAATGAACTTAACCAGATTTTGTAAAGATTGCACCTTTTAAGCTACTAGTCCACTAAACCACCTTTTTGGTAGAGCACTTTGTGGGGCTGGTACTCTTAGGAAAACACTTTGAGAAATACCAGATATACAAACGAGTTTTCAGATGTTGAGCATCACCTGAAGCATAAGTATCGTACTAGAGTTGGCTAAATAATAGGACATGTTTCCATAAACAAATTACAAGAAGCCAGCTGAAGCATTTTGATCAGATTAAAGATAGATTAAAAAGATATTTTTCCTGTCAAAGTTAAAAATAATCACACACACACATACACACACACACGGTTTTCATACTTTACACGTATCAAGTATCCCTAAGAGTCAAATCAAAGTAATGTTGAATTAATTTAAAACAATTTTTAAAGTATGAATACAGTACTTATTTCTTTGGGGAATACAACAGGTTTTCAGTCTGTCTACTCATGTAGCTAATACACTCAAATCAGCTACGATAATCTGGGTTTAAATATCACTCAAGAGGAGAAAAAAACATCCGGAGAATTTATTTTCCATTCATATCCTAAAACTATGGGGTTATAGCTCTGGAATATTCCCAATTGGTAAATAAGAGCAGAAATATGCATTCCACTGACATGCACAAATTAGTATATCTCTGAGTGCTAAGCTCTCTCGGTACGTTTGTTTCTGCAGTAAACTTAACAAATTTCAATAGCACACTCGTTGTAATCTTATAATTTTCATCTAAAATTTGAACATTAGCCTGGGCTATATAACAATACCTCATCTATTAAAAAAATAACAAAAGTTTGGCTGGGCATGATGGCATAACCTGTAAGCCCAGCTACTCAGGAAGCTGAGGAAGGAAAATTGCGTGAGCCCACTTCGAAGCTACAGTCATGATCATGCCACTGCCCTTCAACCTGGCCAACAGAGTGGGATACTGATTCAAAAAAACTATAAATAGGCCGGGCTCGGTGGCTCAGCCTGTAATTCCAGCACTTTGGGAGGCCGAGGTGAGTGGATTGCCTGAGCCCACTGGTTCGAGACCCGCCTGGGCAACTTGACGAGACCTCATCTCTACAATAAATCAAAAATTAGCCGGGCGTGGTAGTGCGCGCCTGTAGTTCCAGCTACTTGGAAGGCTGAGGCGGAAGGATCGCCGGAGCCCAGCAGGTCGAGGCTGCGGTGGCCGGGAGCGGCCACTGCACTCCAGTCTGGGCGACAGAGTGAGACTCCAACTCAAAAAAAAAAAACCTATGCATAAATAAAATAAAATTTGAATGTGTATATTCAATGTGCATGTGTATTTAACTCTGTTGGAAACAAGACCAAGGTATTTTAGCTGTTTGTCTACTTTAAGTTAATACAAAGATATAAAATGGCAGATTGGATTGTAGTGGCATTGCAAAGCATGCAGTTTTTCAATCTAATAGTCCAGAAGTCCACAGTATTAAAAACTTTCTCCATCAGATCAGAGAAATTTAGAAAGAGTGCTTTAAAGAAAAATTCAAAGAAAAAAGTGGGAGAGGGCGGGAGGGAAAGAAAGAAAAAAGAAGGAAAGAAGGGGCAAGGGAAAGAAAACTTGAGAAAATCAATATTATATTTTGAGAAAATCAATATTAGATTTTGTTCCATGACATCAAAGAAATGAATTGCTTTTTGTTTTGAGTTGGAGTCTCACTCTGTCGCCCAGGCTGGTGTGCCATGGCACACTCACAGTCAACCCAGCGTCAACCTGCTGGGCTCCGGGCATCCTTCTGCCTCAGCCTTCCAAGTAGCTGGAACTACAGGTGCACGCTACCACACCCGGTTGATTTTTTGATTTATTGTGTAGATGAGGTCTCGCCAAGTTGCCCAGGCGAGTCTCGAGCCTGTGG
Source organism: Carlito syrichta (assembly GCF_000164805.1). Lineage (NCBI taxonomy): Eukaryota > Metazoa > Chordata > Mammalia > Primates > Tarsiidae > Carlito > Carlito syrichta. The sequence continues at coordinate 1,050,419 of NW_007248370.1, forward strand.
GCTCAGGCAATCCACTCACTTTGGCCTCCCAAAATGCTGGGATTACAGGACGAGCCACCGAGCCCAGTCAATTTTTGATTTATTATAGAGATGAAGTCTCACCGATTTCCCTGGGCTGGTCTTGAACCCACGTGGCAATCCATTCGCTTCAGCCTCCCAAAGTGCTGGCTGAGCCACAGGACGAACCACTGAGCCCGGCCATGAACTTCCAACATTATGTTGAACAGGAGGGGTGAGAGTGGACAACCTTGCCTTGTTTTGGTTTTCCGAGGAAATGGTTCCAATTTCTGTCTGTTTAGCAATATGTTGGCAGTGGGTTTATCACAGATGACCCTTATTATTTTGAGGTATGTACCCTTTATGCCTAGGTATTCGAGGGTTTTTATCAAGAAGGGATGCTGGATTTTTCCAAAAGCTATATCTGCATCTAATATAATCATGTGGTTCTTGTTAAAATCTGTTGATGTATTTAATTACATTTATGGTTTTGCAGATGTTGGACCAGTCCTGCCTCCCAGGAATGATGCCTACTTGGTCTTGGTGGATGATTTTTTAGATGTGCTGTTGCATCTGATTTGCTAACATCTTTTTGAAAATTTTTGCATCTTTGTTCATCATGGATATTAGCCTGTAGTTCTCTTTATTTATTGGAACTTTACCTAGTTTGGGTATCAGTGTGATGTTGGCTTGACAAAATGATTTGGAGAGAGTTCTGTCTTTCTCAATCACTGGGAATACGTTCAATAGGATTGGTATCAGCTCCTTCTTGTATGTTTTGTAAAATTCAGCTGGAAAGCCATCTGGTTCAGGGCTTTTTTCTGTAGGTAGTTTTCTTGTGATAGAGTCAATTTCCTGGGTAATTACTGGTCTATTTATGATCTCAATTTCTTATTGTTTCAATCTTGGGAGGTTGCATGATGTTAGAAAGTCCTTCATTTCATTTAGGTTATTGAGTTTGTTTCCATAAAAGTGTGCAATCTCTGATAAACTTTTGTATTTCTTTAAGATCAGTTGTGACTTGATCTTTTGCATTTCTGATTGTGTTTATTTGGGCTTTTTTTTTTTTTTTTTCTCTTTCATGGTCACTCTGGCTAAGGGCCCATCAGTCTTGTTTATTCTTTCAAAGAACCAGTTTTTTGTTTTATTGATTTTTTTCCTATGGTATTTTTGTCTTCTATGTCCCATATTTGGGCTTTTACTTTGGTGATCTGAATTCTTCAGCTGAAGTTAGGGTTTTGGTAGTCTTGCCTTTCCAGCTCCCTTAAGTGATTTTGTAGGTGGTCATTTGTTCTCTTTCTTTTCTTTTTTGTTTTTTTTTTTTTTTTTTGAGTTGGAGTCTCACTCTGTTGCCCAGGCTGGAGTGCAGTGGCCGCTCCCAGCCACGGCAACCTCGACTTGCTGGGCTCCGGCGATCCTTCCTCCTTAGCCTTCCAAGTAGCCGGAGTTACAGGCACGCGCTGCCATGCCCGGCTGATTTTTTTATTTATTGTAGAGATGAGGTCTTGCCAGCTTGCCCAAGCGGGTCTCGAACCCGTGGGCTCAGGCAATCCACTCACCTCAGCTTCCCAAAGGCGCGGGATTACAGGCTGAGCCACCGAGCCCGGCTCACTTGTTCTCTTTCTATTTTCGTTCTCTTTCTTTCCTTCCTTCCTTCCTTCCTTCCTTCCTTCCTTCCTTCCTTCCTTCCTTCCTTCCTTTCTTTCTTTCTGTTGGAGTCTCACTCTGTTGCCCACACTGGAGTGCAGGGGCACGCTCCTGGCCACCACAGCCTCGACCTGCTGACCTCCAGCGATCTTTCCATCTCAACATTCCAAGTAGCCAGAACTACAGGTGCACGCTACATGCCCAGCTAATTTTTTTTTATTTATTTATTGTAGAGACGAGTTCTTGCCAGTGGCCTAGGTGGATCTCGAACCCCGTCGGCTCAGGCAATCCACTCGCCTCAGCCTCCCAAAGTGCCGGGATTACAGGTTGAGCCACGGAGCCCGGCCTCTATTTTCTTGATGTGTGTTTGAGGAGATATAATTTCCCCTCTTAGGACTGTTTCCATGGCATCCCAGAGGTTTTGGTAAGATGTTTTTTCATTTTCTTTTGTTTTCAGGAATCTTTAAATTTCTATTCTGATTTCTGTGTTGACCAGGAGTTGTTCAGCATCCATGAGAAGGACTAATCCCTAGGCACATAATAATTCACCTACATAAAGTAGGTATAAAATAAAAAATTGTAAAGGCAACAAGGGAAAAAGTTCAGACTACCTACCAGGAAAGACCTGTCAGAATTGTTTAGTGTCTATGTCTTTCTTGGGTTTTGGGGGAATTTTGTTGGTGGTGATGTTTCTTTTTTTATTTCACTGTAGTCTGAGAAAATGCATGCAGTAATTCAATCTTGTGAAATTTGTTTATGCTTGATTTATGGTCGAGGATGTGGTCTGTCTTGGAGTATGCTCCGTATAGTATAAGTAGAATGTATAATCTGTTGTTGTTGGGTAGAGTGTTCTGTAGGTATCTACTAAGTCCATTTGGTCAAGCATCAAGTTGAGGTTCTGGATCTCTGTTGATTTTTTGCCTTGATGATCTATCTAGGGTAGATGGTAGGGTATTAAAGTTCCCAGCTATGATAGTGTTAGAGTCAATATCTTTTTTTAGTATGCCTAATAGCTGCTTTATATAAGCTGGTGCTCCTGTGTTGGGTGTATACATGTTTAGGATTCATATTTCTTGTTGATGGATCAAACCTTTTCATCATTATGCAACGTCTTTTGTACCTTTTTTAGTTTTTGATAGCTCAAAGGTTGTTTTATCTGATATAAATATGACTCTTGCCTTCTTTTATGACCTGTTTGCCTGAAAATTTATTTTCCATCCTCTAACTTCTAGTCTGTGGATGTCCTTTGTGGTGAGATGATTTTCCTGAAGGCAGAAAATTACTGGGTCATGTGTTTTTATCCAGTTTGCCATTCTATGTTTTTTCAGTGGTGCATTTAGTTCATTCATGTTCAGGCCAATTATTGAAATGCGAGAGTATGTCCCTGACATAATGCTCTTATAAGGCTGTTTTGTTTTTGTTTAGCTTTTGTGTTCATATATGTGTGTGTTTTCATTTTTGCCAGTATGCTGTGTGTTCTGCTGCTTTTGTGTTTGTGATCTTGTGAAGTATATGGTCTTTTGTTTCTTTTTTCTTCTGTGCGCAGCACCTTTTTAA
>NW_007248370.1:1054117-1056994 GCF_000164805.1 Carlito syrichta
AAGAAATTGTGTATCTCGAGAACATTAAAGATTGGGGTCCAATTCCTTCTGTTTCTTCAAGTAACTTGGCAGCAATTCTGATTGGTCTCTCCTGGTAGGTAGTCTGACCTTTTTCCCTTGTTGTCTTTACAATTTTTTATTTTATACCTACTTTAGGTAGGTGAATTATTATGTGCCTAGGGATTAGTCTTCTTATAAGATGTCTTGCAAGGTTTCTCTGGATCTTTTGTCCTTGTATAGTCATTTTTCTGGCCAGATGAGGGAAGTTGTCTTGAATGGCTTCATGGAACATTTGTTTCAAGGTGTTTTCTGTTTCTCTTTCTATTTCAGGTATTCCGATCAGACATAGGTTTGGTTTCTTGATAAAATGGCATATCTCTTGGACTGTTTCCTCTTTCTTCTTAAGTTTTTTTTCTATATTTTTAACAGATTGGGTTAATTCCATATTTTGATCTTCCAGCTCTGAGATTCTTTCTTCTGCTTGGTTAATTCTGCTTCTCATGCTTGTCAGTTTGTTATTTATTTATTAGATGAAGTTTTTTTTTTTTTTTTCTGTTAATTCTGAATATGCTTTCTTGAGTTTGTCTAGCTCTGTTGAAATTTCATTTAGTTTTAGACATTGCATTCCTTGATTTTTATTCACTCTATCCAATGATTCTCTGATCTCTATAAGTACATTCTGGGTACTGTAGTTCTGGGAGATAACCATTGTTTGTGCCCCAGTAGCTGTTCTTTCTAGTACTGACTTATTGCTGGGACTCTGATGATTATTGGCAGCTTTCTGTTGGCTTTTCTTCATTTGCAGCAGTTCTGTTATTTTTCTCTTTAATTCTTTTGCTCAGTGGAAGATGAAGATACAGTCACTTCAGGTAGTTACTCTACCTTTTGTCCTTCCTGGAGCTGGGGCTCCAGGTTTGTTCAATTATGAAGTAGGGCTGGGGGTGGGGCATTGTGCTATCTCATTACTATTTTGAGCACTTACTTGGGGGGAGGATTGCAAGGATTCTGAATATATTGACTGGTCATAATGTTTTCTATCTTGTGAATGGGCCAGCTGGGACTTGCTCTCCATCTCTGCACAATATGACTTACAGTGGGTATGCTTGTATAGTCCCTGAGTCTAAGGCAGGGTATAAGAGGGAAAAGAGAGAAAAGAGAAAGGAGGAGAGAGAAACAAAAAGAGGAAGGAAAAATAGAAAAAGAAAAAAGGAAAGAGAAAAGATAAAAACCAGAAAGAACTGAGAAAGATAAGTAGAAGAAGGAAAGGGAGAAGAAAAACAAGCAACAAAGAAAGCAACTAAACAAGATAATCAAATAAACCAATACCCCCTCAAAAACAAACAAATAAGATAAAGAGTTCTCAGCTTTAGCATGTCTCTTTGAGAGGGTGGGCTCTCTCTTGTGATGGGTCCTGCAACTGCAGGGTTGTTACTGCAAGTTCCCTATTTGCTATTAGAACTTAATATGTTAGAGCAGGGGTCCTCAAACTACGGCCTGCAGGGCCACATGCGGCCCGCCGAGGACATTTATCTGGCCCACCGGGTGTTTTTGCCACCTTAACTTGTTACAACTAGCTGTGACAAATATGGAACCGGACATTGACCATCTCATTAGCCAACAGCAGGCCCATAGTTTCCATTGAAATACTGGTAAGTTAGTTGATTTAACTTTACTTGTTCTTCATTTTAAATATTGTATTTGTTCCCGTTTTGTTTTTTCACTTCAAAATAGGATATGTGCAGTGTGCATAGGAATTTGTTCAAAGTTTGTTTTTGAAACTGTAGTCCACCCCTCCAACGGTCTGAGGGACAGTGAACTGGCCCCCTGTTTTAAAAGTTTGAGGACCCTTGTGTTAGAGTCTTCACCCCTGCTGCCTGTTGCATGTCCATGTGAGGGAAGGGGGCTGAAATGACTTGACCTAGCATTTCTTGGGATCGAATGCCCTCCCTTCCTTCCTCTCTCAACTTTGTCATGGTATCCAGTTCATGGCTGGGGAATGGGGCCTCCTGTCTCTGCCCTGCCCTCCCGATCTGATCTCTTTCCCTTGTTGTTAGGGTGGGAGGTGGAAGGGAGTCAGGCACTCACCACTCACCAGCCTTTCTCAGGCAGTTCCACTATCACCCAGCAGCTGGCTCAGTGTGGAGGGTGGATCGTCCATGGTTCCACGTCTGCCATTACCCACCAGGCCTTGTGCACTGGGAGCAATGTTCTTTGACTTCTCAAAGAGTAACCCCAATGCAACAAGAGATAGCGCCTGGTCTCAAGATGTAGTTCTGCTGTTCCACAGAGACTGCCCTGGAGCACTTCTCTGCCCAGGCATTGAAGAGTCTGCTCAGTTTCTCTACCGACTGCTGTTCCCATCACCAACAGGGACGTTAGCTTCTTCCCCGGCAGTTACCACAGTCTCTGGATCTCCGGACCCCTGGCAAGGCTCTAGAGCACAATTCAGGCTTAGTGTGGCTTCTCCCCACTGTTTCCTCGGGACTCTGCCTCATGCTCCCTTGCTGCATTCCCTCCACGTACCTCGCCGACAGCTTTCAGTGGGGCTCAGTGGTACTCTGGTTGGCAATCACTCCAACCATTCTTCCCTGGAAAAGTTCTGCTGATTTTTAGAAGATGTCACTCAGCTTCTGCACTCTGGGAAGCGCTAGGGTCCAAGCAGAGCAGCTGTGGCACCAGTGTCTTCACTAGGATTGCCCTGGCCACTTGCTCTCGAGTCCCCACTCGGTCAGCCTCTCACACTCCCACTTACACAAAGAAACACATGCATAATTGTCCATACAATCACTCACACACACAGGGACTCACGCAGTCCCACTGGCTACGCTTCCATCTTCCCAGAAATCTTGCGATTGAGAATTTCTAATGCTTTGGGGG
>NW_007248370.1:1057014-1077394 GCF_000164805.1 Carlito syrichta
TTCCTTCCTTCCTTCCTTCCTTCCTTCCTTCCTTCCTTCCTTCCTTCCTTTCTTTCTTTCTGTTGGAGTCTCACTCTGTTGCCCACACTGGAGTGCAGGGGCACGCTCCTGGCCACCACAGCCTCGACCTGCTGACCTCCAGCGATCTTTCCATCTCAACATTCCAAGTAGCCAGAACTACAGGTGCACGCTACATGCCCAGCTAATTTTTTTTTATTTATTTATTGTAGAGACGAGTTCTTGCCAGTGGCCTAGGTGGATCTCGAACCCCAATGCAACAAGAGATCCCAAAGTGATGGGATTACAGATGGTCTCAAGATGTAGTTCTGCTGTTCCACAGAGACTGCCCTGGAGCACTTCTCTGCCCAGGCATTGAAGAGTCTGCTCAGTTTCTCTACCGACTGCTGTTCCCATCACCAACAGGGACGTTAGCTTCTTCCCCGGCAGTTACCACAGTCTCTGGATCTCCGGACCCCTGGCAAGGCTCTAGAGCACAATTCAGGCTTAGTGTGGCTTCTCCCCACTGTTTCCTCGGGACTCTGCCTCATGCTCCCTTGCTGCATTCCCTCCACGTACCTCGCCGACAGCTTTCAGTGGGGCTCAGTGGTACTCTGGTCGGCAATCACTCCAACCATTCTTCCCTGGAAAAGTTCTGCTGATTTTTAGAAGATGTCACTCAGCTTCTGCACTCTGGGAAGCGCTAGGGTCCAAGCAGAGCAGCTGTGGCACCAGTGTCTTCACTAGGATTGCCCTGGCCACTTGCTCTCGAGTCCCCACTCGGTCAGCCTCTCACACTCCCACTTACACAAAGAAACACATGCATAATTGTCCATACAATCACTCACACACACAGGGACTCACGCAGTCCCACTGGCTACGCTTCCATCTTCCCAGAAATCTTGCGATTGAGAATTTCTAATGCTTTGGGGGGAGAAACACAGAGGAATCAATTGTCAGGTTCTATGGAATAGCTCTGCACACTGTACAAGGAGCATAGTACAGGTATGTGCTTTTGATGAGGCCACAGGAAACTTACAATCACGATGGAAGGCAAAAGTGGAACAGACATGTCACATGGCAAGAGCTGGAATACAAAAAATTTTGCTATAAACTTTATTTCTATTACTTAAAAGATTGTACTACCCAGATTGTTATTTAACTTATCTGAGTTCCAATTACCTCTCTACAAGCCAAGCACATCAATAATACCTAACTCTCATATATAACAAGAGTAAAGTACCCTAGTATGTTTGAATATAATCTATGAAGCTTAAACTATCTTAATTTGAATGAAGAATACTCAAAAGTAACTTCATAACTTCTTAAAAACATTCTCTCTTCAGAGAGACAATCATTTCGGACCTTTTTTGGTAAAATTCTAGGGGCACTTTTCTACAAATTGTTACCTATCATGTGATTTCTATTTCTATTCCTTCACCTAACACCTTGAAATTTATCTATTGAATTTCTATTATGATAGGTAAGGATTTCACTTGGGTTCTATTTATAGTTTATTTTTCTGTTATTCTGTTTAATATAACTAAATCTTCACATCTTGGTTTTTTTTTTTTTACTTTTATCTCTTCCTCTCCCTTTCTACTTTTCTATATCTGTCAGACCTATTATTATTATTTTTACCTCATTAAGATTAAAAACATGACTTTATTCTATCTGAAATTATTATAGATCCTATATTTTTCCAGATGAAGAACATTTTTCATAAAGTAATTGGTTAACTTAAATATATACATTTATGAAATATCATAAAATAAACTGGCTATTTATATTTCAATTAGTAATTTTATAATGGAAAATGGAGGGAAGTATGCAATATGGATATATTATTAATTTAGAAATATTTTCCTGCTTTTTTTTTTTTTTCCTTTGGAGCAATTCTTCTCAAATTCTTTACATCCATTGCTGTCTTCTCTGGAGCTACCTGGGAAGTCATCAGAGGCTGTTATCAGAATAATCTTGGTTTCTAAACTATCTTAATTGTTCAGTTATAGAATAAATTATTTTTTAAACTATAGAGTGCTGTACCTGTAATTTTATCCCAAATTGCAAGTTCCAAGTACAGTTTTTTTTCAACTGGAAAAGAAAATTTATAACCTCCATAACATAACCACTTGCTATATTGCCTTTTAAACTGATCATAAAAATATTTGTTTGCAACAACTTCTGTCACTTGCAAATGTGAAATCTAGGAATAGTGACTAAATCTGTGCCAGATTTTGTTGCCTCTACTGGTGCTACCATGATGTTTTATTTAATAATAATAATAATAATAATAATAATAATAATAATAGTTTCTTCCTCTTTCTCTGTTCTCCTCCTCCTCCTCCTTCTCCTTCTCATTCTTCTCCATCTCCTTCTCCTTCTATATCTGTAGATAACCTATTTTATCTTTCTGGAAACTTTTAAGATCTTATATTTTAATGCCTGATATTCTGTACTTTTAAAATTTTTGAGTTGGAGTCTCACTCTGTCACCCAGGCTGGAGTGCAGTGGTACACTCACTGCCACCCCAGCATCAACCCGCTGGGCTCCAGCAATCCCTCAGCCTCAACCTTCCAAGCAGCCAGAACTACAGGCAAGCACTACCACCTGCGGCTAATTTTTTGATTGATTTATTGTAGAGACAAGATATTGCCAAGTTGCCTAGGGTGGTCTCAAACCCTCAGGCTCAGTCAATCCACTCACCTCGGTCTCCCAAAGTGATGGGATTACAGGCTGAGGAGCTGAGCCCAACCTTCTGTACTTTCACATTGATGTGTCTAGGATTTCCTTCATTTTATGACTCCTGTTTGGCCCTTGCAAGGCCTATCAATTTAAGAGTTGTATGTCTTCTTGTATGCAGTGTGCTCAACTTTTTATTCTAGTGATTCACTCATTTTCTCCTACCTCCTTTGTTCTGTTCTCTCTGATACTACTATTTATTAGACACTAAACTTTTAGCATTAAACCTTCTGTTACCTTTCCTCTCACATTTTGTTTTTCTTATTTTGTGTTTCACATTCTGAGAGACATTTTTTTTTATTATCCCACTTTTTAAATTTATTATTATTATTGAGTTGGAGTCTCACTCTGTCGCCCAGACTGGAGTATAGTGGCCGCGCCCGGCCACCGCAGCCTCAACCTGCTGGGCTCCGGCGATCCTTCCGCCTCAGTCTTCCAAGTAGCCGGAATTACAGGCATGCACTACCAGGCCCGACTGATTTTTTGATTTATTGTAGAGATGAGGTCTCGCTGCCCAGGCGGGTCTTGAACCCGCGGGCTCAGGCAATCCACTCACCTCAGCCTCCCAAAGGTGTGGGATTACAGGGTGAGCCACCGAGCCCAGCAATTATTATATTCTTAAGATGTGGGGTACAAATGAGTGTTAGGTACATATGTGGTCATCATATAGGTAAAGTGTGGGTACCCTTATTGATGTTATATGCTCCCCCAGCAGTGTCCCACTACTGCCAATCTCTTTCAAGGTCCACTTATGAATGAGTACATTTGGTACTCAGATCTTTTTTTCTGTGATATTACTGAGTATTATAGACTCTAATTCCATCTAGGTTGCTGCAAAGTTCATAATTTTGTTTTTATTTATGGCTCCATAATATTCCATCATGCAAATGCACCACATTTTCTTTATCTAGCACGGTTGGTTCCATGTTTTTGCTATTGTGAATAATGCTGCAATAGACATATGTGTGCAGGTATCTTTATTATAGAGAGATTTGAGTCCTTCTGGGTATATTCCCAGAATGGGGATTGCTGGGTTGTAGAGAAGGTCGATTTTCAGATTTTTTAGAAATCGCCACACTGTTTTCCACAGAGGTTGTACTAGTTTACATTCCCATCAACAATGTAAAAATGTTCTCTTTTCCCCACATTCTCTCCAGCATCTGTTGTTTTTTGAATTATCGATGATGACTTGACTGGAGTTAGGTGGAATCAGTGTGGGTTTAATTTGCATTTCTTTGATTATTAGTGAGGCTGAGCATTTTTCGTGTATCTGTTGGCTGCTCATATGTCTTCTGAGAAGTGTCTATTCATATCTTTTGCCCATTTTTAAAAATAGGGTTTTTTTTTTTTTTTTTTTCCTTTTGACACGTTTGAGTTTCTTGTTGATCCTAGATGTTAGCCTTTGTCAGATATGCAGTTGGCAAATATTTTATCCCATTCTGTGGGCTGTCTCCCCATTCTCCTGATATTTTCTTTTGTTTTGCAGAAGCTTTTTTCAGTTTGATGAGGTCCCACTTGTTTATCTTATCTTTTATGGCATTCACTTTTGGAGAGTTGATCAAGACTTTGTTGCCTATTCCAAATTCCATCAGGGCGTTTCTACATTTTCTTCTAGCATTCTTATAGTTTTCTTGCTTTTTTTTTGAGTTGGAGTCTCACTCTGTTGCCCAGACTGGAGTGTAGTGGCCGTTCCCGGCCACGGCAACCTCAGCTGCTGGGCTCTGGTGATCCTTCTGCCTCAGCCTTCCGAGTAGCCGGAATTATAGGCGTGTACTACCATACCCGGCTGATTTTTGATTTATTGTAGAGATGAGGTCTCACCAAGTTGCCCAGGCGGGTCTCGAACCCACGGCCTCAGGCAATCCACTCACCTCAGCCTCCCAAGGCGTGGGATTACAGGCTGAGCCACCGAGCCCGGCTAGCTTGCGGTTTTACATTTAGATCTTTGATCCATTTAGAGTTGATTTTTGTGTATGGTAATGTTAGGAATCTGGTTTCAGTCTTCTGCATGTAGTCAGCCAGTTTTCCCAGCACCATTTACTGAATAGGTTCTCCTCTCCCCAGTGGTTATTGGAAGAGGCTTTGTCGAAGAGGAGTTGGTTAAGGAATTAAGATTTTGCTTACAGAATCTCTATTCTGTTCCATTGGTCTATATGCCTGTTCTGGTACCAATACCAGGCTGTTTTGATTATTGTAGCTTTATAGTAGAGTTTGAAGTCAGGAAGTGTGATACCTCCTGCTTTATTTCTTTTGCTAAGGAATGTTTTGGCTATCCGTGGTCTTTTATGTTTCCATATGAATTTCTGTTCTGTCATGTCCAGGTCTGAGAAGAATGATGTTGGTAATTTAATAGGTATTGCATTAAATCTGTAGATTGCCTTTGATAGGATGGACATCTTAACAATGTTAATTCTTCCAATCCGTGAGCATGGAATATTTTTCCATTTGTTCGTGTCATCTTGGATTTCTTTGAGCAGTGGTTTGTATTCTCCATTGAATAAAGCTTCTGAACTAGTTTGATTTGGGGAGCCAGGTTGGAGCAGGGGAGCTATGTTACTCTCTTACAGATTTGAGATTTGAATCGGTATGTTAAGGGTTGCTAAGATTCAAAAGCTGTCTGACTATCACAATGTTTGCTGATTGGTGTGTGGGCCCCCAGGGTTCTACTTCCCACTTTACCGTGTCTATACAATGGGAGTGTGTGTATCTCCCCTGGGTTCAAAATAACATGAAGGAAGGAAAAGGAGTTAATAAAGGGAGAATGAGGAAGGGATGACAATGGGGAGAACAAAGGAGAGAAGGAAAAAGATACAAACCAGCAAACAGGGAGACAAGAAAAAGAGGGAGAAAGAAAAAGTGGGAAAGAAAACCAAACCAAAACAGTAACAAAACAAAACAAAATAAAAAAAAGAAAGAAAGAAGAAACCAAATAGCACATAAACAAACAAAAACCCCAAGAAAACTAAAACCTATAATATGAGGACATTTTTACACTCATATATAGCCTTATTGGACAGAAAAAAGAAGGAGAAGGGGTAAAACAACGAAATGCCCACTCCCAACAAGTTCTATTTTAAAAAATAGGTAGAGGCACAGAGACAAAAAATAAAATAAACAAAACCCCAAAACAACAACAAAACTCACATAATTCTTGAGTACCAATTTTGGCAGTTTCAAGACTTTAGGTTTCTTGTAGGAGTGACCCAAGCACTGCTTTTTTTAGCTGGTGGCAGAGGGGAGGGCTTTTGGAAGGGAGGAGCTTTCAACTTTTAAATCTGTCTCCCTGTTCACCCCTTGTTATGGAGAGGCTGGAAGGTCTCCCTGACTGATATGCCTATGTTTGGCCCTCTCTGTGTGTGCCGATCCTACATTGCCTGCCTGAGTCACACATCTCACAAATCCCTGGGGAAAGGGTGTAGGGTCACTTTAAAACTCACCCCTACTCTTCTGCTGTGAGCAGAGACTGTGTTCTTTTTTTTTTTTTTTTTTTTAGTTGGAGTCTCACTCTGTCGCCCAGACTGGAGTGCATGCAGTGGCCGCTCCCGGCCACCGCAGCCTCGACCTGCTGGGCTTGGGCGATCCTTCCGCCTCGGCCTTCCAAGTAGCTGGAACTACAGGCGCGCGCTACCACGCCCGGCTCATTTTTTGGTTTATTGTAGAGATGAGGGCTCGCCAAGTTGCCCAGGCGGGCCTCGAACCCGCGGGCTCAGGCCCTCCACTCACCTCAGCTTCCCAAAGGCGCGGGATGACCGGCTGAGCCACCGAGCCCGGCTTGTGTGCTTAGGTTGCCGTGCAGACCGCAAATGCTTCCAATCTAACCCCCTGTTTCCCCCATGGAGGTGGGGGAAGGCTGCAAACTGCTCCCAGGTGATCTGCTTATGTTCAGGTCTCTCCCTGCGTGTTGCTCGGAAAGCTGCCCACCTGAGTCACACGTCCTGTGGATCACTGGAAAAGAGGGTGCTGGGTTTCATCGCCATTTTTCTGTGATCTGGGCTGGGTTCTTTGGCAGGGCTGCTGCAGCAGACTGAAAATGCTTCAGCCGGGGGATGGGACGTCTGAGTTTCCTCCGCGGGGACTCTGGGCGGGTTACTCTGGTATATTTTCTTGCAGTTCGTGTTGCCAGTGTCTGACTTGAGATGAAGTGGCAAGCAACACCTGTTTTGGGTGATTTTTCACCGTGTTCATCTTTTTTTTTTTTTTCCTTTCCAGGTGGTGCTGTAAAGATGGTGACTGCCTCTGGGCTGAAGAGTGTGCCAAAGTCCCAGCAGCTGCCTGAGCAGCAGATCTCGGTCCTCCCCTTTCCAGGTCTCCACTCAATCAGACATTCACACAACTTTTGCTGACACCCTAGGGTGAATACTGGTTTCTTCGCCCTTTCCTCTATGCGGAGATTTCATGCGCTTTGACCCCCTCCGTTGCCATCTTGGAATCCTCTCCGAGATCTTATCTTTAGTTCTCATTTTTTTTTTCTCTTTTCTTTTCCTGGAATCATATCTTAAGTTCCTATATTTTTTTTCTGGCTCTTCAGAAGTTCAGTTTTCATAGGAGTCTGTTCTTGTTTCATGACTACAATATCCTCTCCCATTTCTCTGAGGATAATTTTTAGAGATTTTAGAGATTCAAAAACCTGTTTATATTTACTTCTATTTGTTTCTTCTTGCCTTTGTTTTTCTTTTTGCCAAAACGTTCCTCAATTTTCTGAAGATATATGTATCTGTCCCTCTTTAAGAATGAGGAAGTTTAATTTGAAAATAAGTTTCACTTGAAGCTCTGATTAAATAGGTGAGGTTTGTTGACTGAATGGCTTTGATTTAGGGTCATGGGCAAAGGCCCCTAAATGTTACAAGAATGTTGCTGTATAGTCCTAAACCTTTCTGAGTCCTCAAATTCTCCCTACACTGATCTGTTACTTTAGAGAATGACTATATAAACATTTTTATCTGGAATTAACTCCAGGTTGCCAGTACTTACACCTGCTAAGGTGGAAAGTGAAGCTGATTGTTAATCTTCACCTAATCCTTCTCTTTGAGGCTCATTTCTTCCTCATCTTTCAAAACCAGAACCTCTCTGGAGCACACCATTCAACCTGGTTGCTCCTCCAGATATTTTTCCTCTATGTTTGTTATGAGCTGTGTCATCTCAACTTTCTAAGACAATACTCTCCTATACATTTTTGCCTCCAGAAATGTGGCAAAATCTTGGGTTTCCTAATGGCTCACGGTTTTGTAGAATTAAATTTATTCATATTCCTTACTATTCTGTACCATCATTTATTGGGTGTTTGGGAAATAGAGAAGGATTATACATATGCTCAGCAACCTATCCTGAACAAGAAGTGAACTTTCATTGTATAAACCTTCAGGTATTTTTTTGATTTTTACCAGTTATCACTTCCCCTTAAATGATGTTACAATGTTATTACTGAAATAAAGGACATAGGTGCCAGATTTTATCTGCTTTAAAAGTTTAATAATATTAACTAGCCTTGATTCACATAGCACCCATCTCTCCTTTTGGCAAACATGCTTCTGTTGTTGTATTTTCTAGAAATAATTAAGGGAAATTGTTTTTAACTTTTTTCTTTTCTAACATGGCACAAACAGGTATCTTAACTCTTTTTCTCTTTCCTTCCAAAAGATATTTTAATGACAATCTCTTAAGAGTCTATCTAATTTAGGTTTATTTCATAATACTTGTAAAGGATGTTGACTTTGCAGTTAAAAAAGAAGGGTGAAATTTGTCTGCTAATGTCACAAAGCAGCATTCATGTGTCAATGGAGACTGTTCTCCAGTCAGTAAAGGGTAAACACGACTTTGTGTTGGAGTTTCAGGATAGCTGCCCAGGTAAGCGCCTCTAAATTCATTTTTAACACCAGCTGTGGCATATTGATCCGAGCTGGGCTTTCATCTAGTCCCTCTGCATCTGGCTCAGCCCATATTGGCATTCTCTGATATTCAAAGAGCTTGTTTTTTGCTTTTCTTTCTTCTTTCTTTTCTTTTTCTCTTCCTCCCCCAACATATTGCTTTGGGAATGCCAGAATACGGGACCTAGACTGAGGGAAAAAAACAAAAGAGAAAATCTCTGGTTTGCTGAATCAAGTTATCTACCACATAGCCACATGGAGATTTGTTTTTTTCTCTTCTTTGCCTTCTCTTTCTTTCCCCTTCCCTCTCCCTTTCTTTCCCCTTCGCTCTCTCTTCCTGTTCCCTTCCCTCTTTCTCCCCACCACCCCTTTTGTCTGCTTTTCTCCTTTCTTCTTTCTCCTTTTCCTCCTAAGACTCCTCCTCCTCTGCTTCTTCTTTTAAATGAACTTCTTCATGTATCAAGGCCTTACAAAAGCTGCACAGGCTTCTGATAAACAGCTTTAATTTTCCACCTGTCACAGCTGTAATCTGATGTTATTAGGAACTGGCAAAAGTTGATGGCCATAACTCAAAGATCTGATGAACAAATCGATATTGAAAACACCCACCTCAGCCATTTAAGCAACAAGTCAAAGAGTTTTGAATCCAATGCCAGGCAGTCTTCATAGAAGAACATGTTAGGGAAGATGCTATGAAGACCCCCTTGTTTCTTGAAAAGAGACAAAACTCCTCTTTTGGTGGATACTGATTCCAGGCCAGGAGATCTCTGGAAATAATTAGGGGTTTTTTTTTCCCCCTTTTTCTCTGATGTGGGCACTTCTATGCCAAGTCGTTGAGGATCCTAGAAGTGTGGTTAGTAATTTTAAAGCCAGACATGGCACCAATAGATGCCATTTCATAAAAGTCTTGGCCAAGATGTCTCCTTTGTAATTGTGTTAGCTTTCTGGGCACCAGCTATCTGTGACACATATCAAGGGTCTGGCCGGGTTAACTTAGTTAGACCTAAGTGGCAGGATTCTAGTTTCAAATTTTACCCAGATTAATTAAAAGGAGAAAAAAGATGTGTTTAGAATTCACAGACTAGGAGTGACTAGCTGGTCACTAGGAAGAACTTTTGAGAGAAAGTGAAGGTTTCCATTTAAACCATGAGGGAAAGGGGGAAAAATCCACTCAAAGCAAATATGCTTTCCTGATATATAGACTTCTTATGACTGGGCCCTACCCAAAGAGAGGTGTCAAAAATCTAAAAAGAAATTATAGCCCAATACCTTTAGGTGTAAGAGCCCTGAGAAGATGAACCCACAAAGAAAAATAGGTTCGGCCAGAAAATTGAGGTGAGGACTGGGTGTTGTTCTAAGTCCCTGGTATTCATTATTCTTCCCGACAAAGAGTTTGCTGTCTAGAAATTAGCATTTTCTATTTCTATATGCTTGAGCATTTTTGAGTGCTATCAAGGATGCCCATAGAAAATGCACATCACAATCACTATTTGGACTACACTTGCCCGGCCATATTTTTAAAACCCCACTTCTATTTTTGCAAGTTAAAATTTTGCAGGTGGTAAGGTGCTAGATGCAAATATCATCATGTGACTATGAGCCAATTAACCAACAACCGTATTTTATGAGGTTGCAACCACCTAATTGTTTTGTGTCTGCAGCTAATTATTTCTGGGAGATATTTCTGCATATGGGGAAGTAGTCTGTTATTATAACTGAGTGTACTGCAAAACAAAAGTTCTGCTGTAAGTACATCAAGGGCAAGGATCACATCTTCTCTGTGTTTTGTAAACTTCCATAAATCACTTTGGGCCCATGATTCTAAATGAATATGAACTGCTAATGGTGACATGATTCTAAAGTTTGGAAAACAAATCGAATAGCCGGCTACAGTGAATAATATCCGAGATTTAAAATGTCAACAAAATTCTGTGTGGTTAGAATTGCTGTTAACTCATTGATGCCTTTTCTTGTAGACTCAAAGAATTCTTGAGCTGAACTAAAACATCTACTTCAATAACTTTATCTCAAGTTTGAAAATTATGACTGTGATAAGTTGTATGTCCAACCCAAAGACCTGTGTTGCTGTCAGGCATAATCCCCAAGGTATACAATGTCTAAACCAATGCTCACCACAAGAGGCCCAATACTTCCCCAACTTCTAATTTAAGATGTTAGAGGCAATACATGTCAACAGAAAACATGCCTATTAATCCCATGCATGCCAGGCCTAAGGGAGCTCTGACAAATTAATTTTATGGCAGAAGGCTAAACTTGTTCTTATAAATTGGTCTGTCCAGACAAAGTCGTGGGCAAGGTGTGCAGTTTTATGCAGATAGGGTTTATTTTTTGTTATTATTGCAGCTGCTCATTGATATTTTAATGCAAGTTTTTATTGAACTATGCCCTGAGGCTTTTTAAATTGAAGGTTCAATTGTTTCTAAAATCTAATAATTAAGTAAATTAATGAGCCTAGTCAGAAATCTGGCAACCTGACTGTAAGGATTAGACACAAGAAATACTAATGAAAAGGAGCCCCCCCAACCTTTTAACAGAAAACTATTATAAAATAACTTTGACTATGTTTTATAGATGCAAACAAAAATTCTGATACTGAGATCCACAAATAAGCCAGTACACAAATGCAGGTTAGAGATGGAATTTAGCAACAGATAGAGGTGGGCCAGGCAGATCTTGTGATCTAAGTCACTCCCCTTGCCAAAGCAATTTTAAGTTTTACCAAGTATAGCCTCCATAAATAGAGAGGAATAGCATGACGTTTAGATCTCTTCACTTAAATATTGATAACTGATAAATCATGATATGCCTAAAAGAGGGTGACCATAATGGTCACTGAGATGAGGCCATATTAAGGAAACTAGGAATGGTTGACTTGGAGGAGACTGTAGACGGGAGTATGTGGTAGGTTTCTTAAAATTTTTAAAAGGAGACTATAGCAAATCTGGATTACCCAGGAGAACGCACCTGGAGATTCAGCTTTTGGTTTTGCAAGTCTTCCATACTGTTGCCTTGCTGCTAAGTCAGTGACTCAGTCCTAACTCGAAGTCTGCTGTTTGTTTTTCTAAGTTCAGTCTGAGAGAGGAGTTTGCTTCTTCTTGGTTACAGAGCCCACAGCATATTTCAACTCAGTCCCACATTGGGTTTTTTACTTTAGTTCCAGTTCTTGATTTTTGTGTTTGACAACTTGCATAGACTATCCATTCTCTCACAGGACTGACTTGATTTCATACCCTAATACTAGTCTGTTTGGCATCCTAAATATCATTTATTCCATGCTCCCCTGAGCTATTTCTCAACCACTTATTAAGTTCTCTGTATTGCCTATTTTATTTGATTCATACCTGGAGATAGCCAGACTCCTGGACAAGATTTGATACCCTTGTACAGTGCCGTGACTCTATGGATGCTTATCTCAAGCAAGTTTGGGTTTAAAAGGCAGAGAAATGTCAGCATCGTACTTGTATATCCTTGTCCTCTTTATTGGTCACCGTATGCTTTTGCAGTATCACCATCACATTTCAGATATGCAGAAACTGAGATTCAAATACCTTCAATGACTTGCTTAAGATTTCCCAGCAAGTAAAGGCAGGCCTGGAACGTGGATGGTGAACTGATGGCAAAGCCTATGTTGTTTCCACTTTAATCCCCTTCTCTCACTATTCCATACTTCAGATTATGATTCATTTTTATACAAAGACAGTGAAAATTACAATAGAACTCTTTATGAAATATGGTCTTGTGTAGTCCAGGTGTGTTCATTATTCACACAGGACATAATTATTGAAACCAGTGTTCCAGGACTTTCTAAAGTTTAAAGGCTCGTACAGTCTCTACTTAATTCCTTATTGAACAAAGAATGTTTTGTCCTGGAGATTCCAACCGAATAAAGCCAATGAAATGGAATTTTTTTCCATAAGCCAACCAATGATGAAACCTGGACGCAAGGCTAAGATTTTAAGACTGGAGTGAGAAAAACTAAGGAATGCATTCAGATACACAACCGACTGCATAGGGAATTAAATTTCTACATTAAGGCTTTCTCTGCTGCTTTCTGGTCACTTTAGTCCCTGTTTGAATTCTGCTGAATCTAGACCCTTCTCAGTGTTTTTCAACGACTGTGGTGTGTGAGCTGGTATGAATGCTCTGCTGAGAGCATAGGCAACAGTAGACGTGGAGTGTCCAGTTTCTTAGGTAAGTCTCAATCCAGTGGAGAAAATACTCCAACTGAAAGAGAAACTGTGATAAAATGGGGAAGATTACACCCTTCAGGTCGCGGAGAATTTCTTACTAGCTATGAGATTTAGGCCATAACGTTTGTTCATTTCTTTTTCCGACCACCAGTTGCCTTATCTATAAAATAAGAATAATGCTACTCATCTCAAATTTCTGATGTCAAATTAAATATAATAACATGGTATAAAATATCCTCCATGAAAAATGTTTAGTGACCAGTTCCTATTTTGTATACTGCTGGCCACAATAAAATATGTATTTTCCAAATTAGTATTCACTATAAAAAGGAAACTATACCGTTTAAATTTTTTTCTTGTAGGATATGAGAATATCATGACTGCATTGCTATTTTTCAGCGTCACTTCTGTCGACCTAGTAGGAGAAATGGAGTTCTTTCTCTCCTATGTCATGTGGTCCATAGTTCAGAATAATAACCTCAGTGGTATTTTCTCCCCATATCTGATGCACTATGTATGCATAATAAATATTTGACAAATTGAATTGTTATTTAGAACATCCAAGCAGTGTCATGTGTTAGCTTGGATTAGGTAATTGTACCAGTGTACGCTTGAAAGGTAAAAGTAACCATCGATCCTTTGGTATCAGCAGTTGCTCAATTTTCCTGTTCAAGTATAATGTGAATGGAGAAAATTCCTGCTAAGGAATCTATGATTATTAACTTTTCTCTAGTGACCAAAGTTGATCTAAACTCAGTTTGCTAAGCCATTTGTAGTATAAACATAGTAGATTTTACTTATGGTTTTATAATTTAAGCAAATTGGCTCCGTATTGGATCAGAGGTATCTGAATAAGAAATGCTATATTTATCGAATCAGAGGTATCTGGATAAAAATTCTCTATTGTATTATTAAGGATTACAACAAAATAGTTTATTCTTTCTACAAATAATGTTAATATAAGCAAAAGTGCAAATTTTTAAGCTAAGCATGTTATCTTCACAAACTGGACAGGTTATTATCTTCCAAATTTTCTCTATCTTCCACTACAAAAGGGAAAGATAGATTGGAATTGCACTGGCCACTGTTTTTTAAAACAGAATATGCAAATCAATAAAACATAAAGAAAATGATGGGTAAATGAATTTCATTGACATTTAAAAGGTCAGTCTATTAAACCAAGCCACAAATGGGACAGCATATAGAAAAACCTATATTTGACTGTTAAAGAAAAAGATATTTATGAAACTTATCAAAGAGAGTAAGGCAGCCTTTATCTTAGAAATTCTGTTAGAGTGAGGTTTTGTGAAGGGATGAGAGATTGGGCTCAACTCCCAAAACAACAAGTAAAAATGAGAATTTACAGCCAAAAATCATTAGTAGATGAAAAAATACTAAGAAGAAGCATCAAAAGTAAAGCTAAACTGACTTGATATAATTTGTACTGAAGGCTGGCTAGGTGATAAGATATTGAGAGTGGGAAATAAGAAATTTAACCAGATATTAAGAGTGGGGGGGTTCACTAAATTGACTCAGAAGAAGGTTTGCTAAATAGTCTTAAGACAAACCTCCAGGACAGGGTTAAGTCAGAAAGAGGATCCAGAGGAGCCTGACTCAAATTTGGTTAAAAATAGTAGCCTTTGTCATGAGAAAAGACTCAGTTCTAGTCTTTGTAAAGCATTTCTACAGATCAAAAAGAAAAAGATGAACTAAGCTAATTTAATAATTTGGGAAGAAACTTAAACAGTCACTTCACAAAACAAGATAAACAAATGACCAATTAATATGAAAAGGTGTTCAAAATTTTACTCAATGGGGAAACACAAATTAAAACCACAATGTGGGAGAGAGGGTAGAGCAAAATAGAATAGGACTCTCTAGTGATGATACCCCAGTAGATACATCCATTAGGACAACTATCCACACATAGAAATACTTTGAACAGCTAAGGAAGCCAAATGAGGGATCAGTTACCTTGCTATAGCATAAGAATAAAAAAAAAGAGACATGAACTGGTATAAGAAGGTTAACTTTATATTACCCAAATCCCCCTTCTTCAACACCACCCCCGCCCCCCGCCCCCCAGGCAGCACAACATAAAAGAGATACCATCCATTTGGAGAGGGAAATAAGCAAGGACTTTGCCTTGAACTCCAATACTGGACATGCCATGGCAAACTCAGTGCTGAGAAGACCACCGTAGCCTCTGACTTCAGACAGGCATCTGTGGACTAAGTCTCTATACTTATTCCAGCACTAAATGGGAACCTGTAGCTTCAATGAGATAGACTTGAGTTTTGGCCTGCATCATCACTGGCCAACTAAAATGACATTAAGTTCTGGACAAATCTAAAAGACACGCAGGCTTCAGTGACTACAGGCATAGAGTGTCCCCCAGTATTGTGTCAGCCTTCATAGCCATGGGACTCCTATCAAGCACTACACCAAGCTTGAAGGTCAGGGCACTTCAGTCCCTGATGCATAGACTGTGGTAGTCCTGGAATTAGGGTGCCCACTAGCACTGCAGCACTCCTGGGTTTAGGAATTATACCAGTCCGCTTAGAATTTCTGGGCAGGCTTACTGTTGAAGGGCATTCTCAGACAGAGTCAGAGAGTAGAGACTGTAATAAATACCTACTTTTTCAAGGTACAGACATTAACACACAATCACAAGGATTAACAACAATTATGGAAACATGAACTCATCAAAGAGACGATACAAGAAGCCAGTGACTGACCCCAAAGAGACATTATAGTTGAATGGTATTTCCTGACAAAGAATTCAAAATTGCTGTTTTAAAGAAGCTCAGTAAACTTCAAGAAAATACAGATAAACAGCTCAGAAAATTTACCAGAGAAATTTAACAACAAAAAATAATAATAAAAACAATTTTAAACAGAAATTCTGGAGCTGAAAAATGAATAAATTTGAAAAATATGATAAAGAGTATTCACACACACACACACACACACACACACACACACACAAAGAGAAGCAAATAAATAAGATCAAACCATATCACTGGAATAAAAAAAAAGAGTATCAACAGCAGAATCGATCAAGCAAGACTATGAACTTGAAAACAAATTATTTGAAAATATACAGTTAAGGGAGGAAAAAACGAAAAGAAATGGAAAAAATTACAGGATTTATGGGATAGTATTAAAAAAGCAGACATATAAGTTATTGGTGTACAATAACCCCAATAAAGTAAAGGGGTACAAAGAGAGTAAAGGAGTAAAAAATACATTTAAAGAAATCACAAAAGAAAATTTTTTAAATCTGGAGAAAAATCTAAATATCCAAATACAAGAAAACCAAAGGTCATTAATCAGGTTCCATCTAAATAAGACTACTCCAAGGCATATTGTAATCAAACTGTCAAAGATAAAAAAGATTCTAAAAGCAATGAATAACATATAATGAAACTCCAATGTAACCAGCAGCAGACATCTTGGCAGAAATCTTATAGAATAAGAGATAGTGGGATGATATATTCAAAGTGCTGAAGAGAAAAACTATCAATTAAGAATATTGGGGCTGGGCATGGTGACTCAGCCTGTAATCCCAGCACTTTGGGAGGCCAAGGCAAGAGGATTGCCTGAGCCCAGGGGTTCAAGACCAGTCTGGGCAACTTGGTGAGACCTCATTTCTACAATAAATAAAATAAAAAAAAATTGGCCAAGTGTGGTGGCATGTACCTGTAATTCCAGCTACTTGGAAGGCTGAGGTGGACGGAAGGCCTAAGCCCAGCAGATTGAGGCTACAGTGGCCATAAGCATGCCACTGCACTTCAGCCTGAGCAACAGAGTAAGACTCCAACTCAAAAAAAAAAAGAGAATATTGGGTCCAGGGTCCAGCATAGCTGTCGTTCAGAAATAAATGAGAATAAAGTCTTTCCTAGACAAACAAAAACTGAGGGAATTCATTACCATCAGACCTGGCTAACAAGACATGCTAAAGTGAATTCTTTAACATGAAATTAAATGATGCTAATGAGTAAAACAAAACCATCTGAAAGTATAAAACTCACTGGTAAACTTAAGTATATAGTCAAATTCAAAATATTGTAAAATTTTAAGTGTACTATGTAATTCATTTGTATTTTTCGTATGAAGTTTAAAAGACAAAATTATTAAAAATAATGATCATAATAATTTGTTAACTTATGCAATATAAAAAGATATAAATTGTGATGTCAAAAATTCAAAATGTTTTTGGAAGGGAATGAAGTTAAAAAGTAGAGATTTTTTTCTGCAATCAAAGTTAAATGATCTCAGCTTAAAATAAATAGCTATAAGATTTTAAAATATGCCTCACACTAACAACAAAGCAAAAACCTATAATAGATATACTGAAAATAAAAAGCAAGTAATTAAAACATACTACCAGAGAAAATTGCTTAATCACAAAGGAAGAAAATAGAAGAGAAGGGAAGAAAGGATCTAAAAACAACAAGAAAATAACGTAAAAAAAAAATGGCAGCAGTAAGTCCTTACGTACCAGTAATTACCTGAAATGTATAATGGACTAAATTCTCTAATTGAAACACAGAAAGTGGCTGAATGGTTAAAATAAACAAGAGCCAACTATATTCTGCCTACAAGAGACTAACTTTACCTCTAAGAACACACGTAGACTAAAAGTGAAGAGATAGAAAACGTATTCTGTACAGATGAAAGCCAAAAGAGAACAGGAATAACTATACATATATCAGATAAAATAGACTTTAAGAACTATTAAAGGCCGGGCACAGTGGCTCAAACCTGTAATCCCAGCACTTTGGGAGGCTAAGGCGAGAGGATTGCCTGAACACGCAGGTTCAAGACCAGCCTGGACGATATGGTGAGACCTCGTCTCTACAATAAATTTAAAAATTAGCCATGCATGGTAGAACGTGCCTGTAGTTCTGGCTACTTGGAAGGCTGAGGCAGAAGCATTGCCGGAACCCAGCAGGTCGGCGCTAGGGTGGTGGCCGTGAGTATGCCACTGCACTCCAGCCTGGATGACAGACGGAGTGAGACTCCAACTCAATAAAAAATAAAAACTATTAGAAAAGAATATTATATAATGATAAAGGGGTGAATTCAGCAGGAGGATATAATAAATGTTGGTATACATGCACACAACATTGAAGCAACAAAATACACATAGCAAATATTAATGGATCTAAAGAAAAAGATAGGCTGGAGTGTCATATTAGTAGAGGATATCAATACCCATTGTTCAGCAATGGGCAGGTCATCCAGACGAATATCAGCTAAGTAACATCAGATTCAAACTGTACTCAAGGCCAAATGGACAACACAGACATTTGCAGAACAATACTTCTAACAGTTGCAGAATATACATTCTTCTCAACAGTACATGAAGCACTCTGCAGGATCAATCACGTTAGGCCACAAAGTCTTAAATATAAGAAGATCAAAGTTATAACTAGTATTTGTTTCTGACCACAGTTGTATAGAACTGGAAATCAATAACAGGAGAAACTTCAGAATACTCACAAATATAAGAAAAATAAACATATCTCTGTACAACCAATGGGTCAATAACAAAATAGAAGGAGTATTTAAAAATTCCTTGTGACAAATGAGAATGGAAACACAACATACCAAAGCCTATGGGCTACACTAAAGGCAGTACTAAGAGAAAGTTTATCACAATAAATGCCTGCATCAAAAAAGAAGAAAAAGCTTAAACAAACAACTTAATATTTTACCTCAAGGAACTAGAAAAACAAGAATAAACTGAACCAAAAAATTGATGGAATGAAGGAAATATAAGGAGCAGAACAGAAATAAAAGGAAAAAAGACTAGAAAAATATTATGAAAGACTGAAGAGATAGAGTTGTTTTTTTATAAAAGAAACAAAATCTACAAATCTTTAGCTAGCTTGAGAAAAGAAGATCGAATAAATAAAATCAGATATCAGAAAGGAGTCATTACAACTGATACCATAGAAATACAAAAGATTGTAAAAGACTGTTATGAACAACTATAAGCCAACAAATTGGGTAACCTAGGAAAAAATGAACAGATTCTTGGGCACATACAACCTACTACGAATGAATCATGAAGAAATAAAATATGTGAACAAATTAACAATGAGTAAGAAGACTGAATTAGTAATACAATGTTTTTCATTAAAAGAAAGCCCAGGACCTTATGGCTTCATTTCTGAATTCTACAGGAGAATTAATACCAATCCTACCAAAAGCAGACAGATGTGATTACATCAAATAAATACACTTCCACACAGCAAAGTAAACAATCAGCAAAGTGAGTGGAGAAAATATTTGCAAATTATGCATTTGATAAAGGACTTGTATCCAATATTTATAAGGAACTCAGAGAACTCAATAGCAATCAGTCAAATATCCTGATTTGAAAAATGGGGAAAAGACCTGAAAAGACATTCTTAAAAGAAGATATGCATATGGCCAACAGGTACTGTAAATCCTCACTTAGCTTTGTCAATGGGTTCTTGGAAACTGTGACTTTACATGAAACAATGTATAACGATACCATTTTTCCCCTCATCAACATTATATCAAAGCAAAGTTCAATGAAACCTTGAAAATTTGAGGATCTGTTTTAAGTCATTTCCCGTAAAGTCAAAGTTTACAAGACCCTATCAGCCACATTAAGTGAAGATTTAATCTATATAAAAAATGTTTAACATTACCAATTATCTAGGAACTGCAAATCAAAATTAAAATGAGGTATCACGTCACCTCAGTAGAATGGCTTTTCTCAAAAAGACAGAATATAACAAGTGTTGGTGAGGATGTGGAGACAGGGAAAGCCTTGCACAGTGTTGACGGGGCTGTATATTAGTACAGTCATCATAGGAAACAGTATGGCAATTTCTCAAAAATTAAAAGTAGAACTACCATACGATCCAGCAATCTTCTGTATATCATCCGAGGGAATTAAACCAATTAAGTAAAAAAGATACAAGCGTACCTGATCTCAAACCAGGCAAAGTGGGGACAAAAGGGAGGCCCAAACTTGACCTGTACAATGACCATTTGTATGCCTAATACTGAATTGTACCCCACATCTTTAAAATAAAATTTAATACATAAAAAGATACCTGCTCTCTTATATTTATTGCAGCACTATTCACAATAGCCAAGATATGGAATCAATAAATAAATGGATAATAAAAATACACAATGAAATTTACTCAGCCACAATAAAAGAGGGAAATTCTGTCATTTGTGACAACGTGGATGAACCTAGAAGACATTATGATACTCAAAATAAGTCAGGCAAGAAAGACAAATACCACATAATCATACACATGTGGAATCTAAAAAAGTTGATCTAATAGAAGTAGAGAGGTATAGAATGGTAGTTGCCAGATGCTGAGATGGTTAGGAGGCATATTATGGGGAGACATTGGTCAAAAGATTATATAATTGCAGTTAGATAGGAGAAATGGATTTAAGAGATCTTTTGTAGAGCCGGTCTCGGTGGCTCAGCCTGTAATCCCGCGCCTTTGGGAGGCTGAGGTGAGTGGATTGCCTGAGCCTGCGGGTTCGAGACCCGCCTGGGCA
>NW_007248370.1:1077414-1081798 GCF_000164805.1 Carlito syrichta
CAGGGCATGGTAGCGTGCACCTGTAATTCCGGCTACTTGGAAGGCTGAGGCGGAAGGATCGCCGGAGCCCAGCAGGTTGAGGCTGCGGTGGCCGAGAGCGGCCACTGCACTCCAGTCTGGGCAACAGAGTGAGACTCCAACTCACAAAAAAAAAAAAAAAAAAAAAAAGAGAGAGATCTATTGTATAGTAAGGTGACTACAGTTAATGACAATATACTACATTCTTGAAAAATGCAGAGTGGATAAGTGCCCTCAACACAAAAATAATAACTCCACGAGGTAATGCATTTGTTAATTAGCTAGATTTATAAATAAATAAAAGCAAAATGTAATATCACTTCTCAACCACCAGAATGACTAAAACAACCACCCAGCCAGCTAGTCAACCAACATCTGACAATGTTTATTGATGGTGAGGTTTTAGGATAACGTGAGTTTTTATACTTCAATAATAGGAGTGTAAATTGGTACAAAAACTTTTGGAAATGCTTTGTCATTATCTGCTATGACTGAGCACACGCATATATAATCATGACCTTGCAATTTTAATCCTAAAATTTCCCCCAACACAAACACATCAATATGTTCTCTGAAGGCTATGATTCTACCAGCATTATTCCTAACAGCCCCTGAATGAAATAATCTCAATAACTACCAGGAGTGGAATAGATAAAATGTAGTATGTTCATTTAGCGTACAAACTAATAAAAGAACAAACTGCTGCATGTGACAGCATGAAAAGATCTCTAAACATAATGTTGAGTACAAAAAGCCAAAGTCCAGAAAGCACATACCTTGTATCCATTTATAGAAATTCAATAACAAGGCAAAACTAAGGTACAGTTAGTCAAAATATAGTTACTTTTGAGAAGTTAATGACCAGAGTAGATTAATAAGGGAGTTTTCTAGAAAACTGGTCATGTTCTATATCTGTGCTTCTCAAAATTCAGTGTACATATGGCTCTCCTTGGAAATCTTTTTGAAATGCAGATTCTGATTCAATAGGTCTGGGTGGAAGCAAAGATTCTGCATTTTTTACAAGCTCCTAGGTAATGCCAAGGCTACTGGTAAGTGAATCACACATTGAGTAACAAAGTTTGATACCTATTGAATAGTGGATATACTAGTTTATTTGTGAAATTTGATCAAACTATCAGTTTATGGTTTATGTGCTTTCTGTACATATGTTATACTTCATTGAAAAGGTCAATTTAAAACAAATGCCTCTTTACTAAAAGTCTGAAGTGAAATTTTTAGCTGTATTTTTTGTAAGTCACAGAGATAGAACTTGGATACCAGATTCGTTTTTGACTGAAAGCAACATAAACTAACTCTGACTCTGAAAAGCTTAAGCCAATAGGATATTTATTGGAATTATATGGAGATTCTTACCAAATAGAAGGAAAAAATTAACAATCATGGACCATGCTTACAAAGGAGCAGTTTGAGGGAGGACCAAAGGACATTGGTACCAGGAACTCAACAGATTTGCGCCATCACTGAAACAGATCACCTCAAATACTTTCAGTCTTTTTGCCCTTTTTTGTCCAGATCAGATTTCAAGGAGCAAGTGCCCAACTGGCCTGACTTAGAAACAGCACCTGCCTGTTCCCTAAGGAAAGTCAGGGTGCCTGATTAACACAGTCTCATCAAACTCCGTATATAGTATGTGAAAGATTTTCCGGAGGCAACAGGTGTATGTTTTCATAAATGATGCTGAGTAGGCAAATACAACAGCGTGGAGGAGTCAGTCAAAAGAAAGTTTCACCAAGGCTGAATTTGAACCCTGCAGCCAGTACCTACATCTCCTCTCTGTAATTGGAGGTGAGAATGACTGTGATTCAGTGACTTTTCCAAGCTTACTTCTCTGCCTCAGTTCAATTCTGTAATAAAGTGTGTGCGTGCTGCCAAGATTAGAGCAGTTACAGGTCAGCATTTATACAGGATGGAAAAATGCATTGGATTGATACTGCTTACCTGATCACACTGACGTAGTTTAATACTTGCAATTAGAACCCCAGAAAGAACTTAGGAAATAGCAACACACGATAAAAACAACAAGTAAACATTGTCCATAGGAAGATAACAGGAATTCTTAATTATTTCCATGGTTGGTTCTAAAAGCAAATGTTAGGTCTGGTGTGAACATGAATTGCTATTAAGGCATTTTCAGTATTCATTTCCTCTAGAGGTTTAGGGAGGTTACAGTGAGATAGGCCTGTTAAGTTTCATAAAACTCTTGGGTAATTATGGAATCTAGTTGTCAGTTTGGGCTATTAGTTATTCCAAAAGTTATTAAATTGTGGTAATGGTCAATTGCCTATTTCCTACCCCTTAGGAAACTCAGAAAAGTGTTTTGGATCATCGGCATAGAAAGCACAGCATAGGCATAAGATCATTATCATCCATGACACATTCAGGTCATGTTTCTTCCACATTTTGTTAGTTTCAATGAACCAGGAACTGCTAATGAATGATTTCCATTGGATAATTTTGTTTTTTCTGTTTTAAGTTTCAAGTTGCCTGTCTGGATTTCATTAGCATTGCAATGATTTACCCAAGAGGGTTTTGTTTCTTAACTTGATTGGAAATGGGACATTGGGAAGGTGGCTGTCTTTGCGAGAAAGGAGATATTTTTCTGACCCCATAATTATCATATATGTTTGTGCAAGAAGATTGAGAAGTGAAATTTTCACTTGCAGTTGACTTTGTTTTATGTTCCTTGAACTATGCTCTGTGTAAATTGCTACAAACATATTTGCCAGTAAGACTCAAAGTCACCAGCATTTTACTACTCAGGGAAAATTCCTACCATCAAAGCAAAAACATTGAAAAAGCAACTGAAATCTCAATGGAAGAAAGAAAAAACTTATTTTTGAAAATACTTTTATTCCATGTTTTGTTTATTACTGTTTAATTTAGTTCTTTAGAATTGTATTACTTAACTCATGTTGACATGTTCTTTTTCTTTGTTGCTTTATGGTAATAATTTCAAAGATCTAACTAGTTCAAAACAAGCCCAAGTTATTTCAACGAGTTGGAAGTATATGACCTATATAAATAAATAAAATAGTCATATTTTTCTCTAAATTCATCTGTACTGTTGATAGTCATCATCTTAGTCTGCTTATGTTGCTATAAGGGAATATCCAAGGCTGGGAAGGTTATAAAGAAAGGAGATTTATTTGACTCAAAGGTCTACAGGCTATACTCGAAGCATGGTGCCAATACCTGCTTTCTGATGAGGGCCTCAGGAAGCTTCCACTCATTGCAGAAGGCGAAGAGGAGAAAGTGTCACATGGCAAGAAAGGAAGAGGCAAGAGAGAGAGGAAAGGGAAGTGCCAGGCTCTTTTTAACGTTCAGTTCTCATGGGAACTAATAAGAGTGAGAACTCACTCATTATTGTGAGAACAATGGCACCAACCCATTCATGAGAATTTTGCCCTTATGAACAAAACACCTCCCACTAGGCCCCAAGTTCAACACTGGGAATGAAATTTCAATGTGAAATCTGGAGGGGATAAATATCGAAACTATATCACCAATGTCACAACGTTTTTGTTTTTAAAGAAAACTACTATGGAATGAAGTGATGCATCTTCAAGTCAGCAAGCACCTCCATGTTCTTCTACACTTTGCATCAGTGAACTCATCAACTCCTCAGAAGGGTTGATCTTGTAAAGCTAGTTTTTTTAGTTAACTATAGCATATCCCCAGGCCCAGGAGTATAAATGGTGTCATGACTCATTTGTGAAGTGATTATTAAAGTATTTTGCCAATTTATTAAATTGTATGAGTCTGTCTCTGATTTGAAGGATATTCAAATAGTAAATAATATTGCAAAGATCCTCAATAACCTCAATCAATATCTCTGAGAAGTAAGCAGTTGCAGGATAGTCACACTGTAGTCATTTTACTATAGTTAATTGGTTATGTGACTAACTACAGAACCACCACCTCAGAGGAAGGACAGTTAGCCTTTGTGGTGTGGCATCCCCAGCAAGGATGTGCAGGAACATTTGAGGCCCATACAAACAACCTCTCCAAACAAATGTAACTCAAGAAAATGTTTCATTAAAAAAAAAATCAAGCCGGGCTCGGTGGCTCAGCCTGTAATCCCGCGCCTTTGGGAGGCTGAGGTGAGTGGATTGCCTGAGCTCGAGGGTTCGAGACCCGCCTGGGCAGCGAGACCTCATCTCTACAATAAATCAAAAAATCAGCCGGGCGTGGTAGCGCGCGCCTGTAGTTCCAGCTACTTGGAAGGCTGAGGCGGAAGGATCGCCGGAGCCCAGCAGGTCGAGGCTGCGGTGGCCGGGAGCGGCCAGGGCACTCCAGTTTGGGCGACAGAGTGAGGCTCCAACTCAAAAAAAAAAAAAAAAAAAAA
>NW_007248370.1:1081818-1083195 GCF_000164805.1 Carlito syrichta
TCTGGCCGCTCCCGGCCCCCGCAGCCTCGCCTGCTGGGCTCCGGCGATCCTACTGCCTCAGCCTTCCGAGTAGCCACAATTACAGGCATGCGCTACCACGCCTGGCTGATTTTTGATTTATTGTAGATCTGAGGTCTCGCTGCCCAGGCGGGTCTCGAACCCGCGGGCTCAGGCAATCCACTCACCTCAGCCTCCCAAAGGCGTGGGATTATAGGCTGAGCCACCGAGCCCAGCTAAAGACTATTTTTAATATTTAAGATAGTCATACATTTTTTAAAAAGATACAAAGAATATAAGTGGATATCAACATGTACATAAATTTTGAAAATTAAGTAAAGCTCAAAATTTTCCATTTGCTTTTTAAAAATTTAAACAAACACTAGTAAATACTTTAAAAAATCTGTTTGAAATTCCATCAGCAAATGTCCACATTGTTGCCAATGGGAAAAAAGGCAACATTTTTTGTGTAGGCAGAATTCTAAGATGGTTCCCCCAAATCATCACTTTCTGGTGTTCACAACTGATTGTGGGTAGAACCAGTGAACATAATAAGATATTCAGTAATTATGTTACTTTATAAAGCAAAATGAAGTATGCTGATGCAATTAAGGTACCTAATCAATTGATTCTGTGTTGAGCGTTAGCAGGCATTCTCTTGCTGGCCATTGAGAAATAAGTTGCCATGAGTCCTAGGAGCCACAATGAACTGAATTCTGCCAACAGTCTGAATAAGCATAGAAGAAGACCCTGAGATCCAGATAAGAACCCAGCCCTGATTGACACCAAGATTTCAATTTCATTTCACTCTGAGCTGTGAACCCAGAGGAGCCCTGGCCGGATTTCTGATCTAAAAGATTGCAGTAATAAATGGGAATTGGTTCAGGTCACTAAAATTGTAACAGTTTGTAAAAGCTGCAATGGAAATCTAATGCTGTCTTCATGCACATTATGACAAGAACTACGTATTCAAAATATAGGCATAATTACAGTTTCTAATCTATATAGAGATATAGATTACCACCCTGCTTTGCACAGTGTTGAAAATATTACATGGAACACGTATAAGAGCTATGAGTACAGTGCCAGGCACGGGAGAAATGGCCATTAAATAGTAGTTCTCATCATTAAGCCAAGACCTTGTTCATGGCCACAGGCAAAGCAAATTAGAAGCTTTCTATGTTATAATTATTAGTTAATATTTAGTCTTATTGGTCTGATGAAGAACAATCAACCTGCTTTGACAACAACTGCTGAAATCTGAAGGTAACATGTCAAAAGCTCATGTATCATAACCCTAGACTTCTTCTTGAGAAAGTGGCAGAAAAGAGTGAGAGAGAGAGGAAGGAAGGAAGGAAGGAAGGAAGGAAGGAAGGAAGG
>NW_007248370.1:1083215-1213438 GCF_000164805.1 Carlito syrichta
GGTGGCCGGGAGCGGCTGCTGCACTCCAGTCTGGGTGACAGAGTGAGACTCCAATTCAAACAAAACAAAACAAAACAAAACAAAAAATTACAGCTTGGTTGGGCGTGGTGGTTCAAGCCTGTGATCCCAGCACTTTGGGAGTCCGAGGCAAGAGGACTGCCTGAGCTCAGTGTTTGAGACCAGCCTGGGCAACTTGGCAAGACCTTGCTTCTACAATAAATCAAAATATTAGCTGGGAGTGGTAGCACACACCTGTAGTTCCAGCTACTTGGAAGGCTGAGACGGAAGGATCGCCTGAGCCCAGCAGTCAAGGCTATGGTGGCTGTGAGCGTGCTACTGCGCTCCAGCCTGGGTGACAAAATGAGACTCCAACTCAAAAAACAAACAAACAAACAAACAAAAACAGCTGTATTTGCTGGGTGCAGTGGCTCACGACTGTAACCCCAGCACTTTGGGAGGCCAAGGTAGGAGGATTGTTAGACCCCAGGAGTTCAAGACCAGCCTAAGCAACACAGTGAGACCACCTCTCTCCAAGAAAAGAATCAAAAAATTACCCAGGCATGGTGGTGTACCCATCTACTCAAGGTGGAAGAATGCCTGAGCCCAGGTGGTCAAGGCTATAGTGAGCCGTGGTCATGCCACTGCACTCCAGCCTAGGTGACAGAGCGAGACTCTGACTCAGAAAATAAATAAATAGCTTATAATGTAAGGGGGAATAAATGATAGCTAATAGTAAATAAAGATTTTCAAGCTGGGTGCCAAGGCTCACGCCTGTGCTCCCAACACTTTGAGAGACCGAGGCAGGAGGACTGCTGGAGCCCAGAAGTTCAAATGTCGCCTGGGCAACACAGTGAGACTCCCATCTCTACAAACAAATGAAAAAATTAGCCGTGTTTGGTGGTGTACGCTTGTAGTCCCAGCTACTCAGGAAGCAGAAGTGGGAGGATCACTT
Source organism: Carlito syrichta (assembly GCF_000164805.1). Classification (NCBI taxonomy): domain Eukaryota; kingdom Metazoa; phylum Chordata; class Mammalia; order Primates; family Tarsiidae; genus Carlito; species Carlito syrichta. The sequence continues at coordinate 1,084,168 of NW_007248370.1, forward strand.
GAGGCTAGGAGTTCAAGGTTACAGTGAGCCCCGATCCCATCACTGCACTTCACTCAGGACAGAGTGATACCCGGTTTCAAAGAAGGAAGGAAGGAAGGAAGGAAGGAAGGAAGGAAGGAAGGAAGGAAGGAAGGAAGGAAGGAAGGAAGGAAGGAAGGAAGGACTGACTGAAGAATTACCCTGTCTGGATGTTGTCACATTCCTAAGGGTGATATAGAAGAAAGCACAAAAAGACTGTTCTGGACAACAATATAGTGTCTGCCATCAGATATAAACTTTATATAATTGTCTTTAACATTCCCAGAGGTAAATGGGATGAGGGGCAGGGAAATATTTGGGGGGGATAAAAAAGAGGGAATTCCTATAAATATACAAGCTTTAGGCTTTTCAAGTGAGAAGTGAAAAAAAAATGTGGCGACAGAAAAACTGTCATTTATTGCATTGGATGAGTGACTAAAAATTTCTCCTTGGGGGAAGGAAATGATCTCCACCTAGGGCAATTCCAGGCAACAAGATCACATTACTTTTTGTTGTAGAAAACTGCTTTGTTCAATAGATGTGAACAAAAGTACACCTCATTTCCCCCTCCCCGGTTTCTTAGTTATTTATTTATTGAAAGGATTGTTGTTTTCTGAAAATGCTGGTTCCCAAGATTGAATGAAGATGAGGAGGGCCCATAGGGAATTATGCTCACAAGTCTACTTTTAACACTACAAATCTGGGAAATGAAAGGAAGATAATATTTGATGTATCTCTTTTTTTTTTTTTGAGTTGAAGTCTCACTCTGTCACCCAGACTGGAGTGCAGTGGCCTCTCCTGGCCACCGCAGCCTCAACCTGCTGGGCTCTGGTGATCCTTCCGCCTCCCTTCCGAGTAGCCAGAATTACATGCATGCGCTACCACGCCCAGCTGATTTTTTGATTTATTGTGGAGATGAGGTCTCGCTGCCCAGGTGGGTCTCAAACCCGTGGGCTCAGGCAATCCACTCACCTCAGCCTCCCAAAGGCGCGGGATTACAGGCTGAGCCACAGAGCCTAGTTTTGATGTATCTCAATTCTCTTAGAGTTTCTTAGTTTCTCGGATTCCAAACATCAGAGAGTGCTCTGAGTTACTTTTTCCTGTTTGGGTGTGTATGGAAAGGAGTGGGGATAAGGGAAGGCATTTTGGTGAAGTAAGAGCTTATTTGTTTCGCAATTTATATTTCTTCTTCTTGTTATTATTAACTTTTTAAAATTAGAAATTTTAGAAATGTTTCTAAATGCATATGACTCTCTAGAATTTTCCTGCCACTGATACTTTTGGTGATTTATAATTTAGTCAGAAAAAGGGCCTCTACTCCTTTCCACACACACAATAGAAAAAAATGAGAAATAAGTGCTGTTTTGCTCAAAATGGTATCACTATTTTTTCTTTTTCTTTTTTTCAATCTGGATAATGTTGCCTCGATCTACACAGAGAGAAAGCATTTCTTATGGAAGTGGCCAAAACATGAATGTTGTTATTCTTTTTTTCTAACTACACTAATGTGTATAATATACACAAAATATTAATATCCTCCACACACACGATCATGAGTAATATGTGTTTTCTCTGTTTTCTATAAGCTTGTATGTATGTGTCAAAAAGCATAGCTGTAGCTATCTTTAAGATAGGAAGAGGTTAACTTCCCTCCCACACTGTTTTGTTCAATGCTCTAAGCTTTAAGACAAATATCTCTTTGTTTTTCTTCTTTAATATCCAATTCCAAGCTCACTAGGGAAGAGAGGGTAGGACTTCACAAAACTCACTTTGTCTCAGCTAGAGCTGTAACACAAACAAGACATACAACCAACTTTTCATGCTTAATGTTCTCTTCATACTTCAGAAGACACCTGCCTGGGGGCCTTGTACTTAATGGGCTACAGAAGGCTTGGGTCATCGTTCAAATTCAGTAGCCCTCATCTGACGTCCAGTTGAAGATCACTGATTCCAGATAGTTCACATTGTCCTAGTCGACTTACCACACAGCGTCTTTCAGGACTTGAAAATGTCTTAACCACTCCCATCCTGCCTCCCACCTCCATTGCCTTTTAAGACAGAAAATAACAGTGACCCTTGTGAGTTAGACGAGCCTACATCAAGGTGAATTTTTGATAACCAGCTCTGTTCTCCCTTATACCTTGTAAACATGCTAATTAGAAAGAGCTTGTTTTCGAAGATCAAGGGAGAAAGAATTCTGAAGCCAGGGCCTGCCTTAGGGGGCATAACTCCTTCCAGTCACTTCCTGAATTTTTTGCTATCTTGCTTCTGAGAGTCTGCCAAAGTGGGAACTTTATGACATGTAACCTCTCAACATCCACAGTTTAAAAAAGTCCACAATATCCAAAGCGGACACCACAGAAAATTCCAAAGCATGACATTTTCTCTGTACCCAGACCATCTTAACAACACACTAACCGTAGGATTCTTAGTGTCCTTACCCACAGTGGAATTCTCACTGAGAGTCTTGTTAGGAGAACTTTGCCTCTCTTTCCTGTTATTAAATATTTGTGTTCTTTGCAAGGTGTCCATAATACAAATACATGTTTTCTTTGTGAATGAACACTCTCACAGACTGCTGACCTTAAGGAGGTAGTCAACTTACCATATCCACACCACGGTTCTTCTTGAAAGCCCTGCTTCACAGAAGCTATAAGTTTTAACAGAGAGCATATTCTTGGATTTCAAAAGTAGTATAAAAAGAAATTGCAAGCCAGGCTCCGTGGCTCAGTCTGTAATCCCGCGCCTTTGGGAGGCTGAGGCCAGTGGATTGCCTGAGGCTGCGGGTTCGAGACCCGCCTGGGCGGGGAGACCTCATCTCTACAATAAATCAAAAAATCAGCCGGGCGTGGTAGCGCGTGCCTGTAATTCTGGCTACTCGGAAGGCTGAGGGGGAAGGATTGCTGGAGCCCAGCAAGTTGAGGCTGCGGTGGCCGGGAGCGGCCACTGCACTCCAGTCTGGGCGACAAGAGTGAGACTCCAACTCAAAAAAAAAGAAAAGAAAAGAAATTGCATCTAAACCACTTTTTTAGAAAGTCCATGAATTGCATGCAATTATTTTTTATTTTGAAAAATCATGACCAGGAAATATACAAGTGAAACAAAAAGAGTAAGATCAAGGAGAAAAGACACCGGAGTCATGTAGTCATAAGTATTTATTAAAGTTGAAGTGTTAATTTGGCCCCAAGTTTCCTATTGACCAGAAAAAAGGAAACAAGAGCAGCATAGTTAACAACTTCCAAACTAAATATGTCTCAGAATTCCTAGAAGACTTTTAAATGAGATTTAGGTCTGGTCCCTACCCAGACCTACTCAACCAAATCTTCAGCAGGGATCTGCTATGGTTTGGATGTGTCCCCTAAAATTAATGTGTTAGAAATTTTATCCTTAATTTAACAGTGTTGAGAAGTAGGACCTAATGAGAGGTGTTGAGGTCATGAGAGCTCTGGCCTCATGGATGAATGAATATTGTTATCTCAGAAGTGGGTTCATTGTCATGGGAGTCAGTCTGTTATAAAAGTGAGTTCAGCCTCCTCTTGCTCTCTGTAGCTCTCTGTCCCAACCAAGTGATGGCTTCCATCAGGTTATAACATAGCGAGAAGGCCCTCATAAGATGAGGCCCCTCCATCTTGGACTTTCCAGCATCCAGAACTGAGTCAAATGCACTTCTGTTTACTGTACATTACTCAGTCTGAGGTGTTCCGTTATAACAGCACAAAACATACTAAGGCAGGAATCCAGTGTGTCTGAACTTTGTATACACTACCCAGGTGAATTTGATGTTCAGCCAGGTCTAGAAACCCCTGGGCTAAATGACTTGTTTTAAATAAATAAATAAATAAATAAATAAATAAATAAATAAATAAATAAATAAAGTATATGATATCAGTTTCCCTAGAGAAGCAGAATATTCCAGCACTTAGGTCTCCTCAGCCTACTCATATCATAGAGCCCTAAGTGTTATAGTGGAAGATATACTCAACACTATGTTCAGTATGGTAAATTTCATCAAACATGTATCCAAATCATTTAAATAAAGTTGAATTAATTGTCAGTAAAAAAAATAACATTGCCAGGATAACAGCAATACATTTTAGAAAGCTGTATGACAGTGTACAGATTTTATGCCTAAAGATTGTTTTCAAGATAATCTAGATATTATTTAGATTACAAAGAATTGTCCCCATCTGTGCATTTGTTGTTCTTGAAAAAAATCTAAAAGATTATTATCTGAAGACTAATCCCATAGTTATCATAATTATATATATTATCACAGCTAAAAGCATAAACATAGTAAGAAAAAAAATCAACTAAAATGGAAGGGGTCATATTCTTCCAAAATAATTTCTCCTACCCAGAGGCCTCCTTTCCTAAGGCAGCCATATTTGTTTTTGTCTGTTTTTAGTTATTCTGCTGGTACTCTACCTAACTCTGAGGAATGTTGATATAAATGTTTGGTTTGTCAATTTTAGACAGACATTAATGATTTACCTTCACCAGGAAAGATGATACAACTTACTTAAAATATCCCATTTTTCTATTGCATCAGCTTTTGATAGGTACATGAATTACCATTTTTAGATCTTTTGTTGGTTATTTTTTAATTTTTTTTTTTTTTTGAGTTGGAGTCTTACTCTCTCGCCCAGACTGGAGTGCAGTGGCGTGCTCCCAGCCACCGCAGCCTCGACCTGCTGGGCTCCAGTGATCCTTCCGCCTCAGCCTTCCAAGTAGCTGGAACCACAAGCATGTGCTACCATGCCTAGCTCATTTTTTGATTTATTGTAGAGATGAGGTCTTGCCAAATTGCCCAGGTGGGTCTCTAACCCATGGACTCAGGCAATCCACTCACCTCAGCCTCCCAAAGCGTGGGATTACAGGCTGAGCCACCGAGTCTGGCTTATTTTTTAATTTTAAACGGTATTCTTAAAAGCCTACTTTTTGTTTTATTATTTGTTAAGGTATCTCATCGATCCTGTCTGTATAAGATGGAAATACTGAAGCTCTAACTTTCCTTCCTTTGTTCCTTCTCAACAACTTTACATCTCTCTCCTTTCAAAAGTCAACACACATAAATCACTCTAAGACTTAAATCTTCCAAGTTTTGTCTATAGATTGATTGGAAAATTGGAAAACTGAATACACATAATGAATGTATAATTATTGTGTGTTGTAGGATCAATAGAGTGGTACAGTTTTATATATAATTTTTTTAGTCTACTGACTCACTAATATGATACCCATGCAAATGAAAAATGCCTCTAAATTCTAAGTTGAACATATTATCTTTGCTTAAGATCCCTCTGAATAACATAATCACAATTAATACTTTATGGTGTGCTTCTTAACTATCCGAAGATATTTTTTTGCATGGCTTGGTTTGTTATTTTTAAGTATCTAATTGCCTTTTTATTTTTTTGAAAGATGCCTCTTTGCCTTCTCATTTGTAACTTCCATTTTGGTATTGTTTCTATTGCTTAGGATTAATTCTGTTCTTTGCCCTAGGAATCCATTGATTTCCCTTTTTACATTTTTCGGTCAGTTGCTTCGTTTCTCTTCCTTACTTTCTTTTCTTTTCCTTTCCTTTCCCTCCCTTCCTCCCTTCTTTCCCTCTTTCCATCTTTCTTTCCTTTCCTCCTTTCCTCTTTCCTTCCTCCCTTCCTCCCTCCCTCCCTCCCTCCCTCACCTCCTCTCACCTCCCTTCACCTCCCTATCTCCCTTCCATTTTTCTTTCTTTCAACAGATGAGGTTTTGCTATGTTTCCCATGTTGGCCTTGAACTCCGGGGCTCAAGGGATCCTCCTATCTCAGTCTCTTGAGTAGCTGGGATTACTGGCACACACCACCATTCCAACTTCCAGTTGCTATTTTTAGGCAGCTATGGTCCAGCAAATTATCCTGAGATATTTCAACCTTATAGTGTACGCCCTACTCTTGTTTGATAGTCATTCTACTTTTCTGATATATAACAAACAATATAAAGGATACATGGAAAGTAATTTTTAAATTCTTAAATATCTGAAAAAAATGTCTTTTCTAAATCATCTATATTATAAAATTAAATTTCAAGTCTGACTAAAATGGATAGTTTTTAATACAAATATTAGATACAAAATCTTTCCTACAAATACAGAAGCATTTTGTCTATTAGCAATGAATGAAATTGATAGATGTATTAAAGTAATATCCAGTGAACCATAATATCCAAATGTATTCACAGGTACATACTTATAACAACTCAAGGAAAATCAATTATGATACGCTTAACTAATCTGAGACATGGGAAAAAAAACCTGAACTTACAAATCACAAAACCAGAACAAAATATATAGATGTAGTTTGCTTTTGAAAATTGATGTGAAATCTTAACAAATTTCTACCAAATGATTCAGTTGGCAATTGAAAAAAAAATTCTAAACAAAGTAAGGTCTATCCCCAGGAATCCAAAATAGGAAATCTGTCCATAAAATGCACAACTATCTAAAAGTCAAAGGAAAACATTTTATATGAATATACCATTGGATGTGGGAAAACATTTGATTACATTCAACATTCATTTTGACTAACATTTATTTTAATAAAATAGTAATAAATTATATAAGTATAATAATATGTATAATATATAAGTATCATAATAATAAAGAGATATATCTATTAAGAAAACATGCTATATATGTGTATATATGTCAATAGACAAAAGAAATAACATAAATATAATGGAATATGAAAGTTAAATGATAATTATTTACATATGAGATCTTATAAACATAGAAATCTCAAGGGAGGCATAATAAATTATTAAAACAAGAGAACTTACAAAACTAACAATGGAAGTGATAATTTTTCCATATGGAAATAAATATTAAAAATACAATGAAGAAAAAAAATGATCTCAAGCGGGAGTCAGCATTTCAGTAAAGGACCAGGTGGTAAATATTTTAGGCTTTGCAGATCATATGGTCTCTGGTCTAACTACTTAGTAAATTAAATGGCATGGCTATGTCTAATAAGCTTTATTGAGAAAAACAAACAGCCAACGTTTGCCAACCTGTTCTAAAATAAAAAGGCAATTTATAAAATACAGTATCCTAACAAAATAATTGATTTTCTCTTTAAAATAAACTAAAACACTACAAAAAAGAAATTTTTTTTTTTTTTTGAGTTAGAGTCTCACTCCTGTCACCCAGACTGGAGTGCAGTGGTCACTCCCGGACACCGCAGCCTCGACTTGCTGGGCTCTGGCGATCCTTCCGCCTCAGCCTTCCGAGTAGCTGGAACTACAGGTGCGTGCTACCACGCCCAGCTAATTTTTTGATTTATCGTAGAGATGAGTTCTCGCCTGCCCAGACGGGTCTCGAACCCGCGGGCTCAGGCAATCCACTCACCCCAGCCTCCCAAAGGCGTGGGATTACAGGCTGAGCCACCGAACCCGGCTAAAAAAGAAAATTATTTTGTGCTACTTTATAGTAAGCTTCAATATGATACTAATTTAAATTTTCTCAAATTAATCTATAAGTTCAATATAGTCTTTAAAAATATCAACTAAATTCATTTAGAACCCAATAGAGAAGTGAAGAAATGACATAAAAGATTCATGCTCTTAAAAAGATTTTTGTGAAAGTACAAGTCAATGTGTCCTGCTTGGAAGGCAGTCTATCACCTGTTTATATCTTACTTTGCTTATATTTTTAATGTCATCAGGGTAATCTACATAAACTATTAAAATTATTTTATTTATTTTTATACTTTTCTCTCTATTTTTTAAGACCTAATAAAAGTTTTGTTTTGTTCTAACATCCAAGAGAATATCAGCATTCTTTGGGAATTATTTGAAAAGTAATTTTTGACCTTCTCTGAAATTGTTAAATACTTGAACTTTCTTTGCAAAGAAAGCAATTAACAATGTGTTAAACAAAAGCTTTAATAATAAATAATTGTTTAATAAAACAATGTGCACAGAAAGATAAAAATGTGAGCTGGCTATTAGAACTATGTGTCTCAAACTGTGTACTATTAATAATGTAGTGTATGTTCTACATTAAAAAATTTTGTATCTAATATTTGTATTAAAAACTATCCATTTTAGTCAGACTTGCAAATTTAATTTTATAATATAGATGATTTAGAAAAAACATTTTTTTCAGATATTTAAGAATTTAAAAATTACTTTCCATGCATCCTTTATATTGTTTGTTATATATCAGAAAAATAGAATGACTATCAAACAAGAGTAGGACATACACTACAATTATTAATTGCACATTTAGTACAATTAATAATTCCATATTAATAAATGTTCTGATGGAAAAAAGTGGGGGCTCCGTTTTAGATTAGGTTTGGGGATGTGCCTTATTATAATCTAGTTAATAAGAAAAAAAATTTCCCCCTTTATGAGGGGAAATACAGTCTTAAAGAAATTAAAATAAGTTGCACCAGGAGTTTCTTAAGAAAGTGATCCTGAACTAAAACATGGTTACTATATTATTTAAATGTTGTTGGGGGCCTAATTTGAATCCATGTCCCCAGTGGTGTGTTCACTTTATTCTCTTGTTTGCTTATGCTGGGAGATGATGAGAAAAGGCGCCTCCAATGTGCACCTTTCTTGAAGGCCATCACGTGTGTGCCTGTGCCTCTCTAGGTTTTTTTCCCACTAATTAAAAAACAAACCAAAAAACCTCCTACTTGTAAGGGGCAGAAAACCATAAGTGCTGATTAGAGCCAAAGGTGAGGTTTCAGGGAAAACAATAGCTGTTTTGTGCAGACACCTTCTTCACAGCCTGGAAATGCAGAGTTTGTCAGAAAAAAAAGGAAAAAAAAAATCTGCAAAGAGATTCAATTATTTGCCTTCTACCTGCCTTGCATAATGAGGAAATGGGAAAATGACGTGTCTTTCATAGCAAATCTCTTTGCATTTCTATCTCAGGAATTGGGGGTGAGATTGGGGTGGGGGCAGCCTTCAGTACCTTTCCTGGTGAGCGCCCGCTGAGAGTGAAAAGGTTGCACTGTCTGACATTCACAGCCTCACCCTCATCCTGCTCTGCTTTTGATAGGATCACCTCTCTTCCTCATTCTTCCTCAATCCCCCTTCTCCACCCCCAGTTTTTATTTTATTTTTTTTCATAGTCTCGAAAATGCAATGGAGAATAAAAATGTGGTAAGACCTGCTGCCAGCACCTATGCCCTCCAGTCCTGAGCTGACAAAAATGTCAAGAAACTGACAGTAAAATATGCGAAGAAAAAGTCCTGCAAACAAGAACAAACCCCAGACTATTTGGTGCTTTCACCACACTGTGTCATGGCTTTCAAACAGAAATTGCAGTTGTGGGATATATTATCTCTAACATCACTTGATAAACTTTACACTACGCAAATGATATGACGTATTCCAAAAAGGACACTACTGAAGATGGAATGAGAAGAGACAAATAAGGAAATAGACAGATGGACTCCACAGAGCACTGACAAAGGGATTTTTGCCATTGTCAGTGGAAGGATAATCGCTCCACCTCTGTGGATTAGCAATAGGGCAAGAGGGATGGTAAGAAAAGGAAAAGCAGCCAGCAGGACAACTGCCAACACTGCCTACCTGAGTCTAGTATATGGTTGAAAAGTTGAAACATACATTTATTTTATTGGCCAGCGTGGCATTAGATAATTAGTTAATTTCCTCCAACACTTCCAGTATTTATTCTGTGGTTCTAATCACATGGTCTTCCCAAAATGAGAACTTATGAGAAATTATGGATGTTGACTGTCACTGTTTTCTGAACTGTTGATGGAGGCTTGGGTTTTTTTTTGGTTTTTTTTTTTTTGAGTTGGAGTCTCACTTTGTTGCCCAGACTGGAGTGCAGTGGCCGCTCCCGGCCACCGCAGCCTCGACCTGCTGGGTGACAGAGCCTTCCAAGTAGCTGGAAGGCTGCTGGCCACCTCAGCCTTCCAAGTAGCTGGAACTACAGGCGCATGCCACCACACCCGGCTAATTTTTTAAAATTTATTTTAGAGATGAGGTCTCGCCAAGTTGCCCAGAAGGATCTCGAACCCGCGGGCTCAGGCAATCCACTCACCTCAGCCTCCCAAAGGCATGGGATTACAGGCTGAGCCACCGAGCCTGGCTGAGGCTTGGTTTTTAATGTATTACTCAATTTAATCTATATAGCAATTCTACAAGGTATGTTTTTTTTCTCCATTTGAAAAACTAAGGTGTACGGGAAATTAACTTTCCTCCATTTGAGGAAATTAAGATATAGGGAAAAACAACTTTCTCAAAATCACAATTGGTAGGTGACAAAATCTACAATTCAAATCTACAATTCAAATCTACAATTGTCTTATCCCAATAGACCTTCTTAGCACAAAGTTCCTTCCTTGAGAAAAAATAGTATATTTAGCTCCTTAATAAATATATTTATAAGCTGTCATTTTAAATAGCAAACACAACTCGGAGCACATTATAAGCAAGAGCTGCAAACATTTTATATTTATACATTTGAAATTGCATCTTAACCCTTCTCCTTTTTTAACAATTTGAAACACTTATAAATGTACTTTATTTCCTTATTCTTTCACAGACTGAAAAACCAAACCACTATAAGAAGGATATGTCCTATTTTGGTCAAACTAATAACCTCAGTACTCTTGCAAAAATAAGAAGAAGCAACCATATAAAACGACTCCATCAAAGCAGAATTGGGTTACTCCCCTAAGACATCAGATATCATGGATATGTTTATAATTGATGGTCTTAACGTGCAATTGAGGTGCCCTACTTAGCTTGGAGTATGCACAACTCAATTGCACATAAAATTGGCAACTCATGGCCTTAAAAGAGAGAGAGAAAAGAAATAGAAGAAAAAAAAGAGGAGCCAAGTGCACAGGACTCAATTGCCCTTGAAATTTGCACACAACATTTGCCACAGGCAATTAATCTGTACACAGAAGAAAGGGAGGATCCTATAATCCTATGTGACTTATTCGGTGGCATCCAGCACGTGACTGGCAAAGGCAGGAGTAGAACCAGAGTGTGTGATTCTCTGCCCTCTCTGACCAATAGACAATTGTCCCTCTCCTGACAGGCAGTGGGACCGTGTGCATACCTTCACTCTGATCATAGCTGTAAAGAGAACCATAAAACTGCCATTGAAATCCAAATGTCATATCAGTGGAAATGTCTAAACCCCATAACAGCTCTAGTGATAGCCTCTTAATGTTCAAATCGATCCCTGAGGGAAGGAGAGACACTAGCTTCTCCTTCAAGATGGCTACTGTGGGCTTGGTACAATGCCAGAGTGTTCGTGTCCACAAGCACCCACTCTCACGGCATTCTTTCATAAATTTCATTATTACTTTAAAAGCAAAATTTGGGGAAGAAAGAATAACAGCTTTTAGTACAATTTACATATGAATAGAAGAATATGTGCAGGTATCAGAAACAAACTTCTAGTTAAAATGTGAGCTTCAGAACAAAGACTGCCTGATTAGGAGTCTTTGTGTGAGGTTACAACACACTCATTTATTTTACCTCTGGTTCAAAGTGTTCTCAAGAGGCTGTGACCAATTCCCTGAGAACTTTTCATAACATTATTTTCAGCAGTTCTACTTATTTCCTCATTTAAATGATTTTAGTTTGCATTTTACACAGACAGAAGGTATGTGTTCATTTTGAGTGTGACACTTAAAGGTAAATAACTTATTTTAGAGGTAAGCTTCATCCATCTTAATTTAGGCCATCAATTGTTGGCAAATGAAAACAACATTTTTAAACAAATGTAATGAGTATCTGCATATATTCTTTATATCAGTCACATCCTATTTCACTGAATGGTGTGTTTTGAAAAAAACAAAGAAGGAAAAAAACCAAAAGAGACTTCTATGTATTTTACCTTAGAAGAAATCAATATGCATGTGTTGTGCCTGTCCATACATCTGAACCTTTTGACTTTTTGCTAAAAATAGGAAAATTAATTTATGGTAATTTATACTTGTATACATTAATTATAGTAGTTTATATGTGTTGTATCCTCATTTTCTATTTGCACCAGAAACTAAATGTATATAGTAGAAGATTGATATATGGCGAAGAAGTCCCCTTGCTTACAAGAACTTCTAGCACCATTGACCAATCTTAGCATTCTTTTGGCTACAATCTTGTGTAATTGATTTTAATCATGATTCTCAAATTTATTCACTATTAACTTCTTTCGTTACTATATTTCTTTCCCGAATTCAATCTGTGTTTCTCATTTAAAGGACTGGATGTTGGGATTGGTTGGCAACTTTCTAGAAATGAAGATATCTTTCAGAGTTCTTTTACATCTAATACTGTGTTCATAATTTTCATATAGTAAGAGAAGTATTCTGCTTCTTTCAACACATAATTAATGTATTATATAGTCTTAACTGAGTTTCACTAATTCTTTAAAAATATCTTAGAAAACCTTTCCTCTTTTTTTCTTATAGCCAATTGTTTGTTGTCTTTGGTAATACATGGCATGATTTAGTTGAAAATTGAAAACCATGTACTTTGAATTTTGAACCACAGGTATCTATTCACATAGGCCTATAGAAGTCCTAAAAAGATGTATAATTATTTTTAAACATTATTTTTAAAAATTGTATTCTCTTACTGGCTACCTTGTCTTGAACGGTATTAACTAACCAGAGATCCCCTTATTTTAGTTGGACTTGATAAACTATTTAAAACAGAAATGAAGGACACAGCTTTAACTTTATACAGGCCGTTTCCGATTCTGCTACCTGTTAACCATGTGACCTTGTGGACAATCTCTTCGAGCTTTTGTTTCCTTGTAAGTTAAATAGAGGTACACATATTACTAATTCCTAGACTGTGTGAGCACAGAAAGTGATTAGCACAACAGAGAAGAATCTCATTATGTGCCATATATTCATATTATTATTAATAGTAGTAGCAGAGGTAACACTATTAATAGAAGCATTCAGCTGCTCACTCTCTCTCAGACACATATACACACTGAAAAGAAATTGCTTAAAAACTAACCTGGTCCCAGCAATCTGGATACAACATTGGTTAGTCAGTAGGTACCCTGTGTTTTTGTCTCTTGCCTCAATCCTCATATCTTTCCTAACATGAACCATTTAATATCATTTTATGAATTTATTTTCTGCTTAATTTAATCAGGGTCAATTTCTGCCCTTTGTAACTCAAGATGACCATGTGATACAGATACGAAAACTCAGATATTGTCTTTATCTCTCTGAAATTACCATATCTTTATATAAAGTTGATTCAAAATGTATTGTGACTTCAATGGTAGAATACTACCTATGCAATCTGAAATAGTTGATAACAGCTACTGACCTATGAACTTGTATCTTCTAGAAAAGGATAACTCTCAGTGTTTGCCAGTGCCTTCTGGTCAATTTAGTCCAATGATCAGTCAAGTTAGCAAACCAAAATCAACTAAATTGGTTGTTCAGCTGCCTTAACCACTCATGTCAGTCTAAATGTATGACCCCATGCAATTCTGCACTCACAGCTGTGTAGTCTTATATTTGCACTGAATCTGAATAGATTATTTTTTTTTAATGGCACTGCTGGGACTTAAAAATGACTTCTTGCTGTTTTTTAAAATCTTTAACCATAACAATAAAGAACTCAAGATAGGCCTGGTATGGTGACTCAGCCTATAATCCCAGCACTTTGACTGAGCCAGAAGGTTCGAGACCAGCCTGGGCAACTTGGTGATACCTCGTCTCTACAATAAATCACAAAAACAAGCTGGGCGTGGTGACGTGTATCTGTACTTCCAGGTACTTGGAAGGCTGAGGTGGAAGGATCGCCTGAGTCCAGCAGGTTGAGGCTGCGGTGGCCATGAGAGTGTCACTGCACTCCATCCTGGATGACAAGAGTGAGACTCCAACTCAAAAAAAAAAAAAACTTGCAATAAAAGGAGACAAAAGTATCTAAATAACTGCATCTTTTAAGACTAAATATACCCCAGTAATATGACTAAATGAGGGAAATAAGGCATTGGATGTTGAGTTTGAAAATCTACATTAGGGGGCTGGGTGCAGGGGATTATGGCCTTAATCCCAGCATTTTGGGAGTCTGAGGCAATAGGACCATCTGAGACCAGGAGCTTGAGATCAGCCCGAGTGACACAGGGACATCTCATTTCTACAAAAAAATAAAATAAAATAAATTATTCCAGCATGGGGGTGAATGGCAGTAGTAGCAGTGCTACTGAGGCTGAGGCTGAGAATGGCATGAGCCCAGAAGTCTGAGATAACAGTGAGCTATGATTGTGCTACTGCACTCCAGCCTGGGCAACAGAGCGAGACCCTGCCTCAAAATAAAATAAATAGAGAAAAAAGAAAATCTGAATTGCAGTCTTTATTTTGTCATGTGATAGCAGAGCCACTTTCACTGAAGTAGACGATAGTCTTTAAGCCAGTTTCTTCATCCATCAACAATTGTACTTGGCTTACGTACGCCACAAGTTATAGCATCAACTGAAACTGCATCACAGTTAGAGTTTCCTGAATAAATGAATAAATATTGGACATGAGTATAACATTTTGTAAAATGGAGAGTGCTATGCAAGTAACAGTAAAGCTATACTATCCTTCAATTCTATTACCTATTTCTAGTAAGTTTGCTTTTCCATTCTCAAGGCTAATTTTGCCTAGTTTCTCTTGTCTCCTCTCTCAGACATTCCCTGTTCTTTGACCATTTTCCAAGTCCGAAGGTCCCACCTCCTACTACATGAGGAAAGTATAAGCCACTATCCTTTCACAAATTCAAAATCTCCCTTCTGAGCCCATCTGTACTTTTTATTTCCTATGTGAAGGACTACATTCTTGGTGTGCGCCATGGATCCCACCTCCTCTTGCCTTCACATGTCACCTGTTCCTTTGACTAGTCCTTCCCTGATGATGTCTCTGTTTCCTGCCTCTGTGACTACATTTCCTTATAGACTGTATAGACTCACTTTTCCTACCCCCGAAATACTGACATTCCTCCGACTCAGTTCTAGTTATTTTTCTTTCTTTCTCCATTTTCTCTTTCTAAATATTCTCTGCAATTCTTGTGGATTCAAAGATTATCTAAGTTCTAAAACCTCCAGGGTAGTAGTCTCACTTGAGCTTCAGATCTAACGACTGGATTGTTATTTTTGACATCCAAAATGCCCCAGCACGCCTCCCACAACACACACCGCAAACTAAAAAAAAAAACAAAAAACTATTTCTCTTATTTTGTTTACCTCTGTAAAAGTATCTCCCATCACTACTTCTGACAATTCTCTCAACCAGTTTATCATCAATTTCTATTTTTTCCCTAAAAAAAAATCACAAGTTTGTCAGTTTGTTTCTGTCTCCCTTGCTCCCACTGAATCCAAGCCATCAGTATCGCATCCTTCAATAATTACAAAAGTCTTCTTACAACTCCCTGCTCCAAATATTGGCCCATTCCATCACCAGTAATATTGTAATAGTCTTCTCCTATATTTAAAATAAAATCGAACTTGTTACCTAACATGGTCTACAAAGCTTTGATAAACTTAGCAGGATCTTTGTTTCTCACTTTACCTCAGGCCACTTCTTAGTCAAGAAACAACACTGACTTTTCAAATCCTTAAGGGCACCAAGGTCTTTTCCACTTCAGGGCCTTTGTATGAGCTATTCCCTATGGCTGCAGCACACTTTTCTTCCATTTTCACCTGGCTCAGTCTTTATTTTTATTATATTTCGGCTAAAATGTCTTTACTACTCACCTACCTACCTCTGCTATTTCTTTATAGTATTGCTTCCCTATTTTCTCCATAGCACATATCAAGCATAATAATTGTATGTATTTCTGTGTTTATTACTCATCTTCCCAACTAGACTGTAAGCAACAAGAAGTCATATCCATTATTTTCATACCTATTTTATTCTCTAATATATACATAGGTCTTAATACAATTCCTGGCATACACCCATTACTTAATTGTGGTTTGTTGAATGAATGCATTACGTTTTTGTAATGATCAACCACTAAGGTGGATTTTCTCATTCTTCTTTATGCTAGAAATGTTGAAATTTATTTATGAATCCAAGTTTCAACTATGTTAACTACATGTAATGAGAGTTGCTATTGAAGATAAGATTTGCATGGATCCCTTTAAATGCAAATCAGTTATCTGCATAGATCCCTTTAAACCTTTAAACACACAAAATCCTGTTGTAGCATAACTTTCAATGTCCTAGTCTTGTAAAAACAAAAAAAAGTGTAAGTGGACTCTTTGAAGGAAATTAATCTTCCAAGCTGACCAGATTCTTTATCTCATCAATGAACAGAAATGTCCATATCAAAAATTTGAAATGTGAATAATCTTCAGAAGGTCTTTTATCTTTTTAACCTGCTCCCCAATTTGTCATTTCTAGAATGAATGTCCTAACTCTACTGATGAAAGAGAACTTGCATAGACTGTAAACTCAATGAGCCATTAAATAGGTGACAATAATCTTGCTAGAAGTTTAGAATATTTAATTAGCACAAAAAATACTCTTAGCCAGCTCGCTCAATTACTTCCAGAGATACTCCCCAAAACATCAGCCAACTCTTTTGCATGTCCATGAAATGCTTTGGAAGACATTTAAAACTGAAAAAGGAGATAATATTTCATCTATTAATTGAGAACTTGACATATATGTGTGTGTCCAGTAATAAAGTTTCAAAGTGAATTCAGTTTAGATCCTTGAGATATGTTTAAAGGTGACATTTCTATCCTTAAGGTTAACATTACATGAAAGTAACCAAAAAGCTATCAAAACCTCTGAACTAGAGAAAGAAAATATATAGTCTAGTGTACCCAATGATATTGTTATTGTTTCTTTTGCACAATACCTAATGGGTAAAAGACCAATACAGTAAGGAGAAGAAACAAAAAAATCATTGATCTTGCAAATCACAATTGCAAAGGAAAAATCGATTATTCTAAATTGGTCTATCAGCACAAGAACCAATAGCTTAGAGGAAGAACACAATGGAGGCAAATTACTAAGAAAGAGGAAACAAAGAAAAGGAAAGTTTGGGTTCTTTAAGTACAGGGAATAAATAAATACAGGGAATACAAAGAAGTTTGATTTACTTGCATAAGATCTATTCAGTATCTGTCAGTTTATTCAGTAGGAAAAATTTGTCATGGTTTTAAAAGCTCTCACAATTGATGACAACATTCCTTTTTTAGGTTAAATAATTTCTCATGATTATAAACAACCACAAAATATGTCTTCCAAATATGCTCAGTGTTTTGGACAAAGTGAAAGTTTGGTTAGATGTTTTACAAAAGTCCATCACATATATTTTCTTCTTAGCAGTCTAGCATGACAACCCCGGCCACAGGCTGTGAGAAACAGGAGATATGTTTATCCTCTACATTATGCAGCCTAAGAACCAGCCTTTTCTGTATGCTGTCCTTGTTCCTTCAATGCCTTCCTTCCGTGCATCTAGCCCATAGTGAGGTAAAAAACTGGAATAGACACTGATCTCAAGAGCAATAGATGCATGCTCAAATTCTGTATCCTAAAATGAAGGTGGTGTCAGTAGATAGAACTCCTGCATCTGCAAAAAAAAGGCAAAATTCCATCTTGTCTTTGGTATTGAGTATTTTGGCCTCGCTCAATGGATTCATTGTAACCATCATCTATTGACAATGCATTTTTTCTTACAAAATATGATAGTAAACTGATCATTTATCTATATATTTCTTAAGTTATTCACTTATTGATTGATTAAATAATCATTATTGAATGCTTAATAAGAACCAGACATTCTGCTTGACTCTGGAGCTACAAGGAAAACTCAGAACATCAAATAGCTTAGTTTAATCCTAGGAATAAATATGTAAGTAAATAATACAAGAAAATGTTATTGATACTAAAATTAATAACATATAATAATATAATAATTTATAAAATATAATATAACAGATATAATAATATAATAATTTATAACAGATGTTTTGTTATCACAGACGAGGCTTAAAAATTAACCAGGAAGTAAGTGAAGAAAAAGTTTCCTAAAGAATTTTTGGAGGTAGAGTTGGGAATGGGCACTAAGCAACTCTTCAGCCAATGAACTCAAATAAAGCTTAATTAACTTATTCTTTTACAATTGAGGCATTCAAATTTTACAGTATCTTTTTAATTTTTAAAAATATTTTCATAACTTTTGTGGATAATGAATGTTTGCACAGCTAGTTCAAGACAGTGTTTTGTTTACCTTGTGCCAAATAATTATTTATATTTTTAGCTGAATGGAAAAAATCAATATGTATTTTGATGTCCTATACACAACAAATATACTTATCCATTTTGCAAACCTCTACTACCAAAGACTTTCAGTACTCAGAAATAAACAAAATTGATTTATAGGGTATCACTAAGCTTCACTGTGACACATAGTGCTCTATGACAACATATTCAGTAGTGGGTTGGTTTTCTTAAACGATCGCCCCTTCCAAATTGGGATTCAGGTACACAAAATGAAGTTAATTATAGCCCTTGACTTATAAGATATTTAAATCATATGGGTCAATGTATAATCTATATTTATTTAGTTATATTTTAATAATATAATGAACATCAATAAACACACCATTCCAAAGAAAAATTTAACACCTTAACAGTAACCCCATCATGCTATATATCCAGCAATCTTATTTAACTCTTCTTTATTTCTAAACATTTGTCTTTATTTCTTTTGGTTGTGCATATAAGTGAATATATCACTTGAAATAGTAATGATTTTATTTAATCCATTTTGATCATTTTGCAATTTTTTTTATTACTTCACTGGCTAGTGCCTTTAGTAATATATTAACTAAAAGTAGGGCTTGTGAGCATACATCTTATTTTCTGTTTTAGAAGAAAGAATCTCAAGTATTTTTACTGAGAAAGCTATAACTCTCAGGTTAACAAAGTTTCCTTCTATAACTAATTGGCTAAAACTCTTTAATCAGGAATAGTGTTAAATTTTATCAAATGCTTAATTAATTTAGATGATCAGAGATTTTTTCCTTTTAATATGTTACTATGTGATAAATTATAAGCATTTATATTTTCTAATGTTTTCTAACGTTGAATAACTCTTGTTTTTTTTCTGTTGAGTTGGAGTCTCACTCTGCCATCCAGGCTGGAGTGCAGTGGCATGCTCAGGGCCACTGCAACCTCAACCTGCTGGGCTCAGGTGATCCTTCTGCCTTAGCCTTTCAAATAGTTGAAACTACAGGCCTGTGCCACCACGCCTGGCTACTTTTATTATTATTATTATTTACTGTAGAGATGAGGTCTCACCAAGTTGCCCAGGCTGGTCTTGAGCTCAGGCAATCTTCTCACCTCGACTTCCCAAAGTGCTGGGGTTATAGGCATGAGCTACCACACTCAGCCATAAATCTTAAATATATGGGATAAATTCACTTAGTTTTGATATATTATCTTTTATTTAGAGTTGGATTCAATTTAAATTGTTTGCGTTTAGGATTTTGATATCTATATTCATTAGGAGTGTAATTCTATAGTTTTTCTTTTTTTCTGTAATAATTTTCGGTTTCGTAACAAGCTTATGCACAACTCAGAATAAATTGGTGTATAATCTTTTTATTTTTTCTCTGTTGTCAAGATGTTTTGGAAAATGCTGAGATGAACTATCCACTGTAATCCCAGCACTTGGAGAGGCCAAGGTGAAGAGTTTGCCTGAGCTCACGGGTTCAAGAACAGCCTGGGGTTGGTGAGACCTTATCTCTACAATAAATTTTTAAAAAGTTAGCCAGGCAAGGTAGCATGTGCCAAGAGTTCCGGCTACTTGGAAGACTGAGGCGGAAGGATCACCCGAGTCCAGTGGGTTGACACTGGGGTGGCAGTGAGTGTGCCACTGCACTCCAGCCTGGGAGACAGAGTGAGGCCACAACTTAAAAAAAAAGGAAGTTTGGTATCACTCACCTGTAAACTAGACAGGGTCTGTAGTTGCCTTGTGAGAAAAATCTTAAATTCAATTTCTTTAAAAGTCACAGAACTATTTAAGGTATTTTATTGCTTCATGAATTACTTGCTAGTTACATTTTTCTAGGGATATGTCCATTTTCTCTAAGTTTTCAAAGTTGTTAGCAGATGGTTGATAATGTTTGCTTATCTGTTTTTGCTACAGATTTATTGAGATATGATTCACATACATACAACTCATCCAATTAAAGTGTACACGTCAATGGTTTTCAGTATATTCAGAGAGTTGTGCAACCATCATCATAATCTAATTTTAGAATATTTTCATAACACCTTCCCTCAAAGTCCTTTATGAAGTAGCTGTCAGTCTCCATTCTTTCCTGTTTCCAAGCACTACAACGAATACACTATTTATCTTTATGGATTTGTCACTTCTGGACAATTTTTATAAATGGTATCATACAATATGTGGTCTTTCATTATTGGCTTTTTTCACTTAACATACTGTGTTTTTCAGATGTATTTATATTGCGGTATGTACCAATATTTCATTTCTTTTTACAATTGAATGATATTTCATTGTTTGGCTCTCCCATATATTGTTAAGTCAATCATCCATTGATAGACTGATGTTTTCATCTTTTGACTAATATATGTAAAGCTTCCATTTATATTTGTGTATAAGATTTTATATGGACATATATTTTAATTTTTTTGAGGCATATATCTAAGAGTAGAATTACTTGGACACATGGCAATTCTAAGTTTAACTCTGTAAGGAACCGCCAGACTGTTTTCCAAAGTGGCTGTAGCAGCTCACATTCCTATCAGCTGTGTGTGAGAGTTTTGATTTCTCCATATCCTCACCAATACTTACTGTTTTTTGCCTTTTTAATTATATTTATTCTCTGTGTGTAAAGTGATACTTCGTTGGGGTTTTGATTTACAGTTCCCCCATATTATTAAAAATATTTAATGTGATGATTGGCATTTGTGCACATTTTTTAGAAAAAAATGTCAATTCAGATCCTTTGCTTTTTTGTTTACTTGTTTGGTCTTTTTTATTAGTGAGTTGTAGGCATTATTTATATATTTTAGATATAAATGCTTATTAGATGTATGATTTACAAATACCTTTTCACATTTATCTAGTTATATTTTTTCTTTCTTGATGGTGTCCTTTGAAACACAAGCTTTTAACTTTATGAAATACAGTTTACCTATTTTTAAAATATTCATGCTTTTGGTGTCATATTTAAGAAATCATTGACAAAATTAAGATCATAAAGATATAGTTCATTGCTTTCTTTTAAGAAGTTAATTTCTGTATAAATGAGACTCCCAACTCAAAAATTTCTGTATAAAAAATTAATTCAAATATGTGGTGAAGATACAATTTCATTTTTTGGCATATGATGATCAGTTGTCACAGCACATTTATTGAAAAGTCTATCAATTCTCCATTGAATTGTCTTAGCAACCTTGTCAAAAATCAATTTACTGTAAATGGAAGTTTTGTTTCTAGATTCTCAATTCTATTGCATTGATCTATATGTCTCTATGCCATTATCACACTATCATGACTACTGCTGTTTTGTGGAATTTTTGATATCAGAAGGATGAATTCTCCAACCTTGTTCTTTTTCAATATGGTTTTGGCTATTCTGGGTCCTTTGAGTATCCATATATATTTTAAAATCAGTGTGTTAGTTTCAAGAAAGAAGATAGGTGAGATTCTAATAGGAATTACATAAAAACTACAGACAGACTCAAAACACACACACACACACACACACACACACACACACACACATTTAACAGGATCCAGTACTTTTTCATGTTAAAAACATTCATTAAACTAGGAATAAGTGAGAATTTTTCCAACTTGATAAAGATCATGTGCAAAACACGCAGTTAACATCATACTTAATGATGAAAGACTCAATGTTACATCATGAGAACAGGAAAGACAAGAATATCCACTTTCCCCACTTCTGTTCAACATTTTTCTGGACATTCTAGCCAAGACAATTAAGGAAAAAAAAAAAATCAATTAAAAAAAATCCAGAATGGAAAAGAAAGAATTAAAACTGTTACTCTTTGCAAATGACACAATCTTATGTATAGAAAATTCAAAGAAATTCACAAAGAAACTATTAGAAGTAATAAAGTTCAGTAAGTTTGGTGGACACAAGATCAACACAAAAAAATAGACTTAACTTTTGTACATTGCAAGACATTCTCCAAAAATAAAAATTAAGTTAAAAAAATGACTACATTAAAATCTAAAAAAGAATAAAATACTTAGGAGTAAATTTAATAAAAGTAGTACAAAACATTTACTCTGAAACCATTAATACAAAACATTAAAATAAATTAAAGCAAATTCGAATACATAGAAGTATGTTCCGTGCTAATGGATCAAGAGACTTTCTTATTTCCTTTGTGATTTCCTCTTTACTCACTGGTTATGCAGGAGTGTGTCATTTAAATTCCACATATTTGAGAATTTCACAAGTTTCTTTCTGTTATTGGTTTCTAATTGCATTCTTTGTAGATGTAGGACATACCAATAGTTTCAATTCTTTTAAGTTTATTGAGTTTGTCTTATCTCTTAATAAAGCATATCTGTGCTAGATAATACTCCACATATACCTGAGAAGAATATTATGCTGTTTTAGAATGGATTATTCTATAAATGCCTATTAGCTCTAGTCAGTTTAAAGTGTTGTTCTACTCTTCCTTTTTTGCTTATTTACTTATTTTTATAAGATAAATTTGTCTATAGATATTCTCCTACTATCATCAATACTATGTATTATCTTTCCCTCTCATTTAGTGTTCCTGGAATTTTGTCTATTATTATTAGTTATTTTCTTTCATTTTAAAAAGCAACTTTTGACTTTGCTGATCTTCTTTGAGGTTTTATTATCATTAATAATATTCACTATTATTTATTTTATTTCAGTTCTTAGAAGTTTTTTCCCTATTGTATCCATATAGAAGTATCCATACTTAGGTATTTTTAAATTTTCATTATGATTTATCATTAAATCCATGGGTTATTTTGCAGTGACATATTTTAACTTCCAAAGATGCATTAAAAATAATTTTTTTGCTACTATTTCCTATCATAGTTCAAATTATGTTGAAGACCATATAGATCATATTAGACCTCAACTGTATCTATTCTCTGAAAAAAAAAACTTTTTTGAATTGGAGTCCCACTCTGTCGCCCAGGCTGGAGTGCAGTGGCACACTCACCACCACCCCAGCATCGACCTCCTGGTCTCCGGCGATTCTTTCGTCTCAGCCTTCGAAGTAGCTGGAACTATAGGCACGCGATACCATGCCTGGCTAATTATTTATTTATTTATTGTAGAGACAAGCTCTCACCAAGTTGCCCAGGCTGGTCTTGAACCCTCCAGCTCAGGCAATCCACTCACCTCGGCCTCCCAAAGTGCTGGGACTACAGGCTGAGCCACCGAGCCCAGTCAATAATGGAATATTTTAGCATACTTGCTTGTCTTTGAATAAGTCAAACAGACACAAACATCAGCAAAAATTGAAAAGATTGGAACAACTTTATTAACAATTTTGCCCTAATGAAAGAGAGTGAAAGTATTGCATTCTAAAATTAGAAAATTACATTTTCATAAGCATGCATGAAATACTTATTAAAAACTGTTCATGTGGTAAGGCAGAAAATACCTTAATTACTATTATTGAGCTTTGACCACTCCCCTACCTTGGGGCGGTGAATCTTCTCCCTCCCCCACTCTAATTTACTTTATAAATAAACTATACTTTCAAATCTAAAAAAGAAAAGGCTATATTATGATGTTAATATACGTATAAAACTACTATTACTCCTGGAGAATGAAAGTGATACTGATTATATAGTTAATCTCTTTATTTCTAATTATGTTTCTTATTGTAAGATTAACATTTCCCAATAACTACCTAATAATTTTTATTCTGGTTACTCTTGCTGCATGTATCTTTGTTAAACTTTGTCTTTTACCTTTTTAATTTATTCCATTTATATTTATTATATTATTATTATAATAATTTTTTTTTAGTTGGAGTCTAAGTGCAGTGGCATACTCATGGCCACTGCAACTTCGACCTGCTGGACTTAGGCGATACTTCCACCTCAGCCTTCCAAGTCGCTGGAACTACAGATGCATGCTGCCATGCCCGGCTACTTTTTGTGATTTATTGTAAAGACGAGGTCTCACCAAGTTGCCCAGGCTTGTCTCAAACCCCCGGGCTCGGCAATCCTTTCATCTTGGCCTCCCAAAGTGCTGGAATTACAGGCTGAGCCACTACGCCTAGCCTATTATAATTATTGATACATTCAAATATGTTTCTTTCATCTTACTTTAATATTTCATTTTATATTCTAGGTTATAGTCCTTCACCAATTTTAAGACACTACTCATTGTCTTTTTGCACTGTTTTTAAAAATTTTTTTCATGTAATGTAAATTTGTCTTTAAATATGATTTACTCTGCTTGCAGTTTCTTCATTTTTGATCTAATAATTGCAATTTTCGATTTTTGTTCTCTGTTTTTGATATTCTTAAATTTCAGTATGACTTTTGAAGCACATTATAATCTAAGTTTTTTTTTTTAATTCTAGGAAATTTGTTATTTAAATATTTCCTTTTCTTTACTTATATTTATATTTCTCTTTCTGACACTCTGGATGTTGGGTCTTCTAGTTTTATCCTTTATCTCTCTTAAATTTTATTTTTATATTTTTAACTATTTTTCTTTTCTTCTGGTATGTTTCTATATTTTGATTTCCCAGTTTACAAGCATATTTCTTCACCAAATCCATTCTTCTCTTTGTTCCATCTATTTATTTATTACAGCTGTTATCTTTTTATTATTGCTATTTTTGCATATTTGAATGTTATTTTGTTTTAGTTTCATATTGTTACTATGTTCATCTATTTTTATTGGGTTAATGATTCTTCTTTTAACTGTTCATGCCTAATATTTCTACTTCAAATAGAATATATCATCCAGTTGATGCTCACTTGAAAATGCTTGCATCCTCAAACATCTTAATATTTTACCATATGAGTCTATTTTTCCCTAGACTGTCAGTTGCTCTGTCAGATAATGCATAAAGTGAAAAGTCAACCCCAATAGGGCTAATGATAGAGAGAGAAGAAGGAAGGTAGCAGAAGAGCCATAGGATGAAGCATGCATTGCTCCAGGAACCAAACACATCACTCCCCACAAACTGATTGCTTAGATAAGGCTTTACTCTTTTTTTTTGGCAAGGTAAATGAAAATTTAGATTATAATCTTAGATTATGTTTCACTAGCCTTGGGATATTTGATGGAAGCTGTAAAAAAAACTACCACCTGGCCTGGTGCAGTGGCTCACGCCTATAATCCCAGCACTTTGGGAGGTCGAGGTGAGAGGATTGCCTGAACCCATGGGTTCGAGATCCGCCTGGGCAACTTGGCAAGACCTCATCTCTACAACAAAACAAAAAATTAGCCAGGCATGGTGGCACATGCCTGCAGTTCCAGCAACTTAGAAGGCTGAGGCAGAAGGATCGCCTGAGCCCAGCAGATCAAGGCTGCGGTGACCATGAGCATGCCACTGCACTCTATCCTGGATGACAGAGTGAGACTGCAACTCAAAAACAAACAAACAAACAAACAAACGAAAAGCAAAACTACCACCTGAACTTCATTACACTTTCTACTCTATTTTTTAAAAGCTATATACAAGGCTGCTCTGATATTACTCATCAAGAAGTCTCGACTAGACTCACAAAAGTATGAGGGGAGAAATATTTAATCCCAAGGTAATAACAGAAAAACAATATCAGAATTCCAAAAGTGCCTTTCCTATTTCAGAATGTCATAGCTATGCCAAAATGTATCCTACAAGTCCAAAGTCATACCCCATACACATCACTTCAAAAGGATCCCTGTTACCTGAGGATTTTATTTATCACTCCCTCTTTATAATTAATTTTTCTTCAAAATTTGTATCGGATTGATCTTGGAGAAGGGAGACAGATGTCATATCTATTTTTTATGTAGAAGCAGAATCTTTGCGTATCTTTTAAAAACATCTTTGTTTTGAATTATAAAAAGAATAGAAATAAGCAATTTGCAAAAACAAAAATGCAGTTTTTGCTTCTTTATGTTTGTGAATACTCCTTCACATTGTTCTGTGTACATAAAATTTGCTAAGAGAATAGATCTTAAGTGTTCTCACCACACACACACAAATTGTCACTATGTGAGGTAATAGATACATTAAACAATTTGATTGTGATAATCATTTCACAACATATACATATATATTAATAAAAACATCACATTGCCAAGTGTAGTGGCTGAAACCTATAATCCTAGCACTTTGGTAGGCCGAGGTAAAGGGATTGCCTGAGCCCACGAGTTCAAGAACAGCCTGGGCAACTTGGCAAGACCTCATCTCTATGACAAATCAAAAAATTACCCAGGCGTGGTAGTGTGCATCTGTAGCTCCGGCTACTTGGAAGGCTGAGGTGGAAGGATTGTCTGAGCCCTGTAGGTCAAGGCTGCGGTGGCCATGAGCCTGCCACTGCACTCCAGCCTGGGCAACAGAGTGAGATTCCAACTCAAAAACAAAACAAAACAAAACATCACATTGTACACTATGAATATATACAATTTTCATTGGTTGATTATACCTTAATAAAGCTGAAAAAGAGTAAAGTAAACAATTTTTACAAAAACATCACACTTATTAACTGGTTTGGTCATCATAACAGTTCTATAAAATAAACAAAATATATTCGTATTTCTGTTGTACACATGAGGAAACTGAGACTCAAATAAGCTAAATGACTTGTCAAGATTCTACATTTATGTTTCAAATAAGCTAAATGACTTGTCAAGATTCTACATTTATTCATAGCTAATGACTACCTCCTCAGAACATTTTCCCCTCAGTGATTGATTAACTCAGTGCTTAACTTTCCCTACTCCCTAATTTTTGTTTGTTTATTTTTGCTTAATTCCTAGTATCCTCTCTATATGACTTTAAACTGTATATAATCTTTTTCTGACTTGAGTTGGGACTCTGATTTGAAGTAATAAAGTAGGTACTTTATGATATGCACCTATGGAAGATACAGTCAATGGTCACAATTGTTATTTCATTTTATTTAAGTAATATCAATATTCAATTTCAAGTAAGCTTTTATTTCAGAAAACTTACTTGAGTCATAGTTTTTTGAGACTTTCCTATTGCATTTATTTTCTTTTTTTTTTTCCTATGTAGGTTCGACTTCCTTTGCCTACTTGCTTTTGTTGTTATGTTTTTGAATGCTTTTTTTAATTTCATCTTTTTTACTTAGTTTTTTTCCTCTTATACTTCTTTAAGGCATCGTTTGCTGTGTTTACTTGTTCTTGTGTTTTGAAAGCTACACTTTCTTTGAAATTTGTCCTATCTTTCCCTTTAAATTTTTTTTCTGATTTCTGTTCCAGCTTTTAAAATATTTTTCTTAAATCACCTCATCTCTGAGTTTATCTAATTCTGATTTTTATTGTCCTTTCATAGCATGTGACATTTTCTTAAATCTTAGATTTATTTTGGCTCATTAAAAAATATTAATGTTTATCTGCTTTGTGGACATCTCTTCCTAGAATGTTTTCAAGGTCTCTAGGAACATTCTTCTGTTTTTTTTATCTTCTTCAACTTATAACAAAGATGTATAAAATTTGACAGTCATCATTTTCTGTTGCTTAATTTTTAGACAATTAGTTTTCTATAATTTTTGGATACTAGATCTGGGCATGCATAACTTCCTCAACTTTATAGTTCTAGAGCACCCTTTTTTATTGTTTTCACAAAGTAATAAGAATATGTGACTCATTTGAAAATTCACCTCCTCTGTTCTCTTCCATACTTTTAATCTGGACATTTAGTTTCATGTTTTGTCTCTACTATCCTTGTCTTATTCAATTATGGTGCTATTTCTGACAGTTTCTTCTCTATGTGGATCTTTGCTTTGGTAGGGAGTGACAGTTTTTTTAGTATCAAGAGTTTAAGCCAGGAGCGGTGGCTCACAACTGTAATCTCAGCACTTTGGGAGGTAGAGGTGAGAGGATTACCTGAGCCTAGGGGTTTGAAACCAGTCTGGGAAAGACCTCATCTCTACAACAAGTAAATAAATAAATTAGCCCGGGATGATGGTGACAGCTGTAGTTCCAGCTACTTGGAGGGCTGAGACAGAAGAATCACTTGAGCTGAGCAGGTTAAGCCTATGGTGGCCAGTGGCCTTGAGTGTGCCACTGCTCTCCAGCCTGAGTGGCAGAGAGAGGCTCTCAATTAAAGAAAAAAAAAGTCATAGCTCACATGCAAAAAAGGCATTCCAGTAGAAATGAGCATACCTAGCTCCCAGATCTTGGCCTCCAGTGCTCACTAAAAATAATTAGAGATCCTTGGAGATGGGATGATTCTGAAGCTTGATTAGATAGGTACAAAGGGAGCCTAAAACATTTTTACACATTTAAAAGAAAAAAAAAGTATTTTAAAAAAAAGAAACAAGTAGAGAAACATCACAAAGACACTGAAGCCAGCTTGATATGGTTTCCCCTAGTAAAATATGAAACATTTAGAGTATCTAATATAAAGTATAGGCATGAATGATATGCCATTGAGAAACAGGAATTAATGAGTTCAAGCATATAATTAACAAACACCATAGTGTGAAGGCTCTGCATGCAGCAGAATATTCAATGTTAATTGGTAAATATGTAGAAAGTGCTGGAGTCAGAACCTCAGTATTTTGCTGTTATCATAGAAAAAAAAATTAAATCGGTCAAGTATGATAAATTGAGGGTAAATCAAAGGTAACAATTTGAAAAGGCTCAGAATATTTACATGATCTTAGAAATGACTTCTCACAGACAGCTTGTAAGTTCAAAAAAAGAAACAGTAATTCTAAAGTGGAGAATCAGGCAGCACCTTGACCGTAGTATCAAATCAATATCATCAATAAATGACAAATGGATATTTTATGCTTCCATCTGAAGCCATGAGAAAAAGCACAAAATAGTCTATACATTGCTCCATCCTAAAATGTTTAGCATGAATATAATCATAAAGAAACAGACAAACCCAAAATAAGGTCTTTCCCATCAAGAAAGATTAAAAAAAGACACAGACTATATTCTTCAAAAATGTTGATAGCATAAAATACACACAAAGTTTACAGAATTCACAGATTAAAGAAATATGTGAGACAGCAACTCAATATATGTATATATAAATGAAGCACTTTGGCAGATAGATTCAATACTTGACTCTTATCTGGATCCTATACTGAAGGAGAAAATGCTATAAAAGACGTTAGTAAGGACAACTGAAAAAAATGGAATCTGGATAATCAAGTAAAGGAAAGTTACCATTATAAAGTCAGTTGAATTTGATTACTGTGCTGTAGTTATATATAATATAATATCCCCATTCTTAAGAAATATACACCAAATAATTTAGAGGTAATTGACCATAAAGGGTTCAGCTTACCCTCAAATGGCACAAAAAACATGTATATTTTGTGAATGTGTGTATATAGAGACATATCTATATACACAAACAGAGAGAGGACAGAGAAAAAGCAAATGGGATAAACAGGATAAAATATAAAGACAGGTAATAACGGGTAGAGTATATAAATATTTTTTGTATTAATTCTTCTAACTTTTCTGTGCATTTGAAATTACTTCTCAATAAAATTTTTTGGTTTTTTTTTTTTTTGAGTTGGAGTCTCACTCTGTGGCCCAGACTGGAGTGCAGTGGCCACTCCTGGCCACCGCAGCCTCGACCTGCTGGGCTCCAGCGATCCTTCTGCCTCAGCCTTCCGAGTAGCCGGAATTACAGGATGCGCTACCACGCCCGGTTGATTTTTTGATTTATGGTAGAGATGAGGTCTTGCTGCCCAGGCGGGTCTCGAACCCGCGGGCTCAGGCAATCCACTCACCTCAGCCTCCCAAAGGTGAGGGATTACAGGCTGAGCCACCGAGCCCAGCCGCAATAAAGTTTTAAATGTATAAAGGAAAAAGAGTTCATAATGCAGACACCCTCAGTGGTCTCAGACCTTACTCCAGCTGGAGGCTGTAGTACCCCTCACCCCCATTTCATCTAACAATCTTAGATTGTCCTTCAGCATTCTCCAGTGATAATCTGGGGGCTTTCCTCTCCTCACCTCTGTAACTCGCCTTTCTTCCTCTTTCTTCCATACAAATGCTGACACATTTCAATGTGAGGATGGTTTGTCCTCACTTATTTTTAAGACATGCCTAATAGTCTAAAGGGTAAATGATCACAATTTAATTAATTACTTCTATATTTTTGAACAATTACACCGATTCTAATTTTTCTTCGAAAAGTAAAAAATTTGCATAGGAAATGTGTGTTGAAGCAAACTTTGTTCTGGGTTTTTGTTGTTTTAAGAGTAAAGTTTTAGAAGTATAGTTTCTGGACTAATGGATATGAAGTTTTTTGTTTGTTTGTTTTGAGTTGAGTTCCTACTGTTACTCAGGCTGGATTGTGTGGCACAATCACAGATCATCTCACCATAGCCTTGACTTCCTGGGCTCAGGTAATCCTCCCGCCTCAGCCTCCAGTGTAAATGGAACTACAAGCATGTGCCACCACACTTGGCTGATTTTTTTTTTTTTTTTTTTGTAGAGACAAGGCCTCACTATGTTGCCTAGACTGGTCTTGAACTCCTGGGCTCAAGCAAGCCTTCTGCCTCAGTCTCTCAAAATGCTGAGATTATAGGCAAGAGCCACTGAGCCCAGCCCTGATGATCTTTTTAAAATAAATTTATACAATATTATTGGATTTTACAGTAATCCAGAAAAAACACATTTCATTTAAAATATAGTAATTTTCACATACCTATAGTAAATAACTTAAGGACAAAAAGTACTGCATTAAAGCAAAAGTGTTAACTGTTTTTTTACTAATCAGATTTTTGGTAGTCATACTGGTATTCTTATTTTTAGACAAATCTGGGGATCATTTGGAATAATGAAAATAATCATGTCATCCTCAGTGATCTTGAGAATCAGAATTCTCAGTGTGAAAAATGGAAATGCATGAGATTAAACTAAAAATCTCATAGTTCTGAATCTGAATAGGAAGTACTGATATCAACCTCTAATATATTTTATACTAAAAACAAAACATATTCTTAGTTTTGTTCACTAAAAAGAGCTAAAAACAATGATCATTCCAGTAACAGTGAGCACTCTTAGTTTCCAGACTCTAGTTTCTAAGTATAATTACCTACTGAAGAAACCAATTTTTCTTGGAGAAATTGCTGATTCCAAGACTGGGGTAGAGAATACACCAGATGATGTTAGAACATATGTTTTACCAGATAACAAGGAAACTGGAAATCAAAGATTTCCAGTCATGCCCGAATGACTTAGGACCAATGTGAAAGGATTTCTGTTCAAAAGATAGAGATATATAAGAATCATCAAGAATGGCTACAAAAAATGTAAGCACATTATATATGTTTGAATCTGAGTTCATAATGATACTACATGATTACATTATTGATTGCTAGAGAACCATCTCATTATTTGGAAACTGATTAGTAAAATTAATGCCTCAAACTTTTTTCCAGCTTTTACTGTAAGATGGTCCAGTACTGAATCAGAAAAAATAACTATTTATGGACGTAGTCCAGCTAGCACATTAAAAAAAAAAAAAAAGACATAGTATCTCCATTTGCAACTCATAATGAACTTATGGTTCTAAGCATTAAACACTTGTGATTGTTAACACTACAAAATAATACATGATTAGATCATATGTGGCTTCTGATGACAGACTAGAAAATATCTTATGAAATAGTTTTGCCAAAAAAGAAAGAAAGAAAGAGGGAGGGAGAGGGAGAGGAAGAAAGTGATAAACAGAGTATGACAGAGATGGAAGGGGGGGAGAGAGAAAGGGAAGAAAATTGAATGTGATCAAGTTCTAGATCCAGCTACCAATTTACAAGAGACACAAGGAACAAAGAAACATACTAAACTTTAAACTTCACTATAAGTATCAGCAACAACAAAAAAATTACAAATTTCTGTAAAACATAGGAGTGATTTCTTCCTCAAATTTCATGGGGAAAAAAATCAGAAAGAGATATGAATAATGAACATCAACCAGTCTTAATGAATCAACTTTAATTATTGGGTCCTCATTTTTTTAAAAACCTAAATGGCAAAAAATGGAAACGATGACTTTTATGAAATAAATTTGAACCTTGCCTAAATATTTGATTATGTTAAGGTATTTTTTAAAAACTACATATATAATAATTATATAATGGTTATATTAAAATAATCGTTATCTGTTAAAGATACATACTGAAATATTTATGCTTGTCTTATATTTTTTTCATTTTTTGTGTTATCTGTTTAGTGTTTTTCTAAAATTTATAAAAGTATGTGCATATATTACTTTTTCAAAACTGGTAGTAAATAAAATAAAAATAAATCTTTCTATATTTGACTTACCAATGCTAAAGATTTACTCTGCAGAAGACCTTATACAAATAGTATAATTTAACAAAAAGTCAAAAAATATAAATATTTTCTAGTGAAAATATTTTCTAGTGAAAATAGGCATGATTGTTATATATAACTAAAAACTATTCTTATATATAACTAAAACTAGTCTTATATATAAAAACTATTCTTATATATAACTAAAACTATTCTTATATATAACTAAAAACTAGCTGAATAGCCATGACTGGAGAATCCATCCCATGGTTTTCTAGGTTGTAGTAAAAAAGAATGAGGTTTTACTGACCTGAAAAAAAAAGTATACACTGTTAACTTTTAAAAAAGTCATCAAGCAATATACATTATATAACAACATGTAATATATTTTTATAGTGGTATGTGTCCAGCAATTGATCTACTCTGAAAATTCTGCAAATGTCTGTGTATGTTCTTTTAACTTGAGATATTATTATGGTGATTTTGGCACTAGATTTTGAGTCTTCAATGAGCAAAGATTATGCACATTTGTTGTGCTATTTGGCATTTAATGAGGGTTTCACGCAAATAAATATATAAATGATTTTAATAGATGTATGGACAAAAGCAGAGAAATGTGTTAACAGTAGTAGTTTATTAAAAAGACTATTAAAAGCTCTTAATCCATGCATTTATTTTCTCCCTTTTTGTATAAGAATCATATATATCTTTTATAATCAGAGAAGCAAAACAAGATAAAGAAGAAATAAAAATGGAAAAATACAAGATAAAGCTTTAAAATATGCCTAGCATGCATCACCATCTGGAATGAAAATATTTCCACCATGCCAATGTTCGTTGAAACAATAATTCTCTTTTGACCAAAATGTAAGTAAAATGTGCAGCTTCCTATGAAGTTACTTCTGGTCCATTGGCAGAGTGCAGCCTATTGCACAACTGAGTGTCTGCTTACTTCCCTCCCATATTTTTATTTGTTGCTGATTAGGAAGAAAAAGGAAATTCCAGCCAGCAGTTTCTCAGAATGACTTTTATTTTGATGGATATTTTTTAATGAACATAATTTATGTGAAGATTGTTCTGTTAAAAGAAAAGTTCACAAAAATCTCATGCATGATTGATCTCAAGACTGTGCCTTGATCCAAAGACAACACACAACAGCAGTCAAATATACGTTTTATGGGCTTTTGTCTGTTTTGCAATAACACCAGAAAACATTCTTTAATTAAAATTTAAAACCGTAACTGATTAATTTTCTGAGTAAACAATCCCTGTAAACATGGAATGTCAGCATATTAAGGCTATACAAGTATAAATTTTACTTCCCTCGCCTAGGCATGCTGGAAAGCACTTTAGCACAAGCAAAAGGTAACAATGTGACCTAGCAAAGAAGGGGTTGAAGACCTATCTATCATATCTTCTTTCCATGAAATGGAGGCCCAGTCAGGGCTAGGAAAGCTGAGTTATGCTGTGTGACTCTGTTGGCATGGCCGTAGTTGTCACTCACTTCATAACTTTTTGCTAGCTGCAGATTGCCAGAGGGTTCCCAAAAGCCCATTTGGTAACTTGGCCTGCTGCTGCCTTCTTGGTACATTGAGGAAGAAGATCTCAGGAATTTGACTATTGACAAAGGTGTGCAGAATTTTGACTAAGCACTCCCATTTGGTTTCTGTTGTTAAATGTAATCCCCAATTTTTACAGGAACCAGAAAGCAATCTCATTTCTCCTCAGCAACTTTATGACCTTTTATTGAGACAGAGGGGAGGTTTTGAAATGTTGCTTAAAATACTCTTGAATGGCTTTTCAAGGAAATATGGAAATGCATTGCCAGGATAATGGGAAAGTATGTTCAAAGTAAAGCATCTAAAACGCTCTGTTTAGGCATTTGTTTAAAACTTGAAATAAAAATGCTCACAATCAAGTTATTTTTATTAGACATTTATAGTCTTGCCAATAAAAAACTTCAGTGACCTTTGTTTTTCTAGTGTCTAGAAAAAGAACCAGAATTGAAGTCCTCTGAGCTTGTCTAGGTGATGTTCACAACTTGGGTTTGTGTTTCTAACATGGCTCCGCTCTCTCAACTCACTTCTACCCTTAGCTTAATTTGCCCAGACCAGTCCTACATGACAAATCCCCACGGGGGGCGGGGGAGGGCAGCGGGTGAGGATATAGGTATTCAAAGTAAATATTTCCACACTTCCGGACTCTGCTGAATTCCCAGTGAACTTACTAGTAATTATGCATGAGAGCTCTTTAAAAGAAAAGTTTCCATGCAAATTACATATTACTACAAGAAAGAGAAGGAATGGGACAAAACTTTTCCAAGTAAGAAATTTCAGTTTTTTCTCCTGGCCCTCAAGGAAGTTGTGCATTGTTACATGGCTTAAAAGTGTACATGTGTCTAGTAAGAATTCTTTCATCCTATGTATTACCAAAGTGTTTATTAGGTGCCTGATTCCTAAGCTGCGTGGTATAGAAGTTAAAGATTCTGTATCTCCTTCATAGAAGAAAGGGAAGCAAAAGAAAGTACATTTGTAAGCTCTGCATATACAGGTATACCTTGCAGATAGTCCAGATTTGGTTCCAGACAACTATAATAAAGTGAATATTGCAATAAAATGAGTCACACGAATTTTTTGGCTTCCCAGTGCATATAAACATTGTTCACGCTATACTATAGTCTGTTAAGTGTGCAATAGAATTATGTCTAAAAAATGCATGTAGCTTAATCAAAATTACTTTATTGCTCAAAAATGCTGACACTAAGACACAAAGTGAGCACATGCTGTTGGAAAAATGACCCTGATAAACTTGCTCAACACAAGGTTGCCACAAAACTTTGATATGTAAAAAAAATGCAGTACTGTTAAGCAACCACACAAGGTATGACAGTAAATAGTGAGAAGGCCTATTTAAAGAGCATCAACTATCAGTCAGTCCAGACATGTCATCTCAAGCTATACACATAATTTAAATTTTTCCGGCTTGTGAGATGAAGGAATTGAGATATTTTTGAGGTTAGAAAAGTCAAAAAAGGACACAAAGGCAGAATGCTACAGAGTCAAGATTTCAGGATTTAAAACTGAAGTGTAATTGACTCCAAGCCCAAGTACTTCACGTCATAGCATGTTGTCTCATCGTCAGTGGAATTGCTAAGGCAAAGTGATGATGTGGGTCTTGATCCATATTCTAGAGGAAAGTCAGACATGAAACTTTGGGTAAGAGATAAAAAGAGCAGCAACCTAGGAAATCAGAATGGGAAGCAGGTTTAGGGGTAATTTTGCTGGGGTAGATGGAGTGAAGATAAACTGGAGGTGAGGCACATGACGGCTGGACTTTTCCATTAGCAATGAAACACCTGTATAGGGAATTTTTAAGCCATGGTTTCCCTTTTCAAAGACACACTAAGACTTGGGTCTTTGTGCCTAGAGGGTCATTCTTTGAGAATTTGTAGTAGGCTGCTTAAAAGAACTATGTCTTCATTGGTCTTGTTCAGACAGTTGTGCAACCACAGCCCAAATCCATAGTCTGTCTTGATGGAGAAGGCAGATTGGTGTCTAGGAAAGTAGTCAAGAACAGGAGATGACATATAAGTTATCCAAGCCTTTACTTGACATAACATAAAACAAACATACAAATGCCTGAAATGCCTACTTTGCGCTTCACTATTAAACTAGAAAGCAGATCTGTGACATCAAACATGTGCACTACTCCATGTGACCAATGACTCTCGGTCATCCACCATAGAAATCACTACAAAACACCGATGCCTTGTTCTTATTTGGCACTGTACTGGGTACTTATTTAGAGTAGAGCTGTTCTAAAACTCAGCATGGTCCTGGTGATATTGGAATCCCTACTTTGACAAGTTGCTTGGGAATCTTGCTGGAACAGTTACTTTCAAAAAGCATCTAAATCTTGTTTTTCTATAAACATTTATTCTCCAAACCATTCTGAAAACCATCTGGACCCAAAAACATTAAAGATAATTATTTTCATGCCTATTTTTCAGACGAGGAAATAGACTACATAGAGATAATAAAATCCTAATCTCAAACAGTCAGACCCATAGTCCTCATGAATACATTCAGAATTACCAGAATATGAACATGGAATTTTGACCGAGAATTGCAGTCATCATCCATCAAACTAGCAAGCCTCATATGCTAAATTCTTTTTTTTTTCCCGAAAATTGATACAATATGGAGTTAGATGAGGATTTTTACCCTGGCTTCACCGTACTCCAAGCATATAACCTTAGATAAATTACATAACCTCTCCAAATCACAACTTCCTCATCTGTAAAATTAGAAAACAATAGTATCTGCTTCCTAGAGTTGTTATGAGGATTAAATAAAATAATGTGCATATAAAGTGTTTTTAACACAGTGATCGACATTTTCATGGCTCAATAAATATTAACCATGGTTAGTGTCGGCATTGGTATTCTTCATTTCCAAGTTCCTGAAACAGTTTGTCTTTTCAAACTTGCACCTCCAGCAGAGTGCACAGGGCCTCACACACAACTGATAATCCCCACCTTCAATAAAAGTTAGTGGAATTAGTTAATATGTTCTCTATTAAACTCTCAAACCACGGGATAGGCATCCAGAAATAATGGCCGGTTTTTAGCACTCTTCTCACTTTGTTCCTACAAATCTTCCCCTACCCCCCTTTGCCCCGAGTCACAGCACACACATGGCATCATATTTCTTTATGTTGAGCTGGAAAGGGTGTTCGTGTCGTGTAGATAAGAAACCTCCCTCCCACCCCACTTTGTCTGCCCTGCACTTAGGAACCAAGGTTGAGTTCAAACAGGGGTCAGGGAGATAAAAGCCTGAGGCTCAACCACCAATTCGCTAGTCTGGTGCCTAAAACTTCCGTCATTTATTTATTGCCATTAAAGAGGATAAGTCAGGTCCTGTGTCATGATGGCTGTAGGCAGAAGCCCCCACCGTTTATTATCTCCCCTTCAGTTGGGAAACAGAGCAGGCAAATGCCCTTTCCCCAGGACATACTGCCCTGACTGTGTCCTGCAGTCTGAATGGAAATAGAAGTTTCCTTGCACTTTATGGGATCTTTTGTTTTTCATCAAGAGGCTGAGTACAGGCATTTTGAAATAATTGTCAGAGACAGAGCACATGCAGGCCGGGGTAGGGGTGGGGGGTTGGAGAGGCCAGCAAGTCCTGGGAGGAAAAAGGACAAACACCCAAGGGCTATAGCCTCCAGACTGAAAGAGATTTACTGCAGCCGTTACAGAGACTATTTGTTAAGGAGGAGAAGATAAACAGGAGGCCCCTTTAGAGCCAGTGGTCATGTGGAAGGTGCTAGAAGCATTCCTGGGTAAGATTCGGGCGGGGCAGTCGTGCCAGCTGGTTGCCGTCGAGTCAGATCTGCTGTGCACAAAGGCTCCATCCCTTGTTCAGGTCTGTGCACGGACTCTTTTAAATGCTAGTGCAAGGGAATACCAGCCAGGCACACAAAAAGGACAATTGCACAACAGATTTGAGCTAAAAAGTCAATCCTCATGCATCCACAGAAAATCTGGAAGGCACTAGCCAGCAGAGCCTGGAGAGAAAAAAGGTCTTCAGAATCCCCGCACTCCCGGCTGCTGAGCTCGCAGGAGTCTGAGCGGTGCCATTTCCCTCCTGCTGTAGATCCCTCAAGCTGTTTTCCCCCCTCCTTTACTTTGGCAAAGCGAGCAAGATCATAAACGTCAGATGTGGGCTTGTCGCTGTAATGATCTTGTGGCTATGAATAAAAATGTCCGGGTAACAGATTTGTGAATCGAATCTCCTTTCTGTGCGGTGGACCCGCGTGGGCCAGGGCCGTTGCTCACGCTGTCTGGGAGTGTGTGTGCTGCTCATATTAAACTTTTCACATGGAGAGCCCACAGGGTTAAGCCTAGAGGGCTAGAATGATATTTTCACCGCCTTTGATGACACACTAAAATAAAGAACGTCTCATTTTGCCGCAGAACATTGAGTCTGTGAAGCCAATGTACATGTGGTTACTATTTGCAGAATTTGGCATTTTCTATGAATAGTATAAAACAGGCATTGGATCGGCTGTCATGTTTTGACAGGGTTGTCCTTTTTTTCCAGAATGCCATTCTCCCTACTCCCCACCCTCCGCCCCCCCTCTTATTTGAGCAGCAACCCTACCACTCTTTTTTAAGTGGACTAAGGCAATTGATGAATAATGAATTAAAAGCTGGATTGGGTCAGGAGTTTAAAGCACAAGGAAATAATCACCCCCAAAGAGTGTGGGGCCCTCTAAGGGAAGCCCAAGTCCCTGTTGCGACTCTTGGTGAGATTGTCTCCGGACTGGGAGGGCCTTCCCCAGCCCCAGAAATGGGAACAAGGTCATTGACATGATTAGTTAACAGTGTGAAACAGGCATTTAAACTTGTTTTGTTTAAAACAAGTTAATCAGCCTGACAGCGAAGTACCCCAGCTCTTCTCTCTGCTCAACATATTTGATTTCTTCCAAGCTGTTTGGGCCTTTGTTTTCCTATTCTCTCACCTCTGCACCTTTCGAATGGCCACAACCTTGACAGGAATGAAGTTGACAATGAGAAATAATTTTAGCTCCTCACTGTGACACACATCCATCAGTTTCAGGCCCAGAGAGTAAACCCGGGTGTGAGGTTTTAAGTTCCCAGTGAGAGATGGAGTGTACTGAGTTTAACCTGTAAGCCATTATTAAATAGACACACACACACTCACACACATACGCAGAGGAAGCCCTCTTTGGAACTCTTGAGAATTTGGGGCTTTAGATTTTCACCCTGAGTCTTACATGTGTTAATTAAACTTTTATTTTAAAAGCTGGATCTAACTCTCTGAGGACAACTTTCTTATTTCTCTTTTTCTTTTGTTCAACATATGTCGTTTTTTTTCTTTGTTTTTGTGGGACCAAAAGCCAGAGTGGTCCTACACTGAATACTTTTTCTAATCAAACTTTCAGGTTTATATCAGAGTGGTCTCATTGAGTATTCATTTTTTTTTATTAGCAGAAGGAATCTGATCTAGCAGTGAAAGAAATAGCACTTACATATATTTTTGAACAAGCAATGGTTTTCTGATGAAGCGGCATTATCTTGCATGTTTAAAGGAAGAGCAAAATTAGTCTAAAAACTGAAACCAATTGTCAAGATGTCTATGTTTGGCTTGGAATGGCTGCAGTATAAATCCAGCCATGGGATTTTTCAGAACCGTAATAAGAATATCAAACAGGTCATGTACTGTATTATCATTTCATTGTTATTTATGTTTGCCTGGACTTGATTCAGAGTCTCAGAAACCTCATACTCTCATGGCATTTTTACCTATTAAGTCACCTTATCCTACCAGGAACCTGTAGAGGAGCCTTTGCTTAAAGAAAATGAAGCTCTAAAATTAAATTCTTATTATTGTTTATTTTGATTTTTGTAGTTGTCACCACCTCTGAACAATCATTAATCAGATGAAAATGAATGTATTTAGTCATTCATTTATGTTTCATAAAACCTATTAAGCATCTACTATGTGATAAACATTATGCTGCTAATTTCCAGTGACATAAAGAAAATAAGAAAAAAAGTATATATTCAAATTGCTCTTGTATAAGAAATAAAATTATGAACAGATAATAAAAAATAAAATATATTTTATATGTGCAATATTTATGTATTAGATATCTGTATTTTTTTTTTTTAACATGTTCAGGGAAATCTCTGTGGCAGGAAGTTATTATGATTATCCAACACCTATTCAAAGAATACTACCAGGTATGTCTTCAAGACTGTGCAACTTAGTTATTACAATAATTAATAAAAATAATTTGCTTTTTACAAGTGGAGTTTCAAAAGACTTTCACATATACTACCTAATGAAAATTATCTATGCTCATAATACTTTTCACTTTACATTTCACAAAATAATACATAACAGAAATTCCTCACCTGGGGCTTAGCCAGCACAAAAGTTAAAAACGAGAAGTTAATTTATTTAGCAACAAATATACTTTCTTGGTAACAATTATTAATACATATGTATATTGAGCTCCCATATCGGGTTTTGTAAATAGTAATGAACAAATAGTTCATTTCCTTGCACATATAGTGGGTGCAGACAAGTGGAGGAAGAAAAACATTGTACAAACACAAAATTAAATATTGGACAAACTGTTACTAAGGACAAGTATAAGACTCTATAAAAGAAAAACAAAATCAATGAAAGCACGAGATTTAGAATGGCGAGTAAGGAACACCCTTCTTAGCAGTTGGTATATGATCTGAGAATTTAAAATTAAGATAGCTAAAGAGCACTTGGAAGAGTGTCTCCAACAAAGAAACAATATAAGCAAAAGTTTCAAAGTAGAAAAGGACAAATGTATTTAAGAAACTGAAGAAAGTCAATGTGTTGGGAATGCAACAAACAAGGGGAGAATAATGCACAACGAACTTGGAGAAAAAGCAAAAAAAATACTACAGAGGGCTTTCTAGGCCAAGTATATTAGTGTTGGTTAGGCCATGCTTCAATGACATACAATCGCCAAACCTCAGTGCCTAGCAAAATAAAAGTTTATGCTAAATTCCACATACTATAATCTGACGTGGTGATGGGGACAGTAGAAACTTCAGTTCTACATTGTCACAGAGGCTGGGCTAAAGGGAGATGCATAGAGAAGATGCATATGCTATTAGTTGCCCTGACTTACAAGAGGCACTATCATTTTAACATAATTCTCGTGAGGAGAACTAGTTCACAAGACCCACCAGGATGCAAATGGGTTTAGAATGTAGTTTAGTTGCATGCCTAGTATGAATAAATGATTTGGCAAGGTGCTATTCAGTGTCTATCTAGAGTATAAAGGAAGGGACTTTATATGTTATCCAAAGCTATGATAGGGTTGTAACATTGCTATGGTCTGAATGATTGTGTCCTGCCAAAACTTGGTATGTGATTAATTCATAAGGGCAGAGCCTTCATAAATGGGATTAGTGCCCTTATAAGAGAGGCCTGAGATATTTCTTCCACCTTGTGTGGACACAGGGTGATGACACCTTCTAGGAGCCAGAAAGTGGGGTCTTAGCAGTGCCTTGATCTTGGACTTCTCAGCCTCCAGAATTGTGATAAATAAATTCCTGTTGTTTAGAAGCCACTCAGAATACGGTATTTTGTTATATCAGCCTGAAACAAAGACAAATATAATCCAATTTCAATTTATATGTGAACACTCTATTATCAGTGTGAAGAACAATGTAGAAAGGTTTTATCTAGCTTTTGAGTATACCTATGAACTAGAAATATTTTATTTTTCCTTCAGGCAAATGATTTCTTCTTATTTCTCTATTAACCTCTTTTGGAAAAGTAAACATTATAGCTAACTTTGCTTGAGAATCCCACAGAGGAAAAACGAATCCCTGGTGAAGCTGAGTTCACAATTAAAATAAAAATAACAAAAGACATAAGTAGAAACTCTTCCAAGATCAAGAATCAGGGAACACAACAAATAAGATTTAGAGCTCCAAAAAGTAAAATTAGGATACTTAAAGTTGTAAAGGAGACTTTAAAAGATTTAGCACATATAAGTAAAGAATGAACATTACACCAAAAATCCAATGTCAATAGACAAATATGAAAAAAAGTAGATTTGTAACTGTAACATAGTTCTTAAAATATAAATAGTAGTAGTTAATAGAGCTAAATGGCAAGTTTGACATATGCCAATATGCATCTGTGACTTTGTTGGAAGATAGATATCAAGAATCCACTGTAAAAATAAAGATGGAAAATATGAAGATGAGATCAAGTAGATATGGAAAAGGGAATAAGAGAGTCCAAGGGGAGAATAGGGGAAAGGATATTTTGAAAAGGCAATGTCTTGTCATTTTACAAAAAAAGATGCTCTTCATATGTCAGGCATGAGGTGGAAAAATTAGAAACAGAGCCACACTGAACACGTAGTAAAACTTCAGGACCTTAAAGAAAAGAAAAATCTTTAAAAACAACCACTGAGAATAGGCATCTTACCAACAAATTACCCATCCATTACATCAACCTTAAATTTTTCAGAAAAGTAATGAAAGAGAAAGGACAATGAAATTTTCTTATTTTCTTATACCTCTTTCCATTTAAATAACTCTAACAGATATGGGATTTATATCTCTCATTGGTATGTACAGCTGGAAAGTAGAAAAGAATAAAAATGTCTTTAAAAAACATGCTATTTAATTGTGTGGAGGGACAGAAAAACTTTTTTTATGAACATACAGTGAAATATTATTCAGTCTTTGGAAATGAAGAAAATTCTGATATACACTACAACATGGATGAACTCTGAGGACATTATACTGAGTGAATAAATCATTCACAAAAAGACAAATATTGTATGATTCCATTTAGGTTCCATGAGGAACCTAAAGTAGTTGAATTCATAAATACAAGAAGTGGAATGGTATGTCAAATTTCAAAGAAATCCTAAAATGTATTATTTTTTAGTATTATCTGTATTATTATCTAAAATCACTCTTTTACATTTTCCATGTTATGGCATTAGTTTTTATACACTGAGGTTTCTAACTCTACACATATTTAAAGTTTATGTAAAGGGGTTTGTGTGTGTATATGTGTGCATTCATTTAATATTTGGGAGTGAGGGCTGGGTATTTAATGGGGCCATTATAGAAAGGCATCATCTGTAATATTAAATAGTAATTTAATGTGTCATCTCCTCCAACCCTTGTTCCATCTTCTTATAAACACATTTCTATCCCTCCTTCTCAACTACCTACTTTTCCACAGACTAAAACCATACCTAAGCTTTTACCGTTATTAATAACCATATTAATAACCAAATTTACCATGTTAATAACCAAGCCCATGGAGTTTGTACAGTTCTCCAGTCATTTCTTTCTCCTTCCATTCACTGAGAAGCCTTTCAAAAAAATGTCTAATCAGACATAGACGTCCCTACTTTACATGTCCCTTTACTCTAAATTTTTTACTGAACAAAGGTTTTTTTTTTCTTTTTTGCCCGCTACCATCCTTCTGAAACTACCTTAGTAGACTCATCAATTATACTCTCATTTCTAAACCTAGTGCTCTCAATCTTGCTATATTCCTTGGATGCTATTTGGGAGTGCTGATCTCTTTGTTTTTCTTGAAGTTCTCTCCCTAGATTTAGAGTCATCTAGAGGGGTTTTCTCCAATCCCACTGGTCATTCCTTTTGAGCCATTACTCTGCCTCCTCTTCATATGATCCTCTCCCAAGTTTGTCCCTACCTCACCCTTG
The DNA here is from genome assembly GCF_000164805.1 of Carlito syrichta. Classification (NCBI taxonomy): domain Eukaryota; kingdom Metazoa; phylum Chordata; class Mammalia; order Primates; family Tarsiidae; genus Carlito; species Carlito syrichta. The sequence continues at coordinate 1,127,963 of NW_007248370.1, forward strand.
TGCTAGATGATGATCTTACCTTCTGGACAGCTTATGACCAGTATAACCTGGGATGAATTCACCAATCTGATGGCTGCAAAGCTTTTGGTCCAATCCCTTGTGGACATCTGCACTGGCTCAGCAAGATCCAAGGACATCAAGTCCCTTGCAAAATTCCATGGTCTAGAAGAAAGGATTTAGTGGGAGAGAAAGAGGTTAAAGGAAACTTGAGGCCCAATTCATTTTATTATAAATCTCTTCTCTAAGGCTTAGATTGTGAGTTGCAAGCCATTTAATTTCCACTGCCATGTGGGAGGTTGAGCAATGTGAGTCAGCAGTTAAGATGAGTAATTATCAGTGAAACAAAATACCTGTGGTGATAAGGTTAGCTCCCAACTTTAAAAACATTACCTGATTAGCTAAAGTGTTGAATACCTCTAATTTTGTTCTTTTTTTGTTGCTTCTTTTATTACTTAAAAAAGTTGAATTATATATTCCAAACTCTACTCCTCTAGTCTAGAAAATATTCTTTGTAAATTTACTTAGTACAATTCTGTATAAACTACAGGAACATTCAGGCCTTTAGAACAACTAGCCCTTGGATTTAAGCCTCCGTCTGGTGTGATCTTCATACAGATCATCTTTATATGACTGGCGGAGAGTTGATCAAAGTGAATATAGGTTGGTCAACATGTGCACATGCTCTAAATTGAGGAGCATATAATAAAGAATGGGAATAGGTTTTAGGAAAAAAATGCCCCAGAGGAAACATTTGATTATTCTTGCAGTAGAATTATAGATGCTTTTGGAGACAGATACTTCTGGGTGTTGATAGAAAATCCATTCCTCATTTCCTTTTTGCTGACAGAATTTCTATTTTGTTGGGGGGCAGTGATGCTACCAGATAAAAATTACATTTCTAGGGAGATTTGATGACTAGTGACAATCATGTGAAACACATTTCTGGTCATTTCTGTGTATTTATGGAAAATTGTTTTGTTTTCCTGATCTAGGTACCACCTTTTTTTCTTGTTTCTAACTCCTTTCTGCAGTCGGGAGTACAGTCATGATGGCTGGAATAGCAACTGTCTTCATGTGCCTAATCACAGAGGGAAATCAGAAAGTATTTTTCTTCCACCAGCTTCAGATTGTTTAGCTCAAAATTAATCGTCTTATAGGAGTCAAATAAATCTCAGTTTTGTTTAACCTGCCATTACTTGGATTTATTTATTTTTCTTGATATGCAGCTGAGCCCAAGCCCTAACTGATGCACTTTCAAATCAGATGAGCCAGAGTAACAAAGTGGAAAAAGCAAGACTCGAGAATCCAAGTGCCTGGTTTATATTTCACCTTAGCTACTTAACATCTAGAGACCTGGGACAAGATGTTAAAGCTTCTGAGTCTCAGTTTTTGCATCTGTGCATTGGGGCTCGCAGTATGGAACTTACTCCCTCAGGCTTCTATATGGATGAACTGATGCAGACAGAAGCTAAAATCATTATGAAAACTTTAATAGAGCACATTTTTGGAAGTGCTCTCCAAAGTAACATACATCCAGAAGAATTCATTTAAAGGTGGAGTCAGGCTATTTCTGACCCAGTCCATTTGTTTTATGCACTGCCAGCAATATCATCGTAGCGGAAAACATATTTCATGGTGTGCTGGGTGGCTGGAGTAGCACTCAGATGCATGCGCACTAATCCCAGGTCAGCAAGAAAGTTTCAATGCACCCCTGACAAGACCCAAACTGACCCCTTTTAACTCTTGAGTGAAATGTTATTTTACTCACCCAAGAAATCACTGAAAATGAAACTAAATCTCAAAGCGGAATCTGAATGCCAGAGAAAGGACAACTTTCTCCCTCTCTCTGCGGCAGCGCTTTGAGCTTCTGGTTTGTTGTTTTTGTTGTTTATTAGCAAGAATGCAAAGCATAAGGTGTGTTTTCTATTTTTAATCTCAATATTACATATTCTAACATGCCTCTTTATTTTTTTCCCACTACCTTCTCTTTTCAGGAGTGTGGGAATATTTATGGGGAATTTCCAAGAACTCCAGTGTATCTTTGATATAAAGTAAGCATAATGGGTCATTTGATGGGTTAGGGATTGAGAGGAACCTCTTTTGGTTCAAAGGAACAGAGACTTATCTGAGTGACTTTTGGGGATGTGAGAAGAGAGAAGTGGTTACTGTGTGGCTACCAGGGACTGAAGCAGGAACATAGGCTGGAAACAACATGTCTCTAGGAAATGGCTCCTGGGCTCCACATTCTCTTCTCTTCTCTCTGCTGACAGGCTTCCATCTCCTCTCTCTACCAAAGAATTTCCCTTGCATCAGTGTATAGAAATACCAACCCAGAGCTTTGTCACTCTGATTCTGAACTTCTTAACTAGGATTGTTATTTAATGTTGTCTATATCATGTTCATACCATGATAAAAGTTCACTAAATATTTCATACAAGTTTATTATTCCTCAAGTTACAATTTTTCTAGATCTTAATTTGAATTTATCTCTATACTATTGTAAATTAGTATATGATCACTGAGGATTTAAATCTTCATAAAAATGAATTCCCCGAAACCCCAGGCATGACTCTTGAATACCTATCCATGCTCCTTAACTAAAATTACAGTAAAATTTCTCTTTCACATTCACTCTGCAATGAATTCTTATTTATTCTGTAATGCTCTGTCATTCTCTAACATTACCATTACCTATTGCTTGTGATTTCACTCAAGTTGCAACGTACCACATTGTTGGAGGATTTGGACTTTGTGACTGAAACAATTGAATAGGGACTTGATGGTCCCCTTTGATTCAGTTGCCATATTTCAGTGTTTCCTGTCTGTCCTGGAAGGCTATGCCTTTCTCAGAATCACCCATGTCCTGCTTTCTTTTCCTGAGTTGAGAGTATGGCTTCCGTCAGTCCTTCTGGGGAATGAGCTGCCCTTATCTTGTTGATGTCTGTCTGCTTATCAACTTTTTAGGGAGGTTTTTGCTAAATAGTCCGAAGGAAGCACTGATCCAGATAGCACAGTGTCCATTCTTTGATAGCCATGGTCGGTAGAGCTTCAAAGGATGTTCAAAACATTAGTGATGATCAGCTTCTTTAAGGTTACCAAAGAATAGAAATGACAGGAACAATTTCATGTAATAGAAAAAACAAACCAATCAACAAACACAAAGCCTCACACAATCAATTAAAGGATTATTAGGAAGCAAGAACAAACTTTTCAAGAAAGAAGCAGATTCAGGTAAGTTTTTATCTATATACAAAAATTTTGAGGGAAATAAACCTGGAACATGCATTTTGGTTGCAATGTGATATTAATATTTTATCAGTCTTCTACTTTCTTTTACATGTTGAAAACAACCCTAAATACCCTACACAGGAATCAAATGAATTTCTTTATCATATTTGTAAGGCTACAAAGGCAAATCATGAGCATGGACAAACACAATCTATCCACATGTTATATTTTCCAAAGGAAGAATGTTTTAGATTTCATTGCCATTCTCTTAAAATAATTAAAGAGCCGGGCTCAGTGGCTCAGCCTGTAATCCCGCGCCTTTGGGAGGCTGAGGTGAGTGGATTGCCTGAGCCCGTGGGTTCAAGACCCGCCTGGGCAACGAGACCTCATCTCTACAATAAATCAAAAAATCAGCCGGGTGTGGTATCGCGCGCCTGTAATTCCGGCTACTTAGAAGGCTGAGGCGGAAGGATTGCCGGAGCCCAGCAGGTCGAGGCTGCGGTGACCAGGAGAGGCCACTGCACTCCAGTCTGGGTGACAGAGTGAGACTCCAACTCAAAAAAAATTAAAAAATTAAAAAATAAAAATAAAATAATTAAAGAAAATGATGTCCTCTCCTCACAAAAGACTGTAAGAACTGAGATTAGATTGAAATAAGTCACTGAAGCACAGACCTATAAGTAGTTATTTCTATTCTCCAATGTCTTTAGACATCTGGAAATAACTTTTCTCATCAGTTAATAGCCAGATAAAAAGACATATTAAATATCCTTGCGATTCCCACAACTCTAAGATATGTTATTTCAATTATTCCCCCTTTTAAAGCAAAGCAACTGGTAAAATAACACCAGGGTAAGAATGTCTTATACTATGTTACCTGGTGTGAAAAAAAAAACTCTTCCATGGAAAAGTCTGTAGTACTGAGTACCACATGTTCTCACTCATAAGCGAACCCTGAAAAACTATCATAATACCATAAGTAAGGGATTGACAGTAGTGTGAAACTATCAAGGGAGGAAGTAGAGGGGAACACTTCATCAGTAAGAGTACCTGATCTCAAATTGGCTGACGTGGGGGCCAAAGTGAGGCCCAAACTATACCTGTACAATAACCATTTGTATACCTAACCCTGAATTGTACCCCATATCTTTAAAATAAAAATTAAAAGAAAAGACTGTAGAATATATCCAAAACCCCTAAATTAGGCCTTCTTAGTGAAAAACCCATATGTATATCTTTTGTGATGCATTTCTGTCATTAAAGAGAAATAATCATATTCTCTATGACCTCTTGAGAAGGGCACCTCTTCTCAGTACTCTCATTGACAGTTGGGCTTACCTTCATCATTGGCCTGGCCACTTGCTCTCCCAATAGATGAACAAAAATTCAATAGCAAGAAATTGCAGTGGTCAGAAAATAAATATGTCTTGAATGCATAAATACTTTTCAAGGGAGGGAAAGGTACCTAATGCAGCAATTATTGAGAAATGTATAGAAGATTTTAAGTGCTACAAATGCTGTACTTACAGCCATTAGTAAGTTCACCAATTACATGTGCATTTTACATAAATTGCTACTTAACAAAAATAGGCATGATATGAATGTCAAAGCTATTGCTTTGTCTTTGAAAATCAACATTTGGGGAAATAATTAGCTTGTATATGGGAAGGGCAAAAAAGAACAATGGAAGATTAACTAATGGGGATAAAAGACTGACTTACAAAAGATAATCGCTGGACCCAGTACCTCTGCTTCTAAAATGTTCTACTAAGGAAACAATTCAAAAGAAGGAAATTACTTTTCTCATAAATATTCTCTCACAATATTTCTTTCAATAATAGAATTTGAACACAATCTAACTGTTCAACAGAGGGGATTGACTAAGGGAAAATGGGGGCATCTTGATAGAGCCTTAGCAGCCATTAAAATGGAAACTATGACTGTTAAGGAGCAGTGAAACAGGCACAGCCAAATTTGGCATCTCCTTCCTCATTGGAACTATTTAAAATTCATATGTGATTTTTGTACAAGGACTGGAGAGAAAGTAAAAAACTTGAAAATAGTAAATTTGTTATAGTGGTGGAGTTTTAAATATATATTTTAAAAAATTTTGGCACTCTTGTTATATCCCAGTGTAGTAGCTGAACTAAAGGAAAGTATAAAATTAAAATTATACAAAAGACTGGAGATGAAGAGAAATTGAAAAATAATCAATTTCAGCAGTTGCAGGAGATTAGCACATTGAAAAAAGAATCAGTTTCAGGAATTTCAGGAGACCAACACCTGAGAACCAAGAAACAAAAGTACATGTTCAAGGCTGAATATAAAGAATAGAAGTTTTCATCTCAGTTAGACTGAGCCGAGGTGAGAGCCCTCTTCTCTGTGCTTCATGGCTTTTTTCTTGAATACCAAAGCTGTTTTTTGCCTTCAGCTTGCTTGTCCAATTTGCCATGACAATGCTTCCCTGTGAAAACCCACAGTCTCTTCTGTTTCCATCCCATACTGCACCACCTTGCTAGAGGAAGTTCCTGAACTGGGTAAAAATATCTACTACAGAGTCATACCATCCAAATCCAATGGGGTTACCAATAAGGGTGATTATTTCTATTGATTCTCTTGTCCAGTATCCCTCATAACTATTCTCTTTGTTTAGTAAAATAAGAGGCATATGCCTTTGAGAGTGTGGTCCAGTAAAAGGAGGATGGCTTATTAGTCAGACAGATCTGAGTTGAGTTTCTGGTTGTTTACTTATTAGCATGTGAACTCCAGCAAGTTTCTTTACCTCTGAAAGCTCCAGTGAGAATAGTATGATAATGTTCCCACAGAATAGTATGATAATGTTCCTCTTCTGCAATACTTCTTTGAGACTTAACCCCGGTGCCTGGTGCATGGAAGGGGTTTAGTAGATGATATTATTATTGAAACACTACAAACTAGTAGTGGGACTAGAAGTACTAGTGGGAACGAAAAGGAGGTTTTGGACAAGAATAACATCGTTTACATCTATGAGTTGAACAGATGGGAGAGTACATGGATACGGTCAAAGGTAATTCAAAATTTTCAAGCTTAAGTGGAAGGGGAGGGATGATCTCACCACTAAGACAAACAAACAACTAAATACAAAGCTGGGATTTGTGAAGAGGTGGTAGCAGATTTTGATTTTCTTAGTCATGCATTCCATCTTTACCTTCTTCCTTTCTTAGAAAAAAAATATTTATCTTCCCTTGAAGTACTTACTTCCTGACCCGAGATCCTGATCTTCCTCCTTTAAATATTCCTTCTCTATCCATGTTATTTGACTCTCCTTTCTGCTGACCAACAAGTCCTATGCCTGCCTTCATTTGTGTACAGGGTCCCTGTACTGAAGAAAGCTCACACAGCTTTTCAAAGCTAGCTATCACTTTTTTTTTCACTATAGGGCCTCTAGGATTCTTTTTTTTTTGAGCTCTGCCACATCTTCATTATCCAATAACACCTTAATTCCCTGCGTCTGATTTCTACTATCATGACTAATCTAAATATGTACTCCCTCTCAAATTTCTAATCATGACTGTCTTTTCTCTGGATTCATGTCTTTTCTTAATGTACATCATCATTGGTCCACCTCCTTGATATGTAACATGTATTAATAAAATCACCTTCTTAGATCTTCCAAGACCATATACATCAAAATGAAGACCAGATTAACATGAGAGTCTTCAACTAATTGGTTTCAGACTATCGTTGCAGATTCACACCTCTCACTACTCTGGTGCATAACTTCTGTCTTCCATTCAAATTTGTACTCAAACCTGCTTTACATACTCTATACAACATACGAAGAATGACAGCTCCATTTCTATCTGCCTGAGTACTGCTACCCCTTCTCCACAGCCTAATTCAAGTTTTGTCTTTTCTATGAATCTTCTCTAATCATTTAGCCAGATTTTTACCTATAATTTTTAGCATTTGTTCTCTCTGTTATTATTATTATTCGATTTTTCAAGCATATCAGTCTCATTTTCCCATGAAATCTTTAACTTCCTTTAGTATGAGACCTACATTTCACATGTTTTTGTTTTTTCATTTCATACCTTTTACAATCTCTCCAAGGGCCTGGACTAAGTATATAGGCATGACATGAGAGATATTATTGTTAATTGATTGCAGTAGGTAATTTACTCCAAAAGATGGCTGAGAACATAGGATTAATGGAGAACTCCTCACATCGGAAAGGGCCAAGTTTGGAGTCCTAAGAATCACATACTACTTAACCAGGGTTGTTGCATATGGCAATATAGGTTGTGTACTACCTGAATAACTGTGCATGGTGGCATTATTATTTATCTGAGAGAGCAAAGCTATAGGCATTGATATGAACTTGTGAGAGTACGTGAATCGAACGCATCCTTGAAAATGTATCCTATACATCTTATGAAATCCAGATGTGTCAGAGTCCTCACCTGTAGACAGAGAGTGCACACAAATGGCAACTGTTACATAGCACTTACCTAATTGTCAAGGGGTACTTTTTAGTGCTCAAACATCATACTATATTTTATAATCGTCTATCCCTCGAATTTTATTTCTCATAGAAAATTATTCAGCCAGGCTCGGTGGCTCAGCTTGTAATCCCAGCATTTAGGGAGGCCGAGGCGAGTGGATTGCCTGGGCCTGTGGGTTCGAGACCAGCCCGGACAACTTGGCAAGACCTCATCTCTACAATAAATTAAAAAATTAGCCAGTCATGGTAGTTCTGGCTACTCAGAAGACTGAGGTGGAAGGATCGCTGGAGCCCAGAAGGTCAACTCTGGGGTGACCGTGAACCTGTGTGCCACTGCACTCCAGCCTGGGCGACAGTGTGAGACTCCAACTCTAATTAAATAAATAAGATTCAGTCACTTAAAAAAAGTTTGGAGATTTCTTTAAAAAGCTAATCATAGATTGTAAAAAGCAAAGGCGCAGTTTCTTTCGCTCATGCCAGCTCTAGCATGACACACTTTCTTTTCTCTCTTTCTCTAGTAAACTTTGTTTGAAAACTTTAAAAAAAGAACTAAACATGGAATTAGCAATGACCCCAAAACTCCACTCGTAGGTATATACCCATAAGAATTAAAAACAGGTACTTAAATCCATATGCACACATATTCAAAGCACCACTATTCACAAGAGCTAAAAGCTGGAAGCAACTTAATGTTCATCAGTGGATGATTGACTAAGCCAATTGTGGTATGTATAAACAATGAAATGTTTTTTAGCCATAAAAATTAGTGAAGGACTGATACATGCTATAATGTAGATTAAACTCCAAAACATTAAGTGAAAGAAGCCAAACACAAAAGGTTACATATTGTATGGTTCTATTTATATGAAATATCCAGGATAGATAAATTTACAGAGGCAGAAAGCAGATCAGTGGTTTCTAAGGAGTGGGGGGTGGACAGAGTAACCGCTTAATAAGCACAGGGTGTACTTTTGGGATGATAAAAATATTTTAGAACTAGATGAAGGTGGTGGTCACTTAGCACTGTGAATGTATTAAGCACCCCTGAATTTTTAACTTTAAAATCATTAATTTTATGTTATGCATTTTTTTTTTTGAGTTAGGGTCTCACTCTGTCACCCAGGCTGGACTGCAGCGGCACTATCATGGCTCACTGCAGCCTTGACCTCCTGGGCTCAGGCAGTCCTTCCTCCTCAACATCTCGAGAAGCTGGGACTTGTAGTGCCTGGCTAATTTTTTGTAGTTGTTTTTGGAGAGATGAGGTCTCACTATATTGTCAAGGCTGGTCTCGAACTTCTGGGCTCAAGCAAACCTCCTGTCACAGCCTCCCAAAGTACTAAGATTACGGGTGTGAACCACCATGCCTGGCCCTATTCCGTGAATTTTACCTCAATTTAAAAAAATATACTCTTCATCATAACACAATATATTCATTATACTCGTTTCTTTTATAGCATGTTTTCAACAGTGCACTGTAAGAGAACGAATGAATAAAAGTTCCCTTATTATCAAAGACTTTTAAAACCATCTGAGAAGTCAGTCCTAATCAAGGCAATTGAAGAATGATGCAAAACAGACTATAAAAAGATGGTGCAATTATCATCTGAAAAGAGTTTGCTTACTTTGCTGTCCTGGTTTTGAAGATAGCTTTTGACCTTGGGTCAGTTGCTTGATGTCCTTTAGTTTATAGAAAGAGAAGATTGAATATGACAGTCTCTAGGACTTCTTCTGGGCTAAAAAAAGATTGAGAGATTTTAAAGGTAATATTGCATGGCAGAGATAATACATATTATGGAAAGCAAATACCTGGAAAATACATGAGTTCCACTGGAAAATATTTCAGAGGAGGGTTGAGGGGTAGTTCTTAAACTAGAATACTGGGTAAAAAGGGTTTCTATTGTCAAGTGATATGTATACAGATAACTTCAAAATATTTTTCTTTTCTTTTTTTTTAAGAGACAGAATCTCTTTCTGTTGCTCAGGCAAATGTCCAGTGGTACAATCATAGTTCATTGCAGGCTCAAACTCCTGGATTCAATTGATACTTCTGTCTCAGCCTCCTGAGTAGTGAAGATTACAGGCTCAAGCCACCACACCTAGCTACTTTTTTATTTTTGTAGAGATTGGGTCTTGCTCTGCTACCCAGGCTTGTCTTGAACCCTGGCCTCAAGAGATCCTCTCACCTTGGTCTCCCAAAGCCCTGGAATTATGGAAATAAGCCTTCTCAAAATGCTTTTAATGCTTGGCCCTCTCAAAATGCTTTTAATATTGAATTAATGTGAGAACGTACATTTTAGGTAAAAATTAAATATCTTCTTAAGTTATAACAAAATCACTCACAAATTATGTTCTATTCAAGTCATCTAAAGACACATTCTTCTCCATAACTAAGACTCAACCATATAAAAATTCTAGGTAGCTGCAATAAAACCATTAGCAACCCAACAAAACACACATTATATTTTATCATTATGATAGCTAAATTTCACCACATTGAAATTAAAGTTCTTACTTGTGGATTTTGTCCTGTTATATCCACTGGCAATTTTGATTTAACGAACTGAAGTTGGGATGAGTAAAATTAAGGTGTGAACGCTAGGGTAGGATTAATCTTTTATACTAACTGTATATTAACAACTCGGATCCATCAGTTATTTAATTCTCAGTATAAATCACACAAAACAAACTTCCCCCTAAACAGTAATTACACTAATGCCTTCAATAGACATTTTCTCAACGTCCCTAGAGTAAATGCATTATTTCTAAGGAGAGGAAAATGTCTGAGATGAATTGCCACCAGGATAGTTGCAAAATCTTGCATTCCCCATTACCGTGTTACAGAGCAGAGTGCCTGAGTTTTCTTCTTTCACATCCTTTTATGACACACAAATGCTCTCTGAAAGGTGCTCCACTTCTTGTATTTCATCTGGTATGTAAATTACCAAATTGCAAGGCTGCTCGTCTGAGAGGGTTTTAGACCCCTTCATTGTATATACATGTCACCAATAAGTTTCTCCTTTGTTTCTTGGCTGGTTATTTATTTGAAAAAATATTCACCTCCAAATGGAGTGACCTTGCCTTCCCCTCTCTCCAAATGGTGTGGGGTGGGATGACCGAAGGTGTGAAGTAGACTGAGCAATTTTGTCTCCTGGGGAGCCACTTTTGTGCGAACATCAATGCCTGCCATTTGAATGAGCAAAAGGAGAGAAACAGCACATTGATGTTCGTTGAGGATGGACTTTCCTAGTTACATAGCTTGGAAAGCCATCATTATCTGTGGCCAGATTTGCACAACAACCTTCTTTCTACCTTCTCTCTGGAGACTCTTCCACACACACATTCGCCTATAACACGCACAGACCACGAGAGGCCCTAAACAAATCGCCCAGCTATTGTCCTGGTCCCTTTGATGCTGTGACTGCAGATACACCTTTCAGAAAAGCAGGCAAAAATTTGTGTTCCTTTTCACATCTTCTGTGGCAGAATATTTGGGAATGGGAACAAGCACGGTAGCAAAAAAAAAAAAAAAAAAGGAAAAGAAAAACTGTTTATGAATAATGGAACATTTCAAATCCATCTGGTTTCTGAGACATTTTTTAGTTTCTCACTACAGCCAATTATATAGCATGCTTGAGTGAGAACTGGTTCTATCCTGAGGCTCATTCTGCTCTCAAATTTCTACATTGATAGTTGCTACCAACCTTTGAGGTTAGTAGCCATATGGTAGTCCAATATGGTACTTTATACTCTACTTGTTATACAGTAGGTGATATTCTGGTGAGCATAAATCCACAATGTAGTACTCATCGTAAAGGAAGACCCAGGGTGGGGAAGCTGGAGGGCCTTCCCGGATTTTGGCAACATGCAATGGTTTCCCTTTTTAGTTTAAGGATGCTGGGAAATTATTTCCATGGTTTATCCTTTTGCTGCCTACGTATATCCAGCGTATCCCTCAGTAAATGACAAGAGCCCATGAGAAAGATAGGGATAAAAACGTTTTGGTTTTAGATAAAAGGCATTCCCTTCATGTCATTCTTCAAACAGCTTGTGTTTCTTTGAACTTTTGTTATAAAATATTTCAATTTATAGATTATATATACTATTTTTTCAATTTGCATATTAACATATATAGGTATGTTTCAATTTATGGATCTCACTATATAAAAGCAGAGCTAATACTATATTAAACCTCCATATGTGTAAGTATATATCTTCAAAAGGTAAGACAATAAATTTAGTATCATTTTTCGTTACATTTTATATCAGTAATTTTTATCATCATTAAGTATCCAGTCAGTTTACAGAGTAATAAGGACTTCATATTTACCTACTAAATAAACTCGGTTTTTTTTTTTTTTTTTGGCCATCTAAAGGTCTTTCTAGATAGTTCTTCAAGACTATTATTATGACTAGCCATTTTTACTTATGGAAAACTGAACCTCTGAAAATATACATACATTGCCCAAATGTGGATGGCAAGCAAGCAACAGAGTAGAGCTCTATCTTAAATCTCTGCCACTCAGGGCTGTGACGTCAGACTGCTTTGCCACCCTTCTTTCAAGAGCCCTCTGAACATAGCCTTAGCCTTAGAGGCAGGTCCAGCGTGGACAAGCCAATGAGAACACTGACGTCTAATAGCTTTCAACTGGCTCCATGTCTGTAGAACTGGAAACTCAGGAGAGATATGAATATGCATTTTATAGGTATGATGCATTTATACACATGATATAGGTGGGTGAAGCTTCTCCTGCAGGAGAAAACTAGGTTTTGCTGTCCTTCAATGACTGTAGCCTTCTCTGACTTGTTCTTAAGTCCACTACTCTTTCTTTCCTTTTCCTTGTCACTAAATTCCAAATCTTTCGAGGCAGAGACATATTTTAAATTTTACTTACCCTTCCCCACAGTACTTGGGTACCCTGTTAGAATACCTAGTGTATGTTATATGTGGAAGAACTAAATAAACACTTACAAAGTGAAAGAATATAGAGTAAAATCACTTGTAAATTTATAAGCTACTACAGTTTAGCTTGGGGGCTATTCCATGTATCTAAAATTTCCTTTCAAACAACCTATAATAGATTGTGTGTAATACATGGAATAGCCCCAAGCTACATTGAATAAGATGGTAAAAGTGCAATAAAAATACCTAATATTGTATCCAAATCCTTAATCCAATGAATGACGATTTATTAAGAATTAAGAATTTTGGATTTTCTGTGTGTCTGCTTTCTGACCTTGTCACAGATCATCTAGGTTTTATTTTAGTTAACTGTGTGGTTTGCTATGGTTGATTCAACAAGATCTGAGTCGTTTTATATGATGGTAGCCTTTCATTTCTTCATTGGTTACTCAATTTTAAGCAGCAGAAAATTATTAACTTTATGTATCGTTGAACAGTCTTTTAATTCAAATGAATCAAAATGTGTATGCTCTATAATTTTTAAATTAATACTGGGTTTAAGGTCGCTTATATTTAGTGGATGCCAGCTACTTTACTTGTGCAGTTGTGATTTTCCTTCTCATTAAAAAGGATTTATACTATTTTTCTTATTTCAAAACTAAGGAAATCAAGATTTGTGAAGGTTGATTAGTTCAGAGTGGCCTCAGCTAAACTTGTAGAACCGTCTTTCGTCCCAGTATCTCTGACATCTTAACTTGGGCTTTTTTCCTCTTAGTAATTCCCACTTTTCGGGCTTCTTCAATGAGTAGATTCATTAGTATAAGGATGAGGAGCATGTTTTTTCTCCAACTTTTAAAGGTGAGTTATATCTTTAAAAGCATGATTAGATTGAACCAAACCAAATACTTTCTCATCTCATCTGTGATCTTATGTGTAAAGTGCCTGGTATAGAGTCCAGCACATAATAATTCTCACTATTCACAGGTAATTATAATGTGTATGAAAGCTTATTCCCCTCTTTTCCTCATCCTTAGTGAACAGGTAAAAGGAGCTACATGGGTAAGAAGGAATGACTTTTCACCTATTTCTTTAACCTTTTAAGACAAGTCTGCCTACGGACCATCTGCTTACAGGGGAATTACTATTCTGTATGTATGAATTTTAACATGATCTCTAAACGAGGTAAGCTCACCAATTTTAATTCATTTAACACTCAAACACTCCAATACAAGCAAAATTTGTTAAAATTTTCCTGCTTGGTATTTGTGGAAATTGCTGGGAGAAAAAAAAGAAGAAGAACAAATAGCTCTGGGCAAAACCAGGCATCTGAGAACAGATGGTGTGCGAGCTTCTACCACTGAGCATAGCTGACAAACCGTAACAGTGACCTGTTCCGACACACAACTACTGGGAGTTTCGTGAGTGAGAATTCCCAGCAAAGCCAAAACCTTCCTGAGTGACCTTGACTTCATTTTGTCATAGCACCACCCAATACATCTTTATTGGTAGCATAATGGTAGAGCAACAACAACATAGAAGCCCTTTTCAATAAAAATCCTCTAGGAAATATGTGGCTTTAACATGCCATGGAGAAGAAATAGACATTGATACTATCATATGAGATCTGGAGTGACCCAGGGTATTCAGGCATCAGTCTGATTTCCCAAAGAGTTTTCACAGATTTGGGACTATCACAAGTCACTAGTGACTGTGGATTCAGCCTCCGTCTTTTATCTACTATTGCTTTTTCCCCATAAAAGTACAAAATAAATCAAAAACAGCAAAAAGAAACCATTTAGTTTGGCCAAGTGGTTCTTTTAAATCAGGGGTTCAGCTATTTATCCAGTCTCTTAACTTGGAAACATCAAGGTCATCTATTATCTAGAATTTTCATTCTATGTTCCATTTCTACTTTGTCCTTGAATCCTATGTATCTTTCTTTAACAGTCTCTCAAATTTGTGCCTTTCTGTCTTCCTCATTGTCAGTCACATTCCTAATTCAGACCCACATCATTTCAAACCTGGAATACTGTGACAGCCTCCCATCTGGTCTCTTTGTCTTACATGCCGTGCTCAGATCGTGTAGCCGTGAGAACACTTTAAGAAACTTCTCTTCCTAGACCCCCACTTAGGCCCCAAGGAACTCTGCCACCACCACCAATCCCTTCATATAATAAATTATTACCTTAGTTTCTCCAATACATGTTATACCTTAGCTATATCTGCCATATTAATTTCTATATATTTTCATCTGTACAAAAACCTTGTGGCTTGATGGTCCTGTACGTGATGGCCTGGATTCAAAGCCAGCCATAGAGCTGACTTATATAGGCCTGCCATTCATTCATTCAACAAATGTTTATTGAGTCTACCATGTGGAAGTCACTATGTTCAGTGCTGGGAATGCAAAGCCGGACAAAAGATCGTCTCTTTCCACCATGGAGCATATGTTCTAGTGGGAAGAGACAGAGTACATGAGTAAGTAAAATACATTGAGCATATCACATTACGATAAATGTGGTATAAGCAAATAGAGCAGGGAAAACAGATACAGAGCACTAGGCATTGGAATGGGGTTGCAAGTTTTTAAAGGGTGAGTGAAAGAGTTGAAAGAGATGAGAACGTGAACCATGGCCGGCATTTAGAGATATAAAAATTTATGCAGAGATAATATTCAGTGCATAGTCTTGAGACTGGAGACACATGTTTCTTATATATAGCAAGAATACCAGGGAAATTGCAGTTCAGGGGAAGAAAAGGATGACAGTAGGAGATGGTATTGGAGAAATGACAGAAGACCAGGTCTTATAGAGTCTTGTAGACTGTTTCAAGGACTTGGGCTTTGCTAGAGGGAAACAGGAAGCTGCCATTAGCAAGTTCTGAGAAAAGGAATGTAGGTTATTCAAGTACGGAGTTGATAATAGACTGAATGGGAGCAAGTCTGGAGGAAGACAGTCCAGTTAGGAGATGATGAAAATACAGGTGATGCAAGGATGCATTGTCCCAGGGGGGTAGCAGTAACTGATGACAAGCAACTAAATTCTTGGTATATTTTAAATAGTGCACCTAAAGGAATTCTTGATGGATTAGACTGGAATGTGAGAGAAGAGGAGTTGAGTATAATGACCTAAACATGTGGAATGACAGGGATTACCACTTGCTGAGATTGGAAAAAGAAAAGAGGAGCAGGTGTGAGGGAGAAAAAATCAGCCTTGGGCTTTGGGTATGGGAAGTTTGGAGAATTTACTGGATATACAAAGAACACGATGAGTAGGTAGTTAGATCTATAAGGACAGGGTTCAGACGATAATCTGAAAATATGCACTTGGAAGTTATTAGCAAATTGCCCTCTAGTGATTTCTATTTTCCAAGGGAACTAGAAATATAGAGTGGGAATGAGGAAAAGTGAGTTGGAAGTTTGAAGAAGTAGGAAAAAAATCGTGAAATGGGTATCTGGGAGAGTGGTCAAATCAATAGAATAGGAATGTGACATGGTTTCCTGTCAGTGGATTTGAACTGATGATTTTGTTTGTCTTGTTTACAATGTGAATGAAGGCAGAATAAGCTGAGTCCAGTCTTAACAACCTTCTTAGACATCTGTCCCAGAAGGAATGATCATTCCAAGGTCTTCTTGGAAATGTATACGCCCTCTGTTCTCAAATCCTTTGTGTTTCTCATCCCTACATACCTTTTATTTCTTGTGTTCTGCTATTTAAATCATACCCTGTTTCTAAAGCCCTTCTCATGTTCTACCTCCTTCATATTTTGTTTTTACTGATTTTACCTAATATTTCCTCATACCACCCTTTAGTCTATACTCTATACCATATATTCCAAAAATTTGCTTAATAATTAATGGCAGAGTAATGGAGTGGAATACTTGGGAGTGAAAATAATTGAAATTAAAGTTTATTTTATACATTATCTGAGAGATCTAGGAACGTCACACCATATCTTTGAACTCCAGTTTATTCTTTTAAGGGCTGAGATCAAATATACTAATCCTATTTCATGAAGTTATAAGAAGTTAATGAGAAGGTGTTTCAATCACTATAAGAATAAATTAGTTAATAGAAATAAACACACTTTTAATGAAAGGTTTTTAGTCGTAAAAGTTCACACTGTACAAGCAGAGTATAGAACATGTACTGGTCAAGATTCTACTAATTCAGGGTTGTCAGATTTAGCAAATAAATGAGCATAATGCCCAGTTATTTGTATATCAAATCAATGAAAATAATTTTATCATAAACATGCTTCATGTGATATTGGGCACATATTTATACTAAAACTTTTTTTTCTGCTTATTTAAATTTGAATTTAACTGGATGTTAGGGTTTGAATGTTTATTCCTTCCAAAACTCATTTTGAAATTTAATTGTGATGATATTGAGAGGTGGGACCTTTAAAAGGTGTTTAGGTCAGAAGGGCTCTGCCCCCATGAATAGACTCATATAATTATTGTGAGGATGGGTTTGTTATCACGGGAGTGTGTTCACCCCTTGGTTTCTCTCTCTCGCCTGTCACTTTCCACCATGTTATCACACAGCAAGAAGGCTGTTGCTAGACATGGGCATCTTCATATTTCATTTTCTAGCCTCTAGAACTGCGAGCCAACAAATTTTTGTTCATTATAGTTACCCAGTCTGTGCCATTCTGTTATAGCAGCACAGAATGGACTAAGACATTGAATATTCTATTTTAGTTGGCAACTCTATCAACTTAGTTACAAATTAAAGAAATCCAATTCAAAGTAACTTAGATCAAAAAAGGATTTAATGCACCATTTGCCCCAACTGTTGGCAGGGCAAGGAATAAAGCAGCCTCTTGGTCAGCGGGGCAGTGTGTTCAAATATCGTCAGAAATTTGACTATTTTAATGTCTGCTTTTCTCTGTGTGAGCATCATTACCTCTGATAGTCTCATTCTGCCAGACATTTTGGGCTCACATCTTCCTAGATTTGTCATCACAAAAAATAAAGACTTTTAAAATTTGTTTAAATCGCATTCTAGGTTGATTGACCAGGAACAACAGATCACCTGCCCATCCCCCAGAGCAAAGGTTGTAGAGAGGAAAATATGATGCTCAGACTGGAACATTTTTTTCACATCTAGACCAAATACTCTGACTATGGAAGTGGACTGAGACATCATTTCAGATCATGTTTTTGTATAAGAAAGAAGAAGTCTTTCTCCAAAATAGGGAGAAGATTTCCAAAAAGGAAAAGGAGATTCCGAATAGAGAAAGTAATAAATATTCACTGTAACTCTATTCTGAACAAATGGATTTTTCTTCCAACATTCTTAAACAGAGTTGTTTCCCTCATTTTGACTGGCAGCTTCATGGAAATCTGGGAAATCTTTTTCACTGTGATTGTATGTCAGTACATGACTCTGTATTCTTGGGAGTCATCATTGAAAACCTTGACCTAATTTTGGGATTGTTTTATAAAACTTTAGAGTCAAATTTTCTCTCAAGTGAGGGCTTCAAACTTTCATTTTTCTTTTGCTTTGATAGAGAGCATTCTACACAAAATAAGAGGCCCATGATTCCTAATGTAGTAAGACAGGGTACAGCTTCTCTCTCAAATATTATATGACTGGTACTTGATAATTCTGCAAATAAATCCTGAAAACTCTATGCAAATTGAAGTGACCAGTTCACAATTTTATATCCTGAGGAAGTTGGTCAGGCATTTTAGAATGTAATTCATGTGTATCCCAGACTTTAAATTGAAAATGAGCATGTTTTAAACAAGTCCAGTGGAAAAGAATTAGCAGTAGAACTAAAAACACCATATGCTTGTAACAGGAAAAGTCACTCAGAGCAATATGCTATAATGATATAATTGAGTAACGATCCAATTGCATCAGGACAAAAGCTAAGATGCAGTGAATCAGTTAGGCCTAATAACTCATGTTGCCTAGTTAAACTGATATGTCCAAAGCAAAGAAATTCTTAGTGCCTATTATTTATATTAGGGAAGAAAAATATCTCTGGCCGGATTTTTGCTTTTAGTAATAAGGTACCAGATAATTTTGACTGTTGAGGATAACTGGAAAAATCAGATATAGATTCTCTTTAAAGATGCAAGACTGCTAACAGACTTCTGAAAAATGATGAGGCTGGGATACAGAGGAGGAAAGAGGTTCAATGAAGGAGAATTTTGGGTATGGGGTCACTTTTCCCCTGGGGGAAGTTGCCATTTAGAATGGGGTAGTGGAGAAGATGAAGGATCATCAATGATTCTGAACATCTAAAGGGGCAGAAGAATCAGGGATTAGAGAGTAGAACTTAGTAATGGTGGCCCAAATGATAACCCTCCTTTGACCTGAGCCACAGAAGAGTTTATACCGTAGAAAGATAAGTGAAGTGAAAGTGGACCGGCCCTCCTAGAGAGTGTCACTCAGCTTTGAATCTTCTTAATTAGTAAATTGAATGAAGAGGATTCCAGTTTGCTCATGCCTCTAGTACCGGGTAGAAACAATTCTAAATTGTCTCTAAAGGAAGGCACTCATTTTAAGCCCCACATTATTTCTACAAACACTTTGGAAATTATAAATGTCATTAGCATATAAGAAAATAAAGTAACATGAAGAAAAGCACAAAGGAACTTAAGGCATCACACAAAGGCCTTCGGGACTTGAGATATTGGAGCTATCAAACCCAGCATTTGAAATATACATGACTACTCTATTCTAGGAGACAGAAGAAATAACCCAATGGCCAAGGAAAAAGTAAAAATGAGAATTTTATAAGTGTCTGGAACTGAGTGATGATAAAAAGTATAATATCTGAAAAGTTCTGAAAGACAGCTAAAATCATGCTTAAAGGAAGAATTATAGCCTTAAATGCATATCTTGGCAAATAAGAAAGGCTGAAAAGTAATAAACTAAAAATCCATCTCAGTTTATAAAGAAAACAAACTAATCACAAAAGGAGTTCAAGAAATTACATTAAAAATGTAAGAGCAAAAATTAATCAGGTAGAAAAAAACATAACAAAGTCACCACTTTCTATTCATTGTGAAAAAATAACAAAAAATTGTTGTAGTTGTGATGATTTAGATTCAGAAATAGATGAAAAGGAACAAATCACTTCAGAGATCACTACTGACCCTATGACATTCAATGAAAAACAGAGGCTAGCATGAAGAAGTTTGTGTCAGTAAATTTTAAAACTTAGATTAAGAAGGCAAATTTCTAAACGCAATTTTAAAAAATAAGTACAATAATAAAAATAAATACTGAGTAATACCATACTTTTAGAAAAAAATTAAATCAATTATTTAAAGTTCTTGCCTCAAGAAAAACTCCAGGCTTAGCTAGTTTTGCCAGAAAACTCCATAAAAAGCATTAAGGAAATTAAAAAATCTCACATAAAATATTTCAGAGAGCAAATTTTTAAAAAATCCTTAATTTGTCTCATGTGGCCAGCATAAATTTGATACCAAAATCTGAAACAACAATAGGAGAATAAAAAAGTAGTCAGATGTCACAAAATAATTTTTTAAATATTAAGTATTAATATTAAATATTAATATGCAAAAGTATTAAATAACTTGAAAATTCAGCACGTATAATGGAAAAAATTGGAGTTATTCCAAAAATTCAAGATTAATTTATCATTTGAGAAATAAATTATTATTTACTGTTTTAACAGAATAAATATTTTAAAATATCTGAAGATTTTGATAAGTGGGAAAAGTGAATATAATAAAGATCAAGGTTTTCATAATATTTTAAAAAATCTCAGCATGGTAAAAACAGAAACCTCTTTACACTAATAGAGAGTATCTTACATTAGACCTTATATTTAATGGTGAAGTATTTCAAATTTTCCTTTCAAGATTAGGTACTGCAACAACAATAATAAAAAGATGCTTGCTATGGGTTCTAGGCAATTAAATGAGCAACAACAAAAATATCAAATCAAAGTCCTAAGGATTGGATAACAGAAAATAAAATTGTCATTACAGATGACATGATTAATATGTATAAAATTCGGAAGAACCAACAAATACATTTTCAGAACCAGTAAGTGAGTTTGGCGAGGTTGTTCAATGCAAATCAACAAATAAAAATTATTTTCTTTGCTATCTACCAACAAAATTAATAAAACTATAAAATAGCTGTGTCTAACATATAGGAAGGACTTTTACAAATTAATAAGAAAAGGACAAAAAATTAGAAAAATGGACACCAGATTTGTGAAGAGACTTTAAAAAAGATTATATCCCACTGAATATACAAAAGTGTACTTAACATCAACAGTACAACACAAACAAAATTAAAATCACAAGGTGGTACCACTAGCTACTCACCAGAATGTCTAAAGTTAAAAAACAGAAAAACGACAACACTGATCTTGTGAAGAAATTCAAACACTCATTATACTGCTTCCAGGTATGTAAATTCATTACAACCACTTTGGAGAACTGTTTAGCATTTCTTTCTAACTTTGAAGATATGCATATTCTATGATTGCTTAATTTCATTCATAGATATATATCCAATAAAATGTGTTTAACTATGTGCCATGAGACAGATACAGGAAAGTTCATAGTGGCATCATTTGTAATAAACTTAATCCAAAAACAATCCAAATGCCCATCAATAACAGAATAGGTAAATAATTACAATATAGAAGATGACTAATGAACTATAGCAACCCACAGTAACTTGAATCTCCCAAGCATAATGTGGATAAATAAAACTACATAGAGAAAATACAAAGTGTATATAAAGTATCACATTTAAGGATGCATATGTAAGTGATTAACATGTAAAGAAATCAAAACAATAATTTCTTCAAAAATTACATTTTGTTGAAGACCAGTTGGTTGTAGATGAGCAACTTTATGTCTAGATTCTCTAGTCTGTTCCATTGGTCTATGTTTCTATTTTTGTAACAGTGCCATACTGTTTTAGTTACTGTAGCCTAGTAGTAAAGTTTGACTTCCAGTAATGTGAGGCCTCTGGTTTTGTTCTTTTTGCTTAGAATTGCTTTGGCTATTTGGATTATTTTTTGATTTCATATAAATTTAATAGTGTTTTTTCTTATTCTGTGAAAAATGATACTGGAGTTCGATAAAGAATTGTATTGGGCAATATGGACATTTTAATAATGTTGATTCTTCCAATCTATGAGCATAGCAAGTTTTTCCCCCCATTTATTTGTGTTATCTTTGATTTTTTTCATCACTGTTTTGTAGTTCTTGCTGTATAGATATTTACCTCTTTGGTTAGAAATATCCCCAGATTGTTTTTGTTTTTGGTTTGACTATTATAAATATGATGGTGCTCTTGATTTGGTTCTCAGCTCGAGTGTTGCTGGGGTATAGAAATTCTACCGAGTTTTGAACATGAGTTTTTTTATCCCAAGACTTCAATGAAGTTGCTTATCTGGCCTAGGAATCTTTTGGTGGAATCTTTAGGGTTTTCTAACTAGAGATTCATATTGTCTGTGAAGAGATAATTTGACTTCCTCTCTTCCTATTTGGACACCTTTTATTTTTTTCTCACCTGATTGCTCTGGCTAGGGTTTTCAGTACTATGTTGAATAAGACAGGTGAGAGTGAACCCACCCTTGTCTTGTTCCAGTTCTTAGCAGGAACGCTTGTAGCTTTTGCCTTTCAGTATGATGTTGGTTGTGGGCTTGTTATAGATGGCTCTTATTGTTTTGAAGTATGTTTTCTTGATGCATAGACGGTTGAGGGTTTTCAATCATGAAGGGAGTACAAAGACAGGAAAAACAGACACTGGGGACACTCCAAAAGTGGGGGAAGAGGGAGGGGGGCCAAGTCTGAAAAACTGCCTGTTGGAGACCATGCCCACTATTTGGGTGATGGGGTCAATAGAAGCCCAAACTTCACCATCATTCAATGTACTTATGTAACAAATGTGCACGTGTACTCCCTGAATCGGCCATAAAAATACAATTTAAATATTTTTTAAAAGTCAGGAGAGTTGTGATCTTTTGGGGATGAAAGAGTGCTGTGACTGGGAAGACATTTGCTGCAAACAGGGTTTCTGTGAGCATTCTAATTTTTGACATGGCACTGATTACACACATGTATGATTACATTAACTCATCCAGTTTCTTTGAATGTGTCATTGATACATTCAAAGAATGTATATGTGTTTTATATTCATAATAAGTAAAGCTTTAAGATAAGGATAACTATTTTTATGTATCTTAATATATATGCATTTATTAGATATATAAAATAAGGATAAAATAAGGTCTGCCAAGTCTCTTGGAATTTTTAAACTACACATCAGGTTGCCAAAGGGTCAGAGAGCATGTTACTAACAACCCTCCTCTCCACTCACACTTTTCTGGAGAAAAAGAGTTTCTTTCTTTGATCTCTCAAAAACACGATAACATCTTGTCTCTCCCATTATTTTTTCCTGAGATCTTATTTATCTTCTGTTCTATGAACACAAGGTGACACTTAAAAATTCCTTTTTTCTCATAAGAGATGTCAACATATGAAGGGTTGGTATGCTATAGGTTGTTTAAATTGCTTATGCCTCTTCTTCAATGGGATTGGGTCCCCTTTACAAATTGAAAAGGACCAAACTGATTTGAACTTCCAATTGTTGAAGATTATGCCGAAAGATGGCCAAAACACTTTTCAAAACACACAAACTATACTTTCTTTTTTTTCTTTTTTTTTTTTTTGAGTTGGAGTCTCGCTCTGTCGCCCAGACTGGAGTGCAGTCCCGCTTCCGGGCACCGCGGCCTCGCCTGTTGGGCTCCAGCGATCCTTCTACCTCAGCCTTCCGAGTAGCTGGAACTACAGGCATGCGCTACCACACCCGGCTGATTTTTTGATTTATGGTAGAGATGAGGTCTCGCTGCCCAGGCGGGTCTTGAACCCGCGGGCTCAGGCAATCCACTCACCTCAGCCTCCCAAAGGCGGGAGATTACAGGCTGAGCCACCGAGCCCGGCCCAAACTATACTTTTAATGTCACACATAGGCTATATGATTTCATGTGTACGACTTTCTCCCATCTTAAGACACACATTTTCTCACATATTTCTAAACACTGGAATTCATAGATAGTAAATTCAGAGGATAATCAACCAACACATATATCTGGTTTCTTGTCATCATGCAGACTCTGAATAAACTACAGAAACATCTGTAGGAGAGTTATATACTTGATACCTTTTACAGTATTTCCAGTGTTACTGAGTAATGACATGACTGGGTTCTACAGACTATGGAATATTAAGCTTTTCAGAAAAATATGAGCACATGTATTTTTGTGACCAATATTATCAAATAGCCGCACCAATCATCATGGAAAGATCAGAGGATTCAGAAAATATAGGTTCAAGTTGTGACCCTGCCTCCTACTGGGCTATTTTCTGGGTGGTATCAATCACCCATCTGTATGTTACATGTTGATGGTAGACATTATATGATATAAAAATGTATGTGTAAGTATATCACTGTTGTTTTTGACATGGGTTATATGTAGTAGGTGCTCAATAAATGCTGTTTGAATATTCACACCAAAGTCCCAAAACAATAAATATAATACATTTGGGAATATTTTAAAGAAAAAACCCCACAATTTTTGAAAAATATCTTCAGAGATGACTGATGCCAATTTTAAAGATTTTATTTTCCTTTGTCAAAGATGCAAAGCAGGAGAGCTAGAAATTAAATGTACACTGCCATAGCATAGAGAACTTTCCTCTCGGGGTCCTTTGAGGCTGCTTCTTTCTCTGCTCAATGGTCAATGCTAGTGTTCCATGGGGTTCTAGAGTCAGCCTTCTCTTCCAGTGATGCCTGCTGTCTGATCACTCTCATTGGCCCTCCCTGCTAGGTCACCATCTCAATGCTGGTCAAGTCTACACTTTTCATCTCCACCACCATTGTCATTCCTCAGCTTCAAATCCCCAAAACATAAAATAGATCCTTCCTGCATCAGTCTATAGCTCTTTTTCTTTTAAAGGAACATTTTAATGGAGTTTAAAATATTAAAGTGCTTTGTCTTGATGGCACTCTTCAGTCCATGGAATCCCAGAAGACAGTCAACTAGAGGTCACTTTGAAGGCTCCTCCATCTTTCCCTGGTGTGTGGAGGCATTGAGTTCACCTGAACTTATGATTGGTTTTGAGCCTCAGGCAGTAAATTAGTGGCTGTCTACATAGACATTTCCTTCAGTTTTTCAGTTATTGCCACGGCAGACTCATGTACTTGCAGTGAAACTGTTACTGGTATAATAATCCTGTCATATACAAATTTTAATTTACTTGATTATTAAGAAAGTCAATTTTCTATCAGAGAAAGAGTAACATTGGGTTTCCTTGAAGGTGCAAGTAAGTATAGGGTATCTTGGCCTCATGGAGACTTAACTCACTTCACACAGATTTGTATTCCAGTGTCCCCCAAATAATTTATATCCAAATAATTGGTGATTCTCTGGAAAATAGTAATAAAAAAAGTGTTCATCATTTCTGTCCCAGTCACTCATTGATTTAACAGTTTGCTATGGAGTCCATAAAAGACTATATCCTCCTGTTATTGAGATTCTCTAAATAAACTGAAAACTCAACTGACCACAAAAACTCAGCCTACCGTTTGGATTGGGACAGTAGGTCAAAAGAAGGAGTCGTCTGTGGATTAAAAGGGACTACATGATCTAAGTGCTTATATCTCTCGTTCAAATTTTTTGAAAAATTATTCAGGTTTCCTTTTTTCCCCTCCCTCACTCTTCACGTTTCTGCACTATGTTTTGGGCCCCATACTCTTTTAAAAATGCTTTAACCAAGTCTACCAATGACTTGTTTATATCTAAAAATTATATGAATGCTTATCAATTCTTAACGTTACTTGACTTTCATGAAACACGCTTGATCTTCACCGCCTTCTTGAAATGTTGTTTGTTTGTGTGTTCATTTCTATGGACATGAACCGTCCCATCCCAGGTTTCCACCTTTCTGGCATCTCTTCTTAGTCCTCTTTCCAAACCATAGTTGGTTTATTTCCTCAGTCCTCTTCTCTTCCCACACCATACACTCTTCCTAAGTAGTCTCATCTCCCAGTTACCATCTCTAAGGTTGTTGCTCCCATATTTCAATCTCCAACCTAGACTTTCTTCTGAAGGGAATCCTAAGTTAGAAATATCCACCTTCTTAGATATCCCAAATGCATGTTTCACAGGCTAATTAAACTTGATACCAAAACAACCAAACTCAGTATTTTCTTCTCCGAACAGGTTCTTTCTATGGACTTTCCTATCAATCAAAGATATCACTTTCTTCTAGTTTCTTAGGACAGAAACCTGTGTATCCTCCTTTGTGTTTTTCTGTATCTGGCTCAATATCCAAGTCATCAACAATTTCAATTAATTCTATCTCCTAATAATGGCCAGCTTTCTCTATTTTTCTTCATTCCGCCAAACTTTTATTGCATTGAGACCTCCATTATCACTCACCTGTATGTCAGCTCTCGTTGCCCTTGTAAATTTGTGACTGTCTACATAGCCACTACATAGTCACTTAAGAAGTATAAGTCCTTAATCCTTTATAAACTGATCTGTGCTTAATTATCCCGTCTGTTTCAAGCCCATTCCCAGCACTGAATTTATGGTTAAATTGGTTTGTTCTACCTGCGGTTTTGCCCCAAATGTGTTCTGAAAAGAGAAAGCAGTGAATATCCCTTTCCTTATGCTATACAGGCTTTTTTTCTGCCTTCTCCTTTTTCCTGTATACCGGATGGTCTTTGTGAACTTCGTAGCGTCATGGCCTGAACCCAACGAGGTCCTTATCATATCTTGAGCCTCCACTTATGGATGGTTTATTGTAACTGTCTGTTACTTTTCTCCCTTGAGTACAAAGACTGCATCTTTGTCCTGATTATATTTCAAGCTCTAACACA
The DNA here is from genome assembly GCF_000164805.1 of Carlito syrichta. NCBI lineage: Eukaryota > Metazoa > Chordata > Mammalia > Primates > Tarsiidae > Carlito > Carlito syrichta. Next base: position 1,154,475 of record NW_007248370.1, read on the forward strand.
GTTCTCAGAACTTTAAAAAATTGTGTTGACTATTGAATGAATTCAAGGGTATCTAAAATCTCACTGAGAGCACAGAAGATCGAGTGATACACACAGCCTAAAGAATAACTACACATTTCATAATGGAACTGGCGTTAGGACTGAGTCTTGAAAGAATGTGAAGAGTGATACAAAGTTAAGTGTCTATTATAGAAGTGAGACCTCAGTTCTGTTTATCCTTGCAACATAATAAGGTGAAATGCAACTGATCATTCCAGTCATGTTTCAGATCCAAATGATGCTCTCTTCTGGTATGATATTCAAATCAGATGTTAGCCAACATTGGCCACCCACACAAAACTTGCTGATTCTCGCTATGGAAGAAGGTAAGTTAAGTCTGAAGGGTGTCCGTTCTCCAGGCCAATACTTTGTAAATTGAACAAAGTTAGACGGAAATAAGTGATTATATTAGTAGTTTTTCAGCTTGTGTGTTTAATCAGCAGTGGTTAGAGAACAAAGACAGGCTGTGAGGTTCATGACAGGGGACTTATTGTACCATTGCTGCTTAGTTGCATGGACACTCTTCTTCCTCCAGTTCATGTGTTACAAAACTAGGGGCCTGGGGCTGCCTTTGGATTACAGCCCCTTGAAGTGATAAACATACTGTTTCCCTGAGATTTGCCCCAGGAGATAAACATTTCCGATGAATTTTTCTGACAAAGTCAGGAAAGCTAATAATTGCAATGTCCGACAAAGAAAAAAAGTGAAAACAAATTCAGTGTGATCCCTTATGAAAGAAGGAAAAAGAGCAAAATATGATTCACAACTGGGAGCATGAATTGTCAGAGCTCTTTGAGGATCTTTTGAATAAGCATATCCGCCAGGTTATAAATAATGACAACAGACAGTAATTTGCATGGATTAGGGTTGTTAACATTTATCAATTTCTGCATTTTAAAATACTCCCAAATTCTTGATGAGGAGTGTCTCTTTGTAGTGAAGGATTGATAGGGGGAGTAAAAGAATCTGATGAATTTAAAACTCAGATGAGAGAAAGCAAAGCCGTCCAGATCTAAACGGAGATACCATTAGTAGTTCCCATAAATCAAGTCATGTTTATAGTGAGGATACAGTTGAATTGCCATCTGGACTTTTTAACCTCGACATTTATTTCCGAATCATTCCTAATATTGGAAGTAAACTTAACCCTTCCTTTCATCTCCAGGATTTGCCTTGATGCCAGTTCTCTTTGAGAGAAATGATCTGATTTTTGATAGAGACGGAATGTCATGTGTGGCACAAGGTTGGAAGAATTGGAGAAATTCTTGTGTAACATTAAGCTATAAAAGAAAGAAAACAGACTTAGCTCTAAGTCACATCAACTGATAAGAATTTAAAGTGAATTCGGGGGGGGAGAAACGGGAAATCTATATTTCAACAGCTCGAGTTTAGGGCATACACATGAAATTCAAATATATAATTATTTGTTTTCTCACCAAAAATTATGTGTAGCTTTAGATAGGATTGACTACAAAAATAGAGAAATTTTCATAGGTTTTCAACAACCAAGCCTAAAGTTTTAATTAAATGATTAAATAATCAAGTCATTTGGAGCTCTTATTTTTATTTCTAGTTTTCTATTGACAGTGTTTACAGTGATTTAAAAAAAAACCAAATCACATATGAAGTCCTCTTTTTTTAATTTCTAGTTTTTAATACTTTATGTGTCAAGACTTACCAACTGTTTAAGTAATTAATAGAGCGTGGAGCATAAATAAGGTGGTTAAATTAGAAAATGGAGGAATTTAGGGTGGACACTGGCAGCCATGGTTAGGGTGGGATCTGAGCAGTGCATACATTGCTTACCCTGGACCTGAAAAGACAAGACGAGTGTCAACTCTGTTTTAAAGCCAAATAATGGGAAAGCATCCTTGACTATTGAAATAGTCATTATTCTCCTTCATAATAAAGAATCATTGCTTTAGGATAACAGACTTTTTCTGACCAAGGGGCAATTTGTAAAATACAAGGCGGTGTGGTACAAAGGAAAAAGAATATAAGCCTTGGAAACAGAAAAACCTAGGTTCAAAATCAGTTGTCACTTACTAGTGCAACAAAGTTAGACAAGTTTCTTAAATTCTCCTGATCCAAAATTTTTCTCTATAAAATGGAGATAGGACTATCTACCTGCAAGTTTTAGCATAAAGTCTAAATGAAAAGCAATGCAAGTCATGGCTTGGTATATGGTAGGTGATTGCTATAAGTTTTATAAAAATGAAACATTTTTAAAAAATGAGTCTTCTACGAAATCAAGAGAAAATGGCTGGGTGATTTTTTACCAAACTTTCAGGAATATTTTGAATGATCTGTCTTAAAATGTAGCCGAAGCAGTATGTGTAAAATTTACACTTGAGTGGCTTAAATGACCCCCAGAAAAACTGAAGAAACAAACAACTAGATAACCTGTGGTTCTAAAAGTCCAAGTCAGAATGTCCTGCAGCCCACAGTTATGGCTCCAACGAGCATTTGAGTGACTTTCCACCAAAGCATGTGCTGGGTTTCAGGGCGGTTTGCAATTTCAATGATGTTTCATGATTTTTCTCACCAATCCCAGTGGAAGATAGTTATTCACTGTAACCAGATACAGAGCTTTTCCACTTACTTTATCATAAAACTGGAAAGATAATTAAGAAGGAGAAGGATTTTTTTTTTTCTTCTCTTCTTTAACATGTTAAAGTTAGCATATTTTCACTGTGGATTTATGGCATCTTAGTTTTTGACCCCTTGACAAAAAGAATTGGAATTACTAAAATGCTGGCATTTAAGAGGTGAGGGTGAAAATCAGAACATTATCCATAACAAGAAGGGGTTACTTCTAAGGTATCTAGGTCTGGATAACATTTGTGCAAGATGATCGGTTTATTTGGAAATGATTGGTTGGAAAACAATCTGAAACTTAATGTACAATTGTGAGGCTAATTTATGTCTGCATTGGAATCAAACTTCAGAAGCACATATATTAGCTCAGGCTTTTACAACAAAGTACTACAGACCAGGTGGCTTATAAACAACAGAAATTTATTTCTCACTGTTCTGGAGGCTGGAAATCCAAGATCCGGGTGCCAGCATGGTCAGGTTATGGTGAGGGCCATCTTCCAGGTCACGTACTGCTTGCTTTTATCTTCACATGGCAAAAAGAGAGAGGGACTTTCTCTGGGGTCCCTTTTCTAAGGACACTAATTCTATTCATAAGCACATGACCTAATCACCTCCCAAGGGACCCACTTCTTAAGACCATCACATTGGGTGATTGGGATTTCAACATATGAATTATAAGGGGACACAGTTTCAGTCCATTGAAGCCCAGAAAGACAATCTTTTCAGACCCTGGGACCTCTGTCCTTTTCTACCAGGATGCAGCTCTGACATCATGATTAACATATTTCTCAGAAGCTCAGTATTTCAAGTGTCAAGAAGAACTAAAATATTTACTCTTTAGAAAAAATACATTCCCCTCCCTGAACGATGCCCTCTCTTCAAATTTTAAAGTGAGTGTACTTTATGGAATAGGACATTTTTCTTCTCTCATTTTATGTGTGAATTGGTTCACATGTCAATACCAACTGCATCCCATTAGTGTAACTCATAATTATTATGACAATTTAAGGGACAAAACATCTAGTAAAAAATAGAAACCATATACTAAAGCTACTCAGTTGAGGAAAGATAAGCTTAATCTGCTCCATTTCATTTTTAAGTTTCTGTTTCCTCTCTTTTTCCTCATAAATAAGAAAAATTTGGCACATAAACTTGGCTCATGAAATTGTGAAAAAAGTTTACACGGAAATTGATCAGGGAATCTCTTTTGTCTGAGAACTTTCTTTAGAAAAGAAGAATTGGTTTCTTAACTGCTTTCAAAGGTTGCCTTGATAAGTTTCTTTGTGTCATTGTACCTTTCATTTTGAGTTGAAGGTTTTTCACCCAGCCCTTATTACAGATGACCTAACATTTTGCACCGGGGCTTATGCCAGAATCCTTTTCCTTTAGTTCCTGGCAAGGTTGCTGCCATTTCCTATCTCACTCCTTCCTGAATTTACCTAAACTGAAGTTCCAGGCTTTTGTTGAAGTGCTTTTCTCCCTTCCGCTCTTGTGTGCCCGGTGTCACATTATCTGCAAAAGGTTGCAACCAACTTCCCTTCACTGTGGACACAGGAAGGGGAAATGAAGAGGGGAGAAGTTACTGATCTGATTCTAGAGGTCAAGGGTGTGGGAGGGTGAATGTACATTTCTCAATAGCTTTCACTGCAGTATGTGCTTTCCTTTGTTGATCATCCCTTGCTATTGTGTTTGGGCGGCTTATAATAACAGCCAGCACAGTTGACTAAATGGCAATACCAAGATGAAAAGGACGTGGTACAAAGAATTATATGTGCACATTTGCCTGGACATATACATAGGCAAGACCCAGCTATTTATATCTGCAGAACATAATATGCCTGTGACTTTTTCATGCATCATACTACACAATATCTACGTTGTTATAGTTACTCCTCACAGTATCTCATTAAAATGAGTGTTCTTTCGCCACTTTCTAAGTGAGAAAATTGAAAAGAGAATTAGGGAGGAGGGGTCGATTGCCTAAGATCACATAGCAAACGGCACAGTCACTGTTCAAAACTGATGCTCATCCAGCTCCATTCAATCTTCCTTGCTGCTATTAATGTACAAGCACATAAGCTGCTGACACAGAAATCAAACTTACAATCTAGGACAACTTTTCCACATCAAAAGGGCAGTGGAATTATCTTTTGCATTTAAATTATTCTCTTTTGGTGCAGCAGGCTAATTAATGTTAGCATATTTCCGTTCTTCCAACCCAGAGCTACTCGGACGATGACTCTCAAGGTGCCTGAAGATCTTTCACTTGCAACCCATGTCTCCTGCAGACTTTAATTTCTGTAATTAGACTACTCTGCTCCACTGTCGCTGTAGGGCTGATGATAGCCCTGTGGCTCTTCCTTCCGGTTTATGGTGATTACAAACAGGGCCCCAGGGTCACATAATAGGCAGGACCACCACTCTTAATAGGGCCCAGCTTTAGGGAATGCAATACCTGACATGGTGTTGGGACAAGGCATGTTTAACACAACAACCTAACCAGCGAGCTTGAGCTTTTTAAGACAATTAAGAGGATACTTTGGAAAGTGCAAGAGTAGATTAACGAAGACGCGTGTCTTTGATTTAATAGCACTTCTGAAGTGTCGGAACTAATGGCACAACACATCAAAGATCACGTTTACCTTAAGAAGGGAGGGTTCCATAAACATAAATGGTGGGAGAGAAAGAAAGTAGTTTGTTTCAAGAGGTGTCATAACCATCTCAGATCTGTTCCTGATCAGAAGATTCATCTTTAGTCTGGGCATTTCCTGTGGCCAAGCCCAAGCGTTGAGGGCAAGAGATAAAGGAAAATGAGAGAGAGAGAGACAGAGAGGTAGAGAGAGAGAGTGGAGGGGGGGGGGAGAGAGAGAGAGAGAGAGAGAGAGAGAGAGAGAGAGGAGGGGAGGAGAGAGAGAGGAGAGGGAAACAGGAAAAAATAGAGAAGTGAAGCAGATAAATGGAAAAATTAGTGAGGCCACAGAAAAGTAATCATTTACATTTACTTTAAATGTAGAAAGTTGTCTTTTTCACTGCTTAATTCAAGGCACATAGTGAAAGTATTTTACAGAGGGAAATAATGAGGCAGTGAGAGGTTAAGTGGGTGACTGGGAGGAGTATCCAGGGTTCTGACTTCCCATCCAGTACAGCTGTTCTTCCACCCCAGCTGGGACCAAGTCCAAGACCACAAAAGGCGCACTAGGCATCCAAATAAAGTAAACAAAACAAATCATGCAAACCTTTCTGCAGCCTTAATCAAAGCAAAAGGACAGAGCACTTTAAAGATATTAACGAGACAATTGCCTAATGGCCACATTTTCAAGTCAAAAAGTATCACAAAATACACATTGATCTAATTTGTGACTCTTATAAAAATAGAATGGTGATGTTTTAAAATTGTATGCACTGCTGAAACATTTAGGAACATATTACTCTCCAAAGCTAAATTGCATGGGTAGCTGAGAGCTTACACTTACCAGTATCATTTTTTTTCTTTACCCTTTACCTGCTTTTTATGTTACTTCCCCAGATGATTTCTTATTAAAACAAAAGCAGAGATTTTCCTCTGATTTTAGAAGCAAAAGATATGCATTTTAGAAAATTTGGAGAATATACAAAAGTATCAGCAACAAAAATAAAAGCCCACCTACAAATGCAAACATACCCATAATTTGGACTGCTGTATTGCACAAGAAAGGGGAACTAGGAGTTGAAATTTAACAGACCCAGGCTTAATCCCAGCTCTGTCCCTGAATATTGGTGAGTCTTCAGAAAAATTACCTAGCCCCATCAAGACTCACTACACCCATTGCAAAATGAAGTTATAAGAGTCCTACATTTTAGGATACCTAAAAGGATCAAAATGTGTGCAAGTGCCTAATTAACAGCACTCAGCAGGTCTTATTAAGAATGAACTCCTTCAGCCTGTAATTCCAACACTTTTGGAAGCCCAGGTGAGTGGATTGCCTGAGCCCATGGGCTCAAGAACTGCCTGGGCAACATGATGAGACCTCATCCCTACAATAAATAAAAAGTTAACAGGGTGTGGCAGCATGCACCTGTAGTTCTGGCTACTTGGAAGACTGAGGCGGAAGGATCATTAGAGTCCAGCAGGTCCAGGGGTGGCCGTGAGCATGCCACTGCACTCCAGCCTGGCCAACTGAGACTCCAACTCAAAAAAAAAAAAAAAAAAGAAAGAATGAACTCTTTGCCAGATGTTGAGTTCAGCTTCATATTCAGTTTATCAAATTATCAATGGAAAAGCTGAGATTTGACTTCCCTACTCAAAATTTAAAAATCAATTTGCTATAATTCTTGAAAATATTTTTTTTTCAGAAACAGTTTCCAGACAAGATTGGGCACATTCAAGATGGTATGGCCATAGTAAGGAATAGTTTTCAAAGTTGAGATGATAACAAATGACAACTTTGCCTATTTTATGTAGTATAAATCCTCCTGATATTATAGAAATTAAAATATTTTGATGGCTGCATAATACTCTAGTAGACACTACTTATTGCTTACTTGAATAATTCTCAATTATTAGACTTTTAAGTTTTTGTGAGTTTTCTTGATTGTTATAAATGATCTTGAAGAGTACACTTTTGTTTACTAAACTCTTAAGGATTCTTGGATTTCTCCTTACTTAGAATAAGATCATTTGATCAACACTTAGGTTCATTTTGAAGATGTAAGTTACATGTTGACACATTAATTTCTATGTTGTGGACTTTTAATCTCTGAATATAATAGTAATTCAATCTTAACACTTTGCTTCCAGCTTAAATATTATAGCTTTAGGTTTTTTTTAACAGTACAAACTAAATAACCCCCAAATTGCCGTAGTTTAGACTGTCAATACTTAGAACTCTGAATTCTTTTCCAAGGTGATGGAGTTTTGCATATACTTTACAGTGAAGTCCAAAAATGCTCAATTAACACATAACATTGTATAACAGAAGTACTTACCAATTGTTCTTAAAAACTAAAGATGGGCAAAAAAATAATTTACGGACAAATGGAGTCAAGATCCCACCTTTGGTATCCCACCTTTGTAATGACATCTCTGCTTCCTCCCCGCTCACCTGCCAGCTAGACAGGAGCCCGTGCCACGGTGGCTGGACATATCTGGTGGCCTAGTTGGTGCAGGACTTTGAGACAGGCAGGGTGAGGGCTTTTTTGAGTTGCTAAAAAAGGCTGGAGAAAGGGATTTTAGGAGATCAGTCCTGTGAGGCTGTATAACACTTGTAAGAAGCCTAGGAGGCATCTTCAATGCCTCTCTATGCCCAGTTTGATACATTTTGTCAATTTGCTTTCATGTCTGCATTTTCCAGCTTTCTCAGCTTTTTTTACTCCTCCCACATCCCAAATTTTACTTATCAGCTCAGATCCTCATTATTCTCAATACATTTAGAGGACAAATAAATGCAGCCAAGGTTCAGTGAACTGCAAGGATTTGACTGAGAGAAAGATTAGAACTTCCTGTGAGGAAATTGCAGTGGATTATAAAGAAGGATGCAGTGGATTATAAAGAAGGTCACCTAAAATTTTTGTTAGCTGTAGCAATATTCCTTAAATTCATGTGACTATCATTAGATTAGGGTGCTTGGTTTTTTTTGTTGTTTTTTTTTTTGAGTTGGAGTCTCACTCTGTCACCCAGGCTGGAGGGCAGTGGCCGTTCCCGGCCACCGCAGCCTCAACCCACTGGGCTCCGGTGATCCTTCCGCCTCTGCCTTCCAAGTAGCTGGAACTACAGGCGCGGTTTAGGGTGCTTGTAAGTGAATTGGAAAAAAGGACAGTGCTAAAAATTGGCCTTTTACTGGCCTCCTTAGCTATGATACTTTTCATATATATATGTGAACATCTTTTACATGAAGTATTCTTATACATTGGTTTTAATGTGTGAATAATTTTCTGTTTTGCAAATGTATCCCAATTTGATAAAGAACTCCATAATTGAAGACTTGAATTTTTGAAAATTGACTTGTTATAAACCACATTAGAACAAACATATTTCTAGCTATGACATTATGAATGTTCTTGAATATATATATATTTTTTTTTAGTTGGAGTCTCACTCTGTCACCCAGGCTGGAGTGCAGTGGCACACTCTTGGCCACCACAGCCTTGACCTGCTGGGCTCAGGTGATCCATTTGCCTCAGCATTCCAAGTAGCTGGAACCACAGGCAAGTGCCACCATGCCTGGATAATTTTTGATTTATTGTAGAGATACGGTCTCGCCAAGTTGCCAAGGCTGGTCTTGAACCTGTGGACTCAGGCAGTGTTCCCACCTTGGCCTCCCAAAATGCTAGGATTATAGGCATGAGCCACTGCGCCCACCAGCCATTCCTGAATATTTTTTAGGGCAAATTCCTGAGAAGAGAAATGCTGCACCAATGGGTATGCAAGATGCCTTCCAGAAAAATTATACTGTTTCATTTCTATCCATAACATAAAAATATATATGTGTAGCACACATATATGTACATAGATATAAACACGCCAATGTATAAGTCAATAAATAGCATATATGTGCTCACACACTTAGACATATATATAATTTTCATTTAAAAATTTTAGTATTAAAGAAGTTGAACTTTTGTAGTGCTCAATGCTTTTACCAAAAGCAAAATATCTCTTCTAACAATAAGTTTTTGAGGTGAAATATTTTGTCAAATAACCCAATTTTCAAATAAGGCAATTTATGGTTTTGACTGGAATTGTATTGTCTTTATAGATGAATTTGTGGATAATTGACATTAATTTAACATGCACCTTCTGTATTAGAGCATTCCATGTTTCATGTTTATCCTAGTTTTTTTAAGTGTCAGAAAAAGATTGTAATTTTATTTCAGTGGCTCCCAAAAGAACTTATTAGCACAAATGTTTCTAGATATTTTACAGTTTTAATTGTATGGTAGATGGTAGCTTTTTAATATTAGAGTCTAGCTGATACTGTTGATCAGTAGAAAAAAGTGTTTATTTCATTATGGTAACTTTATAACTGGTCGTTTTAGAGATTGTCTTATTAATACCAGTAGTCAATTTTTTCAGTTAATTTTTAAAAATTTTCCAGCTATACAGTTATATTATTTGCAGATGATGATAATTACATTTTATTATTATATATTTAATTACATATATTATGTATACTACATCTCACATACATATAATTATATAATTATCTTATGTTGCATTTGTTAACATTTGAAGAACAACGTTACTTAATGATGAGAATATTTGGAATTACTTTTCTTGACTTTAATGAGAATATCTCTAATATGTTACAGTTAGGCATAATATTGGTTGCTTTTTTATCAAAATATACTATTTATTAGACTAAAGAAGTAGAATTCATTTAACATTTTTTTAAAGTTGCAGTCCAAATGTATGTTGAACTTTACCAGATGCCTTTTGGCAGTTTTTGAGATAAATAGATGGTATTTCCTCTTTGATAAATTGATAATATAGCATATAAATAGATTTCCTTACATTAAATTATTTTCATTTTCATAGGATAAAAACCTACCTTAGCATTAGATATCAGTCACTTAAAATGCTACTGCATTATCTTTTAATTATAGAAAATTTATTTTTCATCTACACTCAAGTGTAAGAGTAATTTGTGTTGTTAGTGGAGTTTGTCATTTCACGATAAAAATTGTAGTTTTCTGTATTTTTCTCACCTCTGAAAAGTATATGAGAAATCTATATTCCTTGAGGTGTAAAAGACTTATCATGTAACACCCTGAAAGCTATGTGCCTTTGGCTGGACATATGGTGGACATTAGAGGCTGTATTGTGACAAATTTTCAAATTTCTCTAGAGTTGTTAGACAAAACTTTTTATGTATTCTCAAGTCAATTTGTATAATTTATTTTCTTTGTATAAAATCATGTATTTTGACAAAATGCTTAAAATGATAACTCCTGAGTTGAAATGATATTTTCTTATAAATGGTCTGTTGGTTCCTTTCGTAGATGTAACACTTTTTCATCCTACATAGGTTTTCTGTCCTTTCTTCTCAATAATAAAGATCTTTTTGAGAAACTATTCTCAGATTTTATTGGGCTTTGCAAAGCCCATTTCAGAGTAACCCATTTTTACTGCTCTTCTAATTCATTAATTTCTGCTCTTATCTATCTTATCTTCTTTTTTCTAATTTTTGTAGATTCTGTTTATTGTTTTATTATGCAGTTGAGTCTGTAACTTATTTAATCTTCATTTTTGAAAATTTTGTGCTTAATAAACACTTCTACAAACCACTTTGATTTTTTTCTTCTTCTATAATATGATTGGCTTCTCTTTCCACAAGCGTGACTTTCACGTTTGGAGGCAGATATTTTATTTAGAATCTTCCTCACTGCACTTTTGACTTTTACTGTAACTGACAGCATACCACTTTGGTTTCTCTATAGTTTGATTTTCTTTATTAAATAGGAAGAGGATAAGTCAGAAGAAGATCAATGTCTGGTTGCTACAATCACTTTAGGCACATGAAGTGTTGGTTTGAATCATTTGCTTATCAGTGTTTGAATGCCTTTGACTCATAAGCGCAGGTAGATAAATACCAAAAATTTAGGGGCCAGGTCCTAGATCTATGGTGAAGAGTTTCTTTTGCTACTTTCCCTTGTTTTGATTGGCGATTTTCTTCATCCTTGACTGTCTATCCACATTTACAATCACATCCTTCCTTTTGCCTTTCCCAAAATTAAGCCGTAAATGCAATTTAAAGCTACTAGCTTCTTAAAGTGTTTTTTAATTATCCAGATCATCAGTGGACAAATGACAAATCTTCTTTTCCTCTCTCCTAGCACATTAAAAAAAAATCTTTACCCTTGAACCTACTATAATCAAGCCTGGCCTCATAGGCTTGGTAGGGGGTCACACATAGAAGTCAGGAGCAGGATGAGCCTCAAAGCAGAAATATGAATTCAGAAAAATTATATGCTGAATGGGGAAGAGAACGTGAATGATTGAGGGGAAAAAAATGTCCCAACATCTATGGAACAAAGCACTCCAAACAACCTTCGGATTAAATTTATTTCATATTTAATTCAAATCTTATATTTGAATCAATTTTTGCTGCCACATGTAGTGTTTTTATTGCTGCATTGTATGCATAAGAATTAATGGGGAAACGTGTGTTAACAAAAGAATTATTGGATAGGAAAATATGTCTCACTCCAAAATTTTAAAAAAATCTTTTGTTGAGGAAAAGGTTTATACCAACGGTCCCCAGCCTTTTTGGCATCAGGGACTGGTTTCGTGGACCACACGGACGGGGCTGGGGTTGAAGGAAATCATCAGGCTTTAGACTCTCATAAGGAGCACCGCAACGTAGATCCCTTGCAAGCGCAGTTCAAAATAGGGTTCCCATTCCGATAAGAACCTGATGCTCCGCTGATCTGATGGAAGGCGGAGCTGCAACAGCCGCTCACCTCCCGCTGTGCGGCAGAGTTCTTAACACAGCTCGGATTGTACTGATCCACGGCCTGGGGGCCAAGACCCCCTGGTTTATGCTGCATTTCGTCATTTGAAGGACTATTTGTAGAAAGACAGAACAAAAGGATATTCAGAAAAAGAGAAGTACTGAGACAAAATAGAAAGGGTGATAAGAAGTAAGAGTTGGGAAAAATGAGTACAGCTTTTGTGGAAAGAGAGTGGGAGAAAAGACTGCACTTTACTGTCTGTGTCAAAACCTAGATATCTCTCAATCTTTTTTTCAGAGCACTAAGATGTAGCAACTGAATCACAGGTAAGTTTCCCTTGTACTCTATCTATCTATCTATCTATCTATCTATCTATCTATCTATCTATCTATCTATCTATGTATTCCTACCTAATGAATGATACTCATAACAGACGTCAACTTTCACTACGACTTTCTTATCCTTGTTTAGTTTGGGACCTTGGGAGCCTGACCTTCCTAGTCTTCCAAGTAGTATGTAGAAGTGATATCTATCTCAAGGTCCGCTGGCACCTGCAAACACAACAAAGGTTTTGTCGCTAACTCAACAAGAATTGTTGCCCTTAAAAATTGATTTGGTCAGTTCCCAGATCCCTCAAAACCTACTCTGGTCTCTTCTTCTTGCCGTATCAGAAATTACCTATTGCCTGGGAGAACAGAATTGGAAAAGGGCCTCATCCGTAGTAAGTATTCTTGTGCTTTTCTCTGTTGTCTACATCCACTCCACTAGAATAATTTTTATGAGAGAAGTAATTTCACATTCATTCCCTGTCATATCTCCAGTGCCTGAATCAGTGCCTGACATACAGTTGGCCATCAATAACTACGTGTTTAACAATGAACAGTGACAGTGGAATATTTTCGTATGAACAGGCTGATTGTCAGGAAGACAAAGTATATCTGTCCTAAATGAAACACATAGGATTTCAAAAGGCATTTCAAACTTCTAGCTACTCTTTTCATGAATAGTTCATTTATATCTCAGCTAAGTTGTTATATGGATTTTCATGAATGTGGTGAGAATAACTTTTTGTCTGTGTAAGAAACGGGACTGTAATAGATGGCCATAATTTGCCTTCCAACTCTAAAGGTCTAGAATACATGAATGAGTACCTATAATATAGTTTGCATTCCTTAAGATGTCAGGAAACTCTAATAAAGTATAAAACTTGTCACAATGTTTAATTTGGGAGGTTGAAATCAGATTGAGAAATCCAGTATTAGGTATAAAAAATGATAGAAGAAAATGCATTGCAAGAATTAAGTGAAGGAATTTCAGAATATAGTGTTATTTAGTGTTGTGATCTCCCATAACTACAAAATTGAGATTAGATAAGTGGATTCCCTATCCCAAAAGAATATTCTTTGCTATGTAAGTGCAAGTCTCCCTACTATAAGGGCTCTGGGGTGGTCTTTAAAAAGTCAAGAAGGATCTAGAGAGTAAGGTATATACTGATCAATAAAAGGCGTTGATTACAAAAGGCCTCACAAGATGGCTTCTGATAATCCTCAGAGATAGATGAGTAAATTTTTGAGGACTGAGTTAGACATTCTCAATTTTGAGCATTTCTAGAGTTTTGTAACTTTGCTCATGTATGAACTTACATACAGAGGAGTAGATGCCCCCTGAACTAAGGTGGTCAGTGTTGACATCCTCAGACAGCAGAATCAGAGTTTGTGGCTCTGTTTATTATTTAATATATTATTCCATTCACTCCTCACATTTGCCTTGTGAGGAAGTCATCCTTATATCCATTTTACAGATGAATACAGTAAACATCAACATTCTCAGAAGATACAGCCTAAAAGTCCCAATACAGCCTAAAAGTCAGGCTAAGATAGCTGGAATGGCAAATGGATGTTGGTGAAATTTGAGATTGGGTGATAACACCCAACTAGAAAGATGGAAGAGTATGTATTTGACATTTTCAAGCTACCTGTTGTCAGTCATATAGGGAAACTGAAACAGTTGAATAACTTCTATGGTAGACAGCCTCTAGGATAACGCCCAATGACCCTGCCTCCTGGTATTCACTCCATGTGTAATCCCTTTCTCTTGAGTGTAGGTTAAATCAACTTATTATTTTCTAATAAGTAGAACACAGCAGAAATGATGTGCTGCCACTTCTGAGATTAAGTTATGAAACCACAATGATTTCTGTCTTGCTTGTCCTCTTTTGCTTTCTGGGAGACACCAGATGTCATGTTGTGACAGTGTTCTGGAAAGGCCCTAATAGTAAGAAACTGATATCTCCAAATGACTGAGGACTTGAGGCTTCTCAACAGTTGTGTGAATGAGTTTGGAAAGAGATCCTTCTCCGTGGAGCCTTGAGATGACTGCAGCCCAGGCTGACACCTTTATTGCAACCTTGTGAGAGACCTTGAATCACAGACACTCAGCTAAGCTATGCCTGAATTCCTGACCCACAGAAATTGTGAGGTAATAAATGTTTGCTGTTTTAGCTGCTAAATGTTGGTATAATTTGTTATACAATAAGTGATAACTAGTACCCCCATCAGATTAAAAGTGAGATATCTTTGGAATCTAGGGTAATTTAGAAAGATTTTAGGAGGAGGAGAAGTTTAAATCTCAAAGTCTTGACTAATAGAAAGTCTTAAATCAGTGTAGTAAAGAGATCCATAAATATACAAAGATACTGAGACTAATTAGCCCTGCTATAGCCTAATAGGACGGGAGCTATTGGGTAACTAACATGGTGAAACAGACGATGCGCTGAAGAATATTGAAACTTGAAACAGCTGCCTAAATAGAGAGGGTAGTTGTTCCTAACATTTTTTATTTTTTTATTTTTTTCTGCCTGGAGCCTGTATAAAACCAAACCAACCTTGTCACACTCTCACCTAACACTTTCAATGGTGCCCATTGTCCACACAAATATATTGGATCCTTCTAGTGAAGTACATCAGGCCCTCCCCAACGGGGCCCTGCCTGGCTCTTCAGATCCACCTCTGGCCCATCTTGTCTTCAAACTTCATGCATGGAGCTCTCTAAATGCATCAAAGTCTTTAACACCCCTTGACCTTGCAGTGATGATGTCACTTTCCTGGAAAGTTTTTTACCACTTTCTTTAAAGGTTAACTTCTCAGTTGCCTTTTAACATTCCCCTGAACCATCCGACCAACCTAGCAGACTTTCCTTTCTATGTGCCCCCCGAGGACCAGTTGTAAAAGGCAATTGTAGAACATACCATGTTGTATTGAGATGATCTTTTTCTAGGTCTTTCTTTCCATCTCTCCCTGTGGTAGGCACTGAACTGAACTGTCCCACCACTTAAAATATTTTACGTGTGAATCCAACTTCATAATTGTGCTTTTTACTTAAGCAAAAAACTTATACTTTTATACTCATCAGAGTTTAAAATCAGGATAAGATCAGAATAGATTTAAATATACTGAATTTATAGCATTCATATCAAAAGCAGATCATCTCAACATTTTTATAACTTTACAGAGATAAAGATATGGTTTCTGTTTGCATCTTTAAATTTTTTCAATAGCTCAAAGATTCCTCTGCCTCCCATTGGAACCCACGTAGGTCCTTCTAAAGCCCTCTGATTTCTAGTTTTCCTCTGGAATCTGTTGACTTTTTGTGAGCTAGAAAGCTAAAATAAAATAAGGAAGTCCATATGTAGGCTTGTGTTATATATGCATCTTGAGTGAGTTCTCAGAAGTGCTGGAGCAGTGTTTTTCAACATACTGCAGTCTTTATGGTGTGGTTTATTGTTGCTGTTAACTTCAGTCAAACACAATGCCAACTACTATAGTCCACGCACCCTTTTGACATATCTGCATGATTAAAAAGCGACATCTCATGGTCCCTTTCAGTTTTTATTTAGTCAAAAACTAACATAATGTTAGAAAAAAGACAATAGTGTCCAAAATATTTCAAAAAGGGTGACATGTTTTGAAGGACAGAAAGGATGTCAGAGACTGTCTGGTATAGCACCTAGTTTTCTCAATGGTCAAGGTGACTTAAAGAAGTGAAGCGACAGGCCCAGTCACACAACTGATTAGTAGCAACGATGGGCGTGGCCTCCCATGCAAGGGTCAGCCTAGTGCTCTGCCTATCATATCACTGAACTCCCTCCCCATCCTCAGTGCCACCTCCTGGCATTCAGTCTGCATTTTTAAAAAAATGATGTAGCAACTAAAGGAAACCAACAATTTTCTATTTTATGGCAAAAGCAAATTGCATCAATTTTGTTTTGACTCTTTGAATAGTTGAGACAATTAATATATTCACTTTAACAATGCAGATATCAGCCTCAGGGCTCTGCTTCCTTTTGTCTGTATAAAGCGCTCACACACTAGATCAAGCAACATGCTGCCTTTGCATGTTGTTGCACTGGCTCACATTTTCTCTTGGATCCTGCCTTCTGTTCTTGCTGTATTCCTTTTGTGTATGAAAACATGGAGCACGTTGCAGTCTGCAGTTACACTGGCTGACAGACCAGAAATTGAATCAATCCCTGGGAGCAAATAGATTCAACCCTGGGAACCTCCAGCACAGTCTGGCAGCTGCTCACGAGCCTTGTGCTGCACATGCCTCCCAGAATTTTCCCTGGCATGTTGCTTTTTAAGAGACACATTTATAAAAACTACCCACTGTGCAAACTTAGCATCATTTAGTGGTTTCCCATACAACTTGTTGAAGTATTGCACAATTCTCCGAAGAGAAAGCAGTGACTAACCCATAAAGAGACCTGCTGAGAAAAACAGTCCCTGAGCAATCAGAAAGAAAACCCAAGTCTCTTGGAGACAGGGTCATTGGGGTTCTGATTCTTCCTTTGCCTTCTCCTTGCTCTGCTAGTGACAAATCAGACCATGTGAAAAGATTATAAATTTCCATGGAATTTTATTTTTCAAGAGTTCAAAAAATAAACCGAAACAAACTAATTGAGCAAGTATATAAAAAACAAGTAGGGAAAGAGCAATTCAAAGAAAAAAAAGAACAAATAATTAAGAAATACACTAAAATATCCTCAAATAGACGCAAAGAAATGTAGTAATGCTGTTCTCTTTTCTGCATATTAAATTAAGCAAATACATTAAAAATTAATTACCATTTTTCATTTAAGCAAGGGTTAAGTTAAATCAGAACGCTCATTCATTAGTTTAATTTAGTGTAAGCTTGTATAAATATTTTAAAAAGCAAGGTATCAATACAAAGTGTCTTCAAAAAGCACATGAAAATGTATATTATGAAAAAACGACGCATAAATTTTTTTTAAAAATTTGAAACAAAATAAATTTGTATTAACTTGGCATAACATGTCTGAAAAAATCTGGTTTGAGGAAATAAAAAGGATTAACGCATTGGTTCAAAAAGAAACCCCAACAGAGCAACACAAATTCTGCTAAAATTGAAGTAAAAATGAACATTCAATTTATAGTGAAGTTTAAGTGGACGAAGAGTGAAATAATTGATGCTTATGAAAATTAACTGGACAATGCCCAAAAGAAATCAGCAGTTTACAAATGGATAACTTGTTTTAAGAAGGGCAAGACAATGTTGAAGATGAAACCCACAGCAGCAGACTATCCACATCTATTTATAAGAAAAAAATTAATCTTTTCTTTACCCCAATTAAAGAGGACTGGCAATTAGCACCATAAACAATAGTTAACACCACAGACACCTCAACTGTTACAGCTTACACATTCTGACGGAAAAATTAATGTTGAGCAAACTTTCTGCTCCACGGGTGCCAAAACCACTGTGCCCATATCAGCTGCAAATAAGAACAGAGCTTTCAATAGAAGTTTTAAACAAGTGGGATTAAGATGCTAAATAAAGCATTTCTTCAAAAATTATAACAGGAGACAAATCATGGTTTTATCAGTATGATCCTGAAGACAAAGCACAATCAAAGCAATGACTACCAAGAGGTGGAAGTCATCTAGTGAAAGCAAAAGCAAACTAGTTAAGATCAAAGGTCATGGCAAAAGTAATTTGGGGACACTCCAGGCATTTTGCTTGTTAATTTTTTGGAAGGCCAAAAATTTTGAGAAAGTAAGCAAAAGCTTTAGCAGAAAAACTCTTTTACCAGAGAGTCCTTCTCCACAATGGCAATGCTTCTGCTCATACCTTTCATCAAACAAGGGCATTTTGTGAGAGTTTTGATGGGAAATTGTGAGATACCTACCTTACAGTCTTGATTTGGTCTTGACTTCTTTTTGCTTACTAATCTCAAAAATTTTTAGACACCCTCTTTTTCAGTTAATAATGTAAAAAAAATGACTGTGCTGACATGGTTAAATTTCTAGGAACCTCAGTTCTTCAGAAATGGACTAAATGGCTGGTATCACTGCTTACAAAACTGTCTTGAACTTGGTGGAGCTTATATTGAAAAATAAAGTTAGTCTAATTTTTATTTTTATCTTTCAATTTTATTTACCATAAACTTTTTGATGTCCTCTTGCACAATGAGAAAAACTTAAAAGTATATATACCATTTAATACAGAAATACGCTACAATTGACATTTGAACAATGTAGGACATGCAGACACCAATCTCCCGCAAAGTCACATATTCATGTATAATTTCTGAATTCCTAAATTTAACTAGAAGACTTACCAATAAAATAAACAGCTGATTAACACATATTTTGTATATGTATTGTATACTGCATTCTTACAATGAAATAAGATAGAGAAAAGAAAATGCTATTAAGAAAATCATAGGGAAGATAAAATGTATATACTATTCATTAAGTGGAAGTGGATCACCACAAAAATCTTCATCATTATGGTCTTCCAGTTGAGTAGGCTGAGAAGGAGGAGGAAAAGCAGAGTTTGATCTTGTTGTCTCGGGCTGGCAGAGGTGAAATAAAATCTGCATATAATTGGTTTCCTGCAGGTCAAACCCATGTTTTTCATGGGTTTGTTGTACCATATTTTATCCCCACCAAAATGACAAGCTATGCACAAAGAAACTTTATTTCATTTATTTGTAATACATTGTTATTTATATAGAATATTACATAATTGGGAAAATTTGAGTCAATCAGAATACCAAGCCAAAAACAAAAACAAAAACAAAGTGTTATGAGTTGCAAAACACTTTCTTATTGTCCATCTCAGTTTTTTTTTTCACATAAAAGGAAAAAAACATTATTCCGATTTTCCACATGCAGAAAATTTGGCCCAAGTCCCAAAAAGTTATGAGTGGAATTGGCAAAGACATCAGACCTAATTATTCTCAGAGACATTTCAGTATTGTTAACCTGTCTTGGAAGACCTGGAGAGGTCTTATGGATACAGAAAAGTTGATTGTCTTTGAAGATTCAGGGAGGGATGTCAAAAGTTTCAGGTAACTAGTGGGTTATCTTTCTGGTGTGAAATAAAAGGATCAAGGCCCAAAGAGACCTCATGTGGTCTTCTATTCAAATGGGAAGACCCAGAAACCAGCAGAGAAGGGAATTGAGATTAGAGGGAAATGAAACACTAAATGAAAGAATTAGAAGACATTGAAGAGAAGCTGGTTTGTTGACAATTTAAACTGTGATCTTCTTTATTATTATTATTATTGTTCATCTTTATTTTAGATTTATGGGGTACACATGCACGTTCATTACATGAACTAATAGTGTTGTTATGGGGATAAGATCTCAGGTGGCCCATTTCCCAAATTAAGCTGTCATCTTCCTAAACACCACAATCTTGTCTTCCTTCACAGTACAGTGATTGAGTTAGAGCTGGTCACATGGCAAGTTTACATTTCTCAGCCACTCTTTCAGTTAGATTTGGTGATGAGAGTATAAGCACACCTGATGTATGTGTCTTCAGGTATAAGACTTATGATAGAGGATGTGGCATCTCCTTACTTCTGCTTTCCTGCCTTCTAGAACACAGACATGGAAGAGTCATGTGATATTAAGGAATGTGGTCCCTGAATGACTATGTGGAGCAGGCTCCCTGTCAGCTGAAAGTCTCATCTTTTTCTGTTATGAGTGAGAAAAAAAAAATCCCTTTGCTTCCTAAGATATATATTTAAAAATATATATATATCAATTTTGTGTTATGCTCAGGAATGCAGAAGTAAGCTAACATTTGCATACTATGCTTATACCTAATTAGATGCTTTACCAGTGTCTGATTGAATACTTACAACAATCCTGAAAAGTGGGTATAACTATTGTTATTTTATAGATGAGGAAACTGAGTCTAAGGAGAGGTTAACTGACTTAATGAAGGCTC
The DNA here is from genome assembly GCF_000164805.1 of Carlito syrichta. NCBI lineage: Eukaryota > Metazoa > Chordata > Mammalia > Primates > Tarsiidae > Carlito > Carlito syrichta. The sequence continues at coordinate 1,174,800 of NW_007248370.1, forward strand.
ATGGAACATAGTAAAATGCAATAGTGGGAAGCAGAATTTTGAGCACTTGAAATATAGCTAGTTTAACTTGAGAGATTAACTTTTAATCTCTCCAAGTCTCATTTTCTTCTGCGGTAAATGGGGATAATGATAGAATCTGTCTCATAGGGTTCTTAAGAAATTAAATAAAATAATTCACTTAAAGTTCCTGACATACAGTAAGAGCTCAATAAATGGAGATGTCTCTATTCCTCTGTTAGTAAGTGATTGAGGTAAGATTCAAACCCAATTCTCTGAAGTTCCAAAACCCATAATCTTGTCACCCAGGAAGCGAGCTCTGGTGCCCAGATCTCCTTTGTCCTGTTTCCTGCCTTTAGAGTATGTTTTCCCCTCTTTTCCACATCCACAGATGCTCATTTTAGTGTATTGCTTGTGAGGCCAAGGGTCTGATATCGCATCTGCTACTGAAACTAACAATGGTCATGAAGAAAATAAAGCATCCTGCCATTAGAAAGATTTCCCTGTATCCAGGGAAAGATGTTTCATTCATTTAATACACACAACAGTTATATAGATGCTCCAGTCAAAATGCTCAAAATATATATTTTTGAAAACATAGTTAAGATATCATACTTTTCCCTGCAGTACTTTAGAGTTAAATGTGTAGCAGCATTCATCTCTGTTTTCCTTGTTCTGCGGTTCCTTCTCTTTCTACCTAGTCATCTGTCTGTTGACTGTCCCCAGTGTCCCTGGTCCCTTTTCTGCAAGCACATTGGTGTGGCTATTCAAAGATTTGATTTCCAAAAAACTAGATGCATTTGTCTGACATCAATCTCCCATTTTATTTTTATTCCTTTACTTTCCTAACAGTATGCTATCACCATCAGTAAAAAAAAAAATTTAGGGTTGGAGGGATGTAGGTCAAAAGACACACAATTTAATTTAGACAAGAGGAAGAAGTTGAGATCTATTGTACAACATGGTGTCTATGGTAATAATAATATCTTCTCTTCTTGAAAATTACTACTTGAGTAGATTTTAAGTGTGTTCACCACAATACACACACACACAGAGAGAGAGAGAGAGAGAGAGAGAGAGAGAGAGAGAGAGATGATACCTGTGTTTGCTAATGCATATGTTAATTTGTTGGGAGCCGGCTGTGGAGGCCCGCCTGAGCGTTAGGGATCCAGGTGGGCTGCGAACCCTGAGACCACCAGGTTTGGTTCAGGAGCTGAAGGCCCATTCCCTCCTCTTTTCTTTGTTGTTTAGCATTACCCACTGGCAGGGATTTTGATGATCTAAGCAAAGTCTGACAAGTATTATTAGCATTTTTAAAAGCCAATTGTTTGATAAGAATTTTTGTTGTTTTTTTGTTAGTAATTATTCGATTAATAGTTGTAGTGAGTCTGGAAACAAAGTCTTCATAACTTTCTAACTTTATGCTTAGATCATCAAAATCCCTGCCAGTGGGTAATGCTAAACAACAAAGAAAGGAGGAGGGAATGGGCCTTCAGCTCCTGAACCAAACCTGGTGGTCTCAGGGTCCGCAGCCCACTGGATCCCTAACACTCAGGCGGGCCTCCATGGCCAGCTCCCAACATTAATTAAGGCCATTTAGCCATTCCACAATGCATACATATTTTGAAACATAATGCTGTATACAGTAAATATATACAATTGTATTTTTCAATTTAACACAGTAGGAAGCCTTGCCATCTTTTTCTAGAGAAGCCCTGGCCAATAGCACTTTCTACAATAATAGACATGATTTATATCTGCCCTGTGCTGATCAATATGGTAGCCACCAGCCACATATGGCTATTGAGCACTAGAAATATAGCTAGTTTAACTTGAGGAACTAAATTTATAATTACAGTACATTTTATTTTATTACTTTAAATGGCAGCAAGTAACTAGTAGCTACTGTATTGGTAGTGCATTTCTAAAATCTAGACCAGCAATGTCTAGGAAATATATAAGCCACACATGAACTTTTAAATTTTCTTGAAGCTACATTTAAATTTTTTAAAAAAAGAAAAAGAGAAAGAATACAAGTGAAAGCTATATATTTTATTTTCATGTTATGCAATCATCATGTACAATAAAATACACATATAATTAATGTTAACATTTTGCTAGATATTTAATTTTTTATACTAAGTCTTTGCAAATCTCTTGTGTATTTTATACCTTTGATACATCTCAATTAGAGCTCAGATTTCAAGTGCTCCATGTATATTGTCAGGTTTAATGCTTGAGAGCAGGAATCAACAAACCTTTCTATAATGGGCCAGATAGTAAATATTTTAATCTTCATTGGTCATATAGGCTCTGTGGCAACTACTCAATGCTGCTGTTTTAGGGCAAAAGCAGCCATAAATAATATCCACAAGAATGGGCCTGGCTGTATTCCAAAACAATTTAATTTAAAAAAACATGCATTAGGCGGGATTTGGTACTAAATGCTGAATATTGCCAACCTTACTTTATAGTAAGGTCTATATTTTACATTTATTTTGTCTTTAACACTTCTAGGATAGTACTACAAAACCTAGGGGTGCTCAATATATAAATGTTGACTAAATGTAAGCAGAAAATGCTTTCCTTCTGTTTAAAACCATCCATTTATGTAGTCATTTGTTCATTCATGAAACATTTATTGAATATTTAAATTGCTCCATCCTCAGTACTTTGCATCATGCCAGACACATAGTAAGTAGTTAACAAATGTTTATTAATGACTAATAAATTGATTAAATAGCCTATTAGGGGCTGAAAGAATCCAAGAAGACTTTAAAGAGGTGGTGGCCTTAAAAATAAATACTAGAAGTAAGTAAGCAATAGTGGGAAAACATAACACTACCTCAGTTGGTTGATCAAGTTTAACATCAATAGTCAAAATCGTATTGATAATATATATTGTTGATGCAATATGATGAAAATGACACTTTACCTCTGTGTTTTTTCTCCCTATAACACATAACCCTGGCCTTCTTATGTAGAAAAAAAATCAGAGAAATTCTTACAAAGGGGCATCCTACAGAATACCTGACCAGTACTCCCCAAATTGTCAAAGGTCACCACCATCAACAAGGAAAGTCTAAGAAATTGTCGTGCCAAGAGGCACCTAAGGAGACATGCTGACTAAATGCAATGTGGTGTTTTGGATAGGATCCTGGGACAGAAAAGGGGATTCTGTAATGATTAAGGAAATCTGAATAAAGTTTGGACTTTAGTATATAATAATGTACCAGTATTGCGTCACTAATTGTGACCAATATCCCATACAAATGTAAGATGTTGACAAAAAAGGGATACTGGGTGTGGGGTGTACAGAAGCACTCTGTACTCTCTGCTTACTTTTTCCATAAATATGAAAGTGTTTTTAAAATAAAACCTATTTAAAAATAAATAAAGAGCAGATGCAGTCTACTAGTCAGCAGGACTGGAGTGTTAATTGCAAAATTGGCCAAAAGTAAAAAATGAAAATAGGGTTCGCTAGAAAGAAAAAAAGGGCACCTAACTCTAGATAGAATGAACACAGTGAACAAGGACATGGAGACTTGGCAAGTCAGTGACTTGCTAACAGCAAGGTGAAGCATAAAAAGTGTTTAGGTGGGGAGGGTGAAACATGACCAAATTTGTGTTTTAAACCCGGTGGACAAGTTTGACCAGAATCAACTATTAGAAGGAAATGACATTGGTGGTGAGAGTTACCTATATTTGTTTTTATAGTTGGGTAATATTTGCAGCATTCATGTATATTTTACTATTTAATATTACCCTCTGCACTGAGCCCTTTTTCATTGGCAGAGAGAGGCAGATAAACTCATAGATCAAAATCAATTCATTCTAAATAGTTATATTTTAAAAATTATCTTTTGCTGTCTTTGTCAATTAGTGATGTGGAATGATATTGAGAGACAAGGCTTGTAGTTGCAAGAACTAGCCTAAGGAACTCAGCATGAAGTTTACACAGTAAATACCAACTACATCCCTGTTAATATACCCATTTTATAGATGAGTAAAAAGAGGAGTAGAGAGATTCAACTGATCCTTATGGTCAGAATTCAAACCTTAATACAACACAGTGCTATTGTTGCCATAACAAGTATCATTCTGGTTAAACTCCATACTTTCTTGTTTAACTGAGGGATGGTTAAAGTTATCACTTTTGCTTTAAGGACTGTCATTAATGGGTAAGTGAACCCACCTAGACTTGTAAAAAGAAAATAGGACTAAACCAGAGTGCAGACCTCACATCTCAGCAACCTAGGAGGAGATTTTGAAACGATGTCACCCTGGGTCACCAGATGGTGCAATGTTTATTTCAGAGTTAATGATAATACTACAGGATTGGGGAATAAATATATATATTTATTAAGCTATTTATTTATATATATATATAAATATATATATATAAATACATAGCTCAATAAATAGCTTTATATATAAAGCTATTTATTAAGCATTGAAGCAAGTGTATTAGTTTCATGAAGCTGCTATAACAAATTACCCACAAAACATATTGGCTTAAAACAGCAAAAAGTGATTGTCTCATAATTCTCAAGGCCAAAAGCCCAAAATCAGTGTATTGATAGGGCTAGCCTCCTGCTGAAGGGAGATTCCTTCCATACCTCTTTCAGTTTCAGGTATATTGTTGGGGAGAGGAAAAGAAGAGGGAGAGGCCATAGTGATAAATAATGATGATTTAAATTCCTTAATTATGCATTATATTTAAAGCACTATTTCATAAACTTCCTGGATTTGTCATATACTCTCACCCCTGAACCTTGTAGTGTCAGTGATTTAAGATACCAAGAAACAGCTCTTCCATACTCTAAATGTTGAGAACCTCTAGTCCAAGGACAATTTTAGTTAGCCTGACTTCCAATTATCTTGATAAAAAATGCATTTATCAGCCGGGCTCGGTGGCTCAACCTGTAATCCTGCGCCTTTGGGAGGCTGAGGTGAGTGGATTGCCTGACCCCGCAGGTTCGAGACCCACCTGGGCCGCGAGACCTCATCTCTACAATAAATCAAAAAATCAGCCGGGCGTGGTAGCGCATGTCTATAATTCTGGCTACTTGGAAGGCTGAGGCGGAAGGATCGCCGGAGCCCAGCAGGTCGAGGCTGCGGTGGCCGGGAGCGGCCACTGCACTCCAGTTTCTGGGCGACAGAGTGAGACTCCAACTCAAAAAAAAAAAAAAAAAAAGCATTTATCTTATCTTCCAAGTCAGGATAGATAATTAACATGAGGATCTAGCTTGAACATGAAAAAGTGAAACTTGGAGACAGGCAACTGTCTGTTTTCATGGCCATGGTAACAGCAAGTCTAAGACCAAAAACAAAGAATAGAATGGTAATCAGACTGATGAGAACAAGTTTTGTAGAAGCTGCTTTTGTGATGAATCTCAGCAGCTCTCTGATGATGCAAAGCCCATATTTCAGACCTCCTACTGTGTGAAGGATGAGGCCTTGAAACTCTGTCTCCTTATGCCGACAGAGCTTTTATCACATGTCCAATATGCCTGGGGCTGCAAGTGTGTCGTTTCCATTTCACCTTAACAATTTCTATAATCTCTTATCCTTAAGCTCCATTATTATTATGGAATTTGCTCAGAATGTTGGAGACTTTATTTTCAACTCTGCTGTGGAATCTTGACATACCAAGGAGATTACGACACCATGGGATTAAATGATATTTGTCTCATATGTACACAATTGAAAGTACTGCAAAGTAGCATAAGTTTGTGATTAAACACGAGGTATCTGTAACTATGACTTCATGACATGACTTTGCTAAGATTTGGTGATTATCCACTTAAATTTGATCAATACTGACAGCATAAACAGGTATCCCATCTCAATGTGAGAGAGGACTATTTAACATTTTTAAGTAACAGGTTTATTGAGATATATTTCCATACCATACAGTTTAATAGTTTAAAGTATGCTCATTAGTGGTTTTCAGTATATTCGTAAATGTTCACAAAGTTGTATGCAGATTTCCACCATCCAATTTCATAATATTTTCATCACCCCCAAAATGAAACCCTATATATATTAGCAGTCACTTTTTCTTCCCTCTGCCTCCCGCCATGGAAACTACTAATATAGTTTCTGTCTCTGTGGATTTACCTCTTCTAGACATATCATATATGTGGAATGACATAATATATGGCCTTTTGTGTCTGGCTTCTTTCACTTAACATAGTAGGTTTATCTCATGTTTATAGAATGTATCAGTACTTTGTTTCTTTTTGTGGCAGAGTAATATTCCATTGCATGTATATACCACATTTTGTTTATCCTTTCATCAGCTGTCAGACACTTGGTTTGTTTCTACTTTTTGGTTATTATAAATAATGCTTCCATAAACATTTGTGTCTACATTTTTGTGCGGACATACATTATCACATCTCTTGTGCATATACTCAGGAGTGGAAGTGCTAGGCCACATGCAACTCTACATTTAACATTTTGAGGAACTGGCCAACTAATTTGCAATGTGACTTTATTATTTCATCTTACCATCCACAATAGATGTATTTTTCAATTTTTTATATGGTGCCATTTGAAGTACAAATACTTTTAATTTTTATAAAGTTGAATGTATTGATTTCTCTTTTGTTGCTTGTGCTTTTGCTGTCACATAAAAAATGCCTGATCTAAAGTGATAAAAGTCTATTCCTATTTTTTTCTAAGAATTCTATCATTTTAACATTTACGTTTGGCCTCTGACCCATTTATAATTAACATTTTTATATGGTATATGGCAAAGGTCCAACTTTATTCTTCGGCATGTGAATATTCAGTTGTCCCAGGACCATCTGTTGAAAAGACTTTTCCTTCCCCATTAAATTTTCTTGGAACTCTTGTCAAAAAAAAAAAGAAAAGAAAGAAAATCCTCATAAATGCAAGGGTTTATTTCTGGACACTCAATTTTATTTTGTTGACCTACACATCTATCCTATGCCAACACCACACTGTCTTGATTACTGTAGTATTGTAGTGAATTTTGAAATCAGGAAGTGTGAGTCCTTCAGCTTTCTTTCTTTTTGTGTTTTTCTTCATAATTCTTTTAGTTATTTTCAATCTTTTGAGTTATCATTCAAATTTTGGGATCAGTTTGTCAATTTCTGCAAAGAAACTGGTTACAAGGCTAAATCAGTTGCATTGACTCTTTAGATCAATTTGAGGAGTACTCACAATTTTATAATATTATGTCTTCTAGTCCATGACCATGGGATGTGTTTTTTCATTTATTTGGTTCTTCTTTACTTTCTTTCAATAATGTTTTATAGTTTTGAATGTATTAGTGCTCCACTTCTTTTGCTAAACCTAATTATAAATATTTTATTATTTTATACTATTACAATTTTTTGAAATATTATATTTGTAATTTAATTTTAATATTGGCCTATATCTTGCAATCTCATTGAACTCATGTATTAATTGTCAAAGTTTTATGGTGGATTTGGTAGGATCTTCTATATACAAGCTGTTATTATTTACAAATAGAGATTGTGTCACTTCTTTCTTTCTAATCTGTATGCCTTCATTTTTTTGCCTAATTGCCCTGGCTAAAACCTCCAGTACAATGTTAAATATAAGTGATGTAAGTGGACACCCATGTCTTGTTACTGATCTTTGGAGAAAGTATGCAATCTTTTTTGCCATTAAATATGATGCTAATTGTGAATTTCTTATAGATGCTTTTTATCAAGTTGACAAAATTTCATTCCTAGTATGCCAGGTGTTTTTATTGTGAAAGTGAATTGAATTTTGTCAAATACTTTTTCTTCATCTACACAGTAGATTGCATAGATTTTATACTTTATTACCATGGTGTATTACATAAATTGACTTTAATATATTTAGCTAACCTTGAATTCCTGGGATTTATTTTACTTTGTTAGGGTGTTTAAGTCTTTATATGTGCTGCCAATGATAACACCTCATAGAATGAATTAGAAAGTATTATCTCTTAGTTTTTTGCAAGAGTTTGGGAAGAATTGGTGTCAATCCTTTCACTATTTGATATAATTCACTCAAATTCATATGAGTCTGGATTTTTCTTAGTGAAATGATTTCTGGGGCAACCCCTTCATGTCCCCTCCCACTGTGGGAACTTCTCTGTCCTCTCAATAAATACTGCTTTTAAAATAAAGAAAGAAAGAAATACTTTTTTGATTAAGTAAATTTTGGTATATTGTGTTATCATTTTTATTTATTTTAATTCAATATCTTTACTTGTTATAGATCTACTTTTATTTTCTATTTCTTTTAAAAATCAGATTCAGTGTAATTTGTGTCTTTCTAAAAATTTACCAATTATCTAGACTATTTAGTTTTTATTTTACCTAACATTTCCTTATAATCTTTTAAATTTCTTTCTTTTTTTTTTTTTTTCTGAAATTGGAGTCTCACTCTATCGCCCAGGCTGGAGTGCAGTGGCACACTCACGGCCACCCCGGTGTCGACCTGCTGGGCTCCAGCGATCCTTCCACCTCAGCCTTCCAAGTAGCCAGAACTATAAGTGCGTGCCACTACACCCAGCTAATTTTTTATTTATTGTAGAGACAAGGTCTCGCCAAGTTGCTCGGGCTGGTCTCGAACCGACGGGTTCAGGTAAACCATTCACCTTGACTTCCCAAAGTGCTGGGATTACAGCCTAAGCCACCAACCTGGCCAATCTTTTAAATTTCTATGTAGATCTGTAGTAATGTTCTTTTTTCATTCCTGATGTAAGTGATCGCTTTATTAGTCAATATAGGTGATGGTTTGTTAATTCTGTTGATCTTTTTAAGAACCAACTTTTTGTTTTGTTGATGTATTATACTGTTTTTCTTTTCTCATTAATTTCTGTTCCAATGTTTGTTGTTTTCTTTCTTCTGCTTGCTTTAGATTTAGTTTTCTTTTCTTTTTCTTTTTTTTCAATGTGGAAAGTTAGGTTATTAATTTTTTTAAATATAAATTTGTACAGTTATACATTTTCCTCTAGTGGCTGCTTTCAATTCATTCCATAAGTTTTGGTATATTGTGTTGTCATTTTTATTTATTTTGAAGTATTTTCTAACTTCCCTTTTTATTCCTCTTTGCTCATTTGTTATTTAGGAGCATGCTGTTTAATTCCCACACATTTCTGAATTCCCCAAATTTTATTCATTATTGATTTCCAATTTTATTCTATTGAGATCAGATAACATATTTGATGTGCTATAAATCCTTTCACATTCATTAAAGATTGTTTTATAACCTAATTTGGTGTTCTATCCTTGAGAATGTATTTATTATATGCACTTGAAACTAATCTGCATTCTTTCTTTTTTGGGTGAAGTATTCTCTAGATGTCTGTTAGATCTAGCTGGTTTGTAGTATTGTTCAAGTCTTCTATATCTTGTTGATTTTTCTGCTTAGTTATTATATCTATCATTGGAAGTGTAATGTTGAAGTTTACAATGGTTGAATCATCTATTTCAATTTTTTTTTTCAGTTTTTGCTGCCTCTATATTGGAACTCTATCCTTAGATGCGTATGTATTGACCCTTTTTGTCATTATAAAATATTTTCTTTGTCTCTAGTAACTTTTGTCTTGAAGTCTACTTTTTCTGATATTAGTTTAGTAAATCCAGCTTTATTTTGTGCACTTTTATGGTACTTCTGTTTCCATGCTTTTTTTTCTGTTTATGTCTTTGACTCTAAGATGTATTCTTTGTTGATCACATGAAGTTGGTTCATGTTTATTATCACATGTAGTTTGTTCTTCCTTCTATCAGTCTCAAAGTTTTTATGTGTGTTAATTTAAATTTAATGCAATTACTGATAAAGTAACATACTCATTTGGTATTTTGCTATTTATTTTTCTCTGTGGCTTATGTTTTTTATTTGTCTATTTCTGCAGTACTGCCTTCTTTTATGCCAAATATTTTATAGACTATTGTTTTAATTCCCTTATTTCTTTTACTATATGTTTTTTGTATTATTGTCCAAACTGGTGCTCTGGGATTACAATTGACATCTCAACTTAAAACAATTTAGTTTAGATTAATACCAAATTATTTTCAATAGTGTACAAAACCTTTGCTTTATTATAGCTCCATCTCCTGTTCTTTATTTCTATTCTTATTGACATACAACTACATCTTTTTATATTGATAGCCCTTTCAACACATCTTATATGATTGCTTTATGCAGTTGTTACTTTTTAATAAATTAGAACAAGAAAATCATTACAAATGAAAATACATTTATATGTCTTCTGTATTTACTTGTAAATTTACCATTGACAGTGCTCTTTATTTCTTCATGTTAAGTTACTGTCTAATATCCTTTTATGTTAACCCAAAGCATTTCCCTTAGTATTTCCTGTTGAGCACATCTGCTAGACATGAGTTCTGTTTTTGTTTATTTGGAAATGTCTTATTTGCTCCTTCATTTTGGGGGGATGGTTTTGCTGGATGTAGAATTTTTGATTGATAGTCTTTTATTTCAGGACTATGAGTGTGTTATCCCACTGCTTTTGGGGCTTCATGGTTCCTAATGAAAAGTCAGATTATAATCTCATTAAAGATCCTTGGTAGGTAGGTAATAAGTTTCTTCTCTTGCACTACTTTCAAGATTCTCTCTATGTCTCTGGCTTTCAACAGTTTGGTTAAAATATCCCTTGGTAAAGATTTCTTTGTGTTTGCCTACTTAGAGTTCATTGAGCTACTGGGTTGAAGATTAATGTGTTTTGTTAAATTTCAAAATTTTGAATATTCTCTCTTTTTTTAAGATTTTATTTTTTAAGTGAAGTTATAGGTTCACAGCAAAATGATAGGAAGGTACAGGGAGTTTCTATATACTTTGTGTCCCCACACATTGATAGCCTCTTCCATTACTCACATCCCCACCAGAGTGGTATATTTGTTAAAATTGATGAAGCTACACTGACATGTTATAATCAGCCAATTCTATATTCAGATTTTTTGTCCCCTTTCTCTTTCTCCTTTCTTGAGAGAACCGACTATGCATATGTTGATATGCTTAATGATATCCCCAAGTCTCTGAGGACTTTTTCATGATTTTCATTTTGTTCCTTAAGCTGGATAATCTCAATTGATTTATCTTATTATGTGCTATCTCTTCCTTCCTTCCTTCCTTCGTTTCTAATCCACTCTTCATTCCCTCTAGTGAATATTTTATATTAGTTATCATTCTTTTCAAATATATATTTTTTATTTGGTTCTTTTTTGTTTTATGTCTCTTTATTGATATTTTTATTTGATGACATAATGTTTCCTTTGGTTTATTTTTAACATATTTGTGATAGCTGATTTACAGTATTTGTCTCGTAAGTTCAGCATCTGAGTATTCTTAGGGTTGGTTTTTGACAATTTTTCTCCTGTGTATAGGTCATACTTTTCTGTTTCTTTGTCTGTCTTGTAATTTTTTATTGAAAACTATACATTTGAAATAATGTAATATGTTATCGGTGAAAATCAGATTTCCTCTCCCACCATGGTTTGTTTGTTACCTCTCCCACTATATTTTTATTGTTGCTATCTGATTTTATAGTTGTTGTTTAATAAATTTTCTTTTTTCAGTGGCATGATCATGATGATCATGGCTCATGACAACCCTCAACCTCCTGGGCTCAAGTGATCCTTCCAACTCAATATATCAAGTATCTGGGACCACAGTCCCATGCAAACATGGCCAGCTAAATTTTTTATTTTGTAGAGATGAGGTTTCACTATGTTGGCCAGGCTGGTCTTAAACTCCTGGGCTCAAACAATCTGCCTGCCTTGACCTCCCAAACTGCTGGGATTATAGGCATGAACCACCGCTACTGGCCAGTAATTTTACTTGATAATTCTTTTAAAGTTTGTACTTTTGGTCATGAGTGGTATGAATGTCTGCTCACTTATCTTAGTGACAAACTGATAAGTAGACAGAGATTTCTTTAAATGCTTTGAACCAGTGAGTACCTCAACTTTTCCTTAAAGGTTCTGTTGAATATGCCTTCAATTCTCTGACAGACAAGCTACCATCATGCCTCAACTTTCGTTTTTTTTTTTTTTTTTGAGTTGGAGTCTCACTCTGTCACCCAGACTGGAGTGCAGTGGCCGCAACCGGCCACCACAGCCTCGACCTGCTGGGCTCCGGCGATCCTTCTGCCTCAGCCTTCCAAGTAGCCGGAATTACAGGCATGCGCTACCACATCCGGCTGATTTTTTTATTTATTGTAGAGCTGAGGTCTTGCTGCCCAGGTGGGTCTCGAACCCGCGGGCTCAGGCAATCCACTCACCTCAGCCATGCCTCAACTTTCACTTTTTCCCTTGGCAGAGCCTCAAGATCAGCCAGAGGCAAAAACTTAGGGCCTTCTCAGATCTTTCCTGAGAATTTACCCGGTCCTGGGAATGTGCATAGTTATGCACATACACATGACCTTCCAGATTTCCAGGAATATGTTATAGCTCTTTACAGTTCCTTTTAAAATATGATTCCATGTTTTGTTTTGTTTTTTCCATTGTTTGGTCAGTGTATTGTTAGCCCTAACCAGTATAATCAGTTTAGGCAATTGTGATGTTAAAAAACAACTTTGACACTTTTCAGCAAGTTCCCTCTGGGTAGCAACGTTCACACAGAGTGAATTTCAAATCAGGTCAAGTAAAGATAAGCACTGAAAGTGACCTTTTCAGCAAGCTGTCAAACAGGTCAAATAGTAAAACTTCTCTGGGAACAGTTATGTGAGTCTTTTAGGAAGGTCCAAAGTGTCCTGGGTCCTCCAGTGACTACTAAACTACTTACTGACTTTCCTTTTTAAAATTAATTAATTAATTTTTTAATTTGAAAGATGTGGGGTATAGTTCAGGATTAGGTATACGAGTACTTTTCATACAGGCAAAGTTTGAACCTCCCTTTGGCCCCACTTTGCCTGGTTGGAGATCAGGTACCCTTATTGATGTTATGTGGTCCCCCTCCCTCCCCTGGCGGTGTTCTGCTATTGCCAATTCCTTTTTTACACTATTATGGTGAATGTTCAGGGTCTGCTTATGAGTGAGAACATGTGATACTTACTTTCACAGCTACTGTAGTTATGATACTGTTGGTTTCTGAGGCTAGTATCAAACTAGGGAAAAGATGATGAATTCGGCAAATTTAAACTCTATAAAGTCGACCATTCTAAGGTACAGTTGACTTCATTTTTTTTTTTTTTTTTGAGATGGAGTCTCACTCTGTCACCCAGACTGGAGTACAGTGGCATACTTCCCGGCTACCGCAGCCTCGACCTGCTGGGCTCCAGCAATCCTTCCGCCTCAGCCTTCCAAGTAACTTGAACTACAGGCGTGTGCTACCATGCCCGGCTAATTTTTTTTTTTTTTATTGCAGAGATGAGGTCTCGCCAAGTTGCCCAGGCAGGTCTCAAACCCGTGGGCTCAGGCAATCCTCTCACCTCAGCCTCCCAAAGCACTTGGATTATAGGCTGAGCCACGGAGCCCAGCTCAGTTGACTTCTTAAATAAACACTTCTCAAATTGTTGCAAGTCTTTAATTAATTTACAGACTTTATCTGCTTTTATAGAGGAGATTATTTTCAAAAGTTCTTACTTTCAAAAGTTCTTAATCATTTTGGAAATCAGGCTCTTCTGCTTCATTTTACTTTAAATGATCAAAACCTAAGTGATTTCAATTTGAAGAACATAATAGCTTTTACAAAGGTTTCTCACATATTACCTCTTTGCTCCTTTTAAAATTTGATCAATGAAGTATTTTAAACATAAAAGTAAAGAAAACAATAAATCAGAGACTCATATTCAGTACCCAAATTATTTCATAAATGTTAGTATTTTGCCATATTTGCTTCAGATTTTTCTTTCTATTTATAAAGAAATATATTTATTGCCCTTTCTTTTCTCCCCCTAAAGAGGTTAACTCTCTTTTGAAGTTGATATGTATTAATCTAATAATATTTGACTATTTTATTTACAATCAAATGCATTAAATATATATGTCCATGCATATGTTTCTCTTTAAAACTTGCTCTCCCTCACTTGGCTTTATTGTTTGGAGATTTACCAGAATTTACAGTTTATAGAAAGATATTTATTGAAGGATTAACTACCATCTATTTAGTAGTCTTAAATTACTTAGGATTCAGTATGGTGGTGACAAGTGTGAGCCTGTAAGCCAGAGTTTCTAACTCTAGTTGGTTACTTCTATCTTATTTTTTCTTTGATTTTGGGAAACGTATTTGACTGTTGTGCCTTGGTTTACTCATGTATACTGTATGAATAGCTCTATGTGACTTTATGGCCACATAGAGTCATTTGGTGATTTTTAAAAATAAATATAAAGCTTAGTTTTATTCTTGGTAAATAACAAACCCTTGGGAAAAAGCAGCTGTTATTATAAACAATGCTGTCAGAAACACCCTTGGATATAACTCACAAAATTTGAGGATTACGTATATGCAATATCCAGCTCAAATTGATCGTATCAAAGTTTCTTTCCCCTAGCATTTCTCCACATTCTAATTATATTGGTATAATCAGACAACCCATAACTTTCAAATAGGTAACTTTCTTGCATGTATGTTTTCAACAAAAGATCACTGTCCATGTATACATTTAATGAAGCCTTCTACAATTTGAAAAGAAAATATTGTTCCCATCATTTTTAATAGAAAAAAAAGATGTGAACAGAGAATTCACTTTTAAGGAATCCTACATGACCAAAAACTAAGAGAAACTGACTGATTAGTAGGTAGTTAAAAACTTTGTAAAGAAGTGGCCCAGTGTAGCTTGAATGCACATCCCTCAAATCCATACCCAGCCTTTTTCCACTACTTGATTTTTTTCTTCCAACGAATCATGCAATTACTGAATCTCTGCTTCTCTAAGTGATATGTAATAGCATCATCATTCCCTCTTTTTTTGGAATGTCCTTTTATTTAAACAAAAACATTTTCTTCTAGGAAGAGTTCCTCTGAGCTGAAATTAGCTATAGCAACTTGTAACACATGCCGTGTTATCCATAGTTGTGAGCATGTGTTTTTAAAAGCCTGTGTAGGTGTTTCTACAAGTGTATGAATGTAACAGGTGTCCAGGCAACATGTTTTTTCAGAGCTACTGATGGTAAAATAGTTGATGTAAGTAATCTTTTAGAATGGCAACACAGCTAACACAGCTATTCATTTCAGTTCACATTTACTGAAATAAAATGGGAATTTGGCAACTTAACTTGGAGTAATAACCAGAGATTGGTATGCTCAAGGGCCTTTGAAATATATGAGGAAAAAACATGTCCTATCCAATCTTTGACATTCTATGTTCCAAAAGATTTTTGTTTTAACCCCGGTCTTAATTGCCCTTCAGTATCAAAATTAATTGTGTTTTCCGCTAAAAGGCCAGTGCAGCTTAAGGTTACTCTAGGGTCTTAGCAGCCAATGCATCTTCCGTAAATGGCTTGATTGCTGTCTGCAGAGAGGAGGGTTGCGAATACTGTGCTTGACCAAGGCTATACATTACAGTCCAATTAGTGTGAAGATCACTACATGAGTCTTTAACGCTATCTAGTAACTGTCGGAATATCTAATGGAGACCACAGACAGAGTGGAGAGGAATTTAGAATCTACACTCTGCCAGGCAGAAGGGGAAGGGCTTTGACTGTGCACCAAATGGCTACCAGGTCTACTTTTCTCATTTTTTGACCCCCTAACTCCACTATTCCTCCCACCATTTCAAGAGTTAAAAACAAAATCCAGAGCCTTCAAGGTACATGTTAGTATAGACAATACCAAGTCTAGCAGCTGTTTCTGGCAAGGGCTCTGGAGTCAGAGATCTTGGCCGAAATTTCATTTTATTTGATTTCTGTTATTAAAATTCTCTAAGCCACAGATTCATCAATTAATAACAGAAATGATCATTGCATCCACTTCATAGAATTAAAGAAGACCATCTCGCATGCAATAAGCAATGTACATGTTTGCTTTTATACCATTATTGACTATTAAAGGAAAATAAAGTTCTAAATGGGTTCCAAAGTCAGGGCCCCTGAGCTAACTTAACACACATGTTCATTATGTGATCTTATGCAGTCAGCTTCCCAAACATTTTCTCCACTGCCCTCATTCCTTTCTGGTCACTGAACATGTTCAATGACCACTTAAGCTCAACTTCCTCTTTGAGATAAGGTTTTATTATAGGAATTCTCTGATCTCCATCCTAGAAGGACTCTCCTCATCCAGTCCATTTCTTGTGAGTATGAATTATCAATACTACTTTTCACCAGTGATTCCTTTAGTCTCTCTCTGTCTCTCTCTGTTTCTTTCTCTCTGTTTCTTTCTCCCCCCTCCCCAGGCTGAATGGCATTGGCATGACGATGGCTCAACACAGCCTTGACCTTCTGGGTCCAGGTGATCTTTCTGCCTGAGCCTGCTGAGTAACTGAGAATATACCCATGCACCACCATGCCCATATAATTTTTTTAAATTAGTTTTTAAATTTTCTTGTAGAGATAAGATCTCACTGTGTTGCTCAAGCTGATCTCGAATTCCTGGGCTCAAGTAATCCTCCTGGCTCAGACTCCCAGTGTGCAGGAATTACAGGCATGAGTCACCATGGCCAGTCTTCCCAAAAGTTTATTTTGTACCTGATCAGAGGGTTCAGGTTGAGCTTTTGCCTTCATTCCTGGTTCCTGACTGTGTCTCATGGATACACTCTATTCTTCTGAGAACAGGAAGAAATGTATGCCACTTCATAATGTGGACTCAATTAATTTCCTTGCTCTATCTCTTCCCCTTTGAGAAAAGGACCTTCCCTCTCTGATACCTCTGAGGTCAAAGGCAGAACAGAAAATGTAAATCAGCCTCCACTTAATGAACTGCAGGATTTTAGATACTTTTCATTCTCTCTATATAGCATAAATATATACTTATGCTCCTGTGCATGGGAGACTACTCAATGGGCCAGCACACTTTTGCTTAACAACTAAACTTAAAACAACATGTTTCCTGAGTATTATGCTGACCAACAATCAGGGAGAAGATGCAAGATGGCCACCACGGAGTAGCCGTCCATTGCCTCTCTAATTGAGTGAACCAGAGAGTATGGACCCAGCAGCTTATAGGCATAGACATCTTGAATGGTTTTGGATGGGTGAAGCACTCTGAACCTAGCAAAGGTCACTTTGAACACCTCGAGATCAGAAAGCAACTACAAGTGCTGAAATCTGGGCACCCCCATCTCCCATCATGCACCAGGCTCACACAGGAACTGAAGCCTTGCTCTATGAACAAGAGTGGAGCACTTTCAACAGGGTCTGAAAACTAATCCAACAGGCAGCTATCAGAGCACAAACAATGGAAGCCCCCCAGAATGACCTGCACCAGATAATAGTCACAGAAATCAGAGACTGCATGGCTAAAATGAACAAAGGGAACCAAAAGTAACTAGAAGTGAAACTCACTGAAGTCATACAGGAAGTAAAAGTGGAGTTGGCCAGTTTCAGGAAAACTCATTCTAAAATAACGGAAATGAAGAACTTCATCCTAGAAATGAGCAGCACAGCCACAAACATAGGGAACATGCTCAATCAGTCAGAAAAAAGGATCACAGAACCTGAAGACCAAAATATGAAACTAACCCAATCATCAAAAACATAGGAAAAAGGCTCAAAAGGAATAAGCAAAGTCTCTGAGAGATTTGAGACTATGTCAAGAACTCAAATCTACACCTGATTGGTATTCATGAAGCAGAAAGGGGAACTGAGAATACCATGGAACAAGCATTCCATGAGGTCATTCAATAATACTTCCCACATCTCGCTGGAGAGGTGACCATTCAAGTACAAGAGATTCAGAGAACCCCCGCAAAATATCACATGAGAAGACTATCCCCAAGACACATAGTGATTCACAACGACAAAGTAAGCATGAAAGAAAAAATCTTAAAGGAAGGAAGAGAGAAAGGTCAAACCCCCTACCAGGGAAGACCCGTTAGAATTGCTCAAGACTACTCTAGAAACACTACAAGGCAGAAGTGACTGAAGGCCCATTCAAAGATAAACAATTCCAGCCAAGAATTTCCTACCCCACAAGGCTAAGTTTCATCAGTGATGGAGAATTAAAATGCTTCCCAGACATTTAACCCCTAAGAAAATATTCTGAGGGTTGAATGGTGAAAAAGTAGCCAGGGCTGACTGAATTATGTTTGGATTCGGAGACGGGAAGGAGATTTCTAGGTCTGTGTTGTTGACCTAATTGTGTATTATGTTTCCAGCATTGCTGACCTAATTCTGCAGTGTGTTTTCATTGAATGAGTTGATTATTTTTAAATCGTTTTCTGTTATTGAAAACCGTTTTGGGCTCTTTCAGCAAGATGGCGAAGGGGCAGGTTGGTCTGTGAGATTCTCTGTGAAAGTGAGTGTCCATAGGGACTCTTGCTCTCCCCCCATGGCTCCTGCTCCCACAGCAGACAGCCTGCTGTTCAGCCAGGCGCACAGGCCTGCGGGCTGACAGAAACCAGTCCCACACACTGCTCTGTCTGCCGCTGCAGCCACCAACACTGCCATCGCCACCAGCCATGTTGGGCCACAGACTGGAGGCCCTCGGTGCGCACCGCAGTGCTGACTCAGCTGCTGCCACCACTGCTCCCTCCCACAGTCGCTCCCTCTCTCCACCTGGGTAGGCCCTCAGCTCCCGGCCCATGGAGCTCCTCCCATGCACCACACCACTGTGGCAGCCACCACTGCTCCCTCCCACAGTCACTCCCTCCTTTTGCCAGTGGAGCTCCTCAACACACACCGCACTGCTAATGAAGCCGCAGCTGCTGCCACCCCCTCCTGCTACCACTCCCACCCCCCTCCCAGGGTATCCCTCAGCTCCCAACTCTGTGGAGATCCAGGCCCCCATGCCTGCTGCACTGCCCCATCCCATCCAAGCTTCCCAGTGCCACACAGACCTGCAGCTCCTGGCTGTCTCGCACTCTGCCTCTCCCAGCTTGTCCCCCAACTGGCAGGTCCAGGGAGCATTGGAGCCCTGAGACCAGGCAGTGATCTGCATTGACCCACCCAGCTCCTCCCAGCTCTGCCAGCCTCTAGCTGGGGACCTAAGGTAATAGCATTAATCTGGAAAAGTCAGAAACCCCTCCCCCATGCTAGATCAGATACAGGTCAGATCTGAGTGGCAGACTTCTGAGGCAACAAGCTGACTGAGCCCGGATCTGATCCAACCTTCCCCCACAGCAGGACTGGGGTATCAGATCCTAGCTGTGAACAACCCTATCAGCCTGCAATGAGAACTAGAGATCAGAGCTGAAAGGACCTGGACTTAGAGGAATGATCTAAGAGCGTACTTAGTTCCCTTGTTTTTATTTTTATTTATTTATTGTTCTTTGTTTTACTTACCTTTTTTCTCTTTTCTCTCTCTTCTTACTCTTATTGATAACGTTTGCATACTGCTTTGTCTCTGTTAGTTTACTGACTTTTTTTTTTAGACCTCATGTTTGTGTGGGAGAATAGTAACAATAAGGAGGCTGATTGGTTTGTGTGTCTGTATGATTATATGTTTTAGTCTTTAGGTTTTTTCTTTTACCTTTTTTGTCTTTGCATCTCTTTTCATTTATTAGTTGGTACATTTGTCTGTTTTCCTTCTTACTCTTCTCGCTCTCCACCTTCCTCTTCCTCCCCTCTCCTGTCCCATTCTTTTCCTTTTTCTTGCCCCATTTTGCTTTCAGGGAGTAAACCTATTCCCCCACTGCATGGACAGATTGCAAGGCAGTGGGAAGTGGGTTCCGGGGTATCCATACACCTGTAGGACACTGGAATCTGCAGACAGATTTTGAATCACAACTTCCCCCTCAATTAAATCTCAAAACTAAAAAAAAAGTACAGTCCCCAACCCACAGTGCAGCTTTAGAAGTGATCAAAGCTAGAGGATTCACATAAGGAAGAATAGGAGATCAAGCAAACAGAAGTAAAAGCAACCCTGCCACCCCTGAACAACAAAATTAAAGAAGACAGGGAAAAAAGGGAAAAGTGAGGAAGAAAATCTACAAAATGAAGAAAAGCCAAAGGAAAAATATAGCTCTCACACAGAACTCCTGGGAGATCCAGACACTGAGAAAACAAACTTTGTACAACAAACAATGAAGAGCCCCCAAAATGACTGGTCACATACTCAGATATCAAAACATTAATAGAATTTTAAAAAATCGAAGAGAGACAAGAGGAAAATAGGAGGAGTTGATAACTGAGATAAAAACAGTAAAGAATACTGTGATTGAAATAAAAACAAACTGATAAGCATGCAAAGCAGAATTAGCCAAGCAGAAGAAAGAATCTCAGAGCTTGAGGACCAAAATATAGAACTAACAGAAACTGTCAAAAACATAGAAAAGTAGCTTAAAAAGACAGAACAAAACCTTCAAGAGTTGAACGATTGCTTTAAGAGACCAAACCTAAGAATAATTGGATTTCCTGAGGCAGAAAAAGAGACAGAGGCCACCCTGGAACAAACATTCCATGAAATTATTCAAGAAAACTTTCCTCATTGCATAAGTGATGCAAAATTTCAAACACAAGAGATTCAGAGAACCCCTGCAAGACAATAAATGAGAAGACCAACTACCAGACACATAATAATTTGCCTAAACAAAGCAGGTATAAAAGAAAAAAATCCTAAAGGCAGCAAGAGAGAATAAATGGTCAGACTACCTACTGGGGAAGACCAATTAGAATAGCAGCAGATTTATCTACAGAAACACTTCGGGCTAGGAGAGATTGGAGCCCAATCTTCAAAGTTCTCAAAGATAATCAATTTCAACCAAGAATAACCTACCCAACTAAACTAAGCTTCATCAGTGAGGGAGAATTAAAATCTTTCCCAGGCATTCAATCCCTAAGAACTTACGTTGCCTCTAGACCAGCTCTACAGGGAACACTTAAAGTATTAAACACAGAAGACAGGGGAAAAAGAACAACAGCATTCTTCCCAAGAGTGCAGGAAAAAGATTAAAAACACATATGAATCAACCCCAAAATCAAAAGAAACACAACAAACAGGAACAATGACACCTCTATAAGAACCTCATGACAGGGATAAACACTCACATTTCAACAATTAGCCTGAATGTGTATGGACTAAATGCACCACTGAAAAGACATAGAATGGCAAAATGGATAAATATCATGAGGCATCAATATATTGTCTCCAAGAGACTCATCTCACCAGAAAGGACACTCACAGACTCAGAGTAAGAGGATAGGAAGCAAAATTTCAGGCAAACGTAATATACAAAAAAGCCGGAGTTGCAATTTTAATCTCAGACAAAATATCCTTTAAGCTATCACAAGTTAACAATCTAACAAGTCACCTAAGAAAACTGGAAAAGCAAGACCATCAAAACCCTAACTTCAGAAGAAGGAGATACCAGATCATCAAAATAAAAGCTCAAATCCAGGACATAGAAGACAAAAAGATAAAACTAAAAAAATCAATGAAACAAAAAACTGATTCCTTGAAAAGATAAACAAGATCCATGGTCCCCTAGTCAGACTGACCAAGAAAAAAAAGAGAAAAAGCCCAAATAAACTCAATCAGAAACACAAAAGATAAAGTCACAACTAACCCTGAAGAAATCATAAAAATTATCAAAGACTACTATGTATAATAGGATGGAAACAAACTTGAAAACCTAAAGGAAATGGAGGACTTTCTGACAACCTCCCTAGGTTGAAACAAGAAGAAATTGAGACCCTAAATAGACCAATAACAATCAAGGAATTTGGCTATGTCATAAGAAAACTGCCTACCAAAAAAAGTCCTGGACCAGATGGTTTTCCAGCAGAAGTCTACAAAACATACAAGGAGGAACTGATACCAATCCTATTGAGAGTATTCCAGGTGATTGAGAAGATGGAACTCTCTCCAAGTCATTTTATGAAGCCAACATCACATTGATACCCAAGCCAGGTAAAGACTGAAAAAAGAAAGAGACCTACAGGCCAATATCTTTGATGAACATAGATGCTAGATTTCTCACAATATCCTAGCAAACTGGATTCAGCAACATCCATCATGATCAAGTAGGCTTCATCCCTGGGATGCAAGGCTGGTTCAACATTCGTAAGACCCTAAGCATAATTAAATACATCAACAGACATAAAACCAAAAACCTCATGTTTACATCATTAGAAGCAGAAAATGCTTTTGATAAAATCCAGCACCCCTTCTTGATAAAAACCTTCAAACATCTAGGCATAGGTGGAACATACCTCAAAATACTAAGAGTCATCTATAAGAAACCCACAGCCAGCATACTCCTAAACAGACAGAAATTGGAACCATTTCCCCTGAAAACTGGAACAAGATAAGGATGCCCACTCTTACCCCTCCTGTTCAACATAGTTTTGGAAGTCCTAGATAGAGCAATCAGAGAAGAGAAGGTGAACAGGGGTATCCAAATAGGAAAAGAGGAAGTCTAGTTGTTTCTCTTTGCAGATGATGTTATTGTATTCCTTGAAAACCCAAGAGAATATGTCAGAAACCTCCTGGCACTGATAAAGGACTTTGGCAAAGTCCCAGGATATAAAATAAATGTGCAAAAGACAATCACATTTCTATACACCAATAATAAACAAACAAAAACCCAAATAAAAAGCACAATTCCATTCACAATAGCCACAAAAAAATGAAATACTTTGGTGTCTTCCTAATCAGAGATGTAAAAGACTTATACAATGAAAACTATAAAAAACTGCTCAAAGAAATCAAAGATGACACAAACAAGTGGAAAAACATTCCATGCTCATGGATTGGAAGAATCAACATTGTTAAGTTGTCCATTTTACATAAGGTAATCTACAGATTTAACACAATACCCATCAAATGACCAACAACATTCTTCTCAGACATAGAAAAAACAATACAGAAATTCATATGGAAACATAAATGACCAAGAATAGCCAAAACAATCCTCAAGAAAAAAATTAAAAAGTAGGAGGTATCACACTCCCAGACTTTAAACTTTATACAAAGCTACAATAATCAAAACAGCCTGGTATTGGTACAAGAACAAGCATATAGACCAATGGAATAGAATTGAGATTCCAGAGGCAAAACCTCAATTTCTCAACCAACTCATCTTTGACAAAGCCTCCACCACCCACTACTGGGGAGAGGAGAACCTATTCAGTAAATGGTAAATGGTGCTGGGAAAACTGACTGACCACATGCAGAAGATTGAAATAGGACCCCTACCTAGCCCCAAACACAAAAAAATTAACTCTAAATGGATCACAGACCTAAATGTAAAACCTCAAACTGAAAGAACCTTAGAAAATACAGAAGATGCTCTTATGGAAGTTAGAACTGGCAACCAACTCCTGATCAAAACCCAAAGTGCCCAGACCATAAGAGATAAAATAGAGAAATGGGACTTCATTAAACTGATAAACTTCTGCAAAGTCAAAAAAACCATCAAGAGAACAGAGAGACAGCCCACAGACTTGGAAAAAATATTTGCCAACTTCATGTCTGACAAAGATCTAACATCAAGTATCTACAAGGAACTCAAACATGCTGAAAAGAAAAACAAACAGCCCAATTACAAAATGGGCAAAAAATATGAATAGAGACACTTCTCAAAAGAAGACATATGAGCAGCCAACAGACACATGAAAAAATGTTCAGCCTCAGTATTCACCAAGGAGATGCAAATTAAAACTACACTGAGATACCACCTAACTCCAGTAAGAATGGCCATCATCATTAACAAAAAATAACAGATGTTGGAGAGGATGTGGCAAAAAAGAAACACTTCTACACTGTTGGTGGGAGTGTAAACTAGCACAGCCTCTGTGGAAATCAGTGTGGTGATTTCTAAAAGTTCTAAAAATGGACCTTCCATATGAACTCGCAACCCCCCTACTGGGAATATACCTGGAAGAACACACATCACTCTATGAAAAAGATACCTGCATGCATATGTTTGTCACAGCATTGTTCACAATAGCAAGAACATGGAACCAACCATGATGCCCATCAAAAGAGGACTGGATAGAAAATGTGATACATATACACAATGGAATATTATGCAGCCACAAAGAAGAACAAAATCATCAACTTCGCAGCAACCTGGATGGAACTTGAGTTTATAATACTGAGTGATCTCTCACAGAAACAAAGATCTGAGTATCACATATTCTCACTCATAAGTGGACATCTATTGTAATACTATAAGAAAAGGATTGACAGTAGTGGGAAACTAGGATGGGGCAGGGAGGGGAAAGGAGATGGGATTAACGGTAGTCAATATCTGTCTGGGGATGGGGGGGTACCCCTTATCAACAAGGGTGCCCAAAAGATGCATATTTGTATACCTAACTCTTAACTGTACCCCACAATTTTAAAATTAAAAACATGTTAAAAAAAAGAAAAGGATTGACAGTAGCAGGAAACTGCATTGGGGGAGGGAGAGGGGAGGCAGGAAGGTGGGACTGACAGTAGTCAATATCTGCCTGGGAAAGAGGGAGCACACCTCATCAACATGGGTACCTGCACAATGAATATTTGTATACCTAACCCTGAATTGTACCCCACAATTTTAAAATTAAAAAAAGAAAATATTCTGCCTCTAGACCAGCCCTTCAGAGGTTTAAGTTGAGTTGCTTAAGAAGGAGTTGAACACAGAAACAAGAGGACTTTCATACCCAACACCAAAGTACAGGCAGGCACAGAGTTAACAGAGCATACAGAGTATTCACAAAAATGAAAACACATACATATATAAATACAAAAGTAAAAAGCAAGCAGAGCAATCCATTAAGAGTCCCATGATAGGAAGAAACTCTCATATTTCAATAATTAATTTGAATGTGAATGGACTGAATGCAGCACTAAATAGGCACCTACAGTCTCAAAGTTAAAAGCTGGAAAAGGACCTTTCAGGAAAATGGAAAACAGAAGATAATAGGGGTAGCTATTCTGAAATTGGACAAAGCAGAGAGTTCAAACCATCAAAAGTTAAAAAGGACAAGAAAGAACACTGTATAATGATAAAAGTCTCAGTTCACCATCAAGAAATTTCCATCTTAAACATATATTTACCCATCACCAGGTTTTATAAAACCACTACTAATTAAACTAAGAGAGAATGCTGACACTTTTTTAAAAGACCGATACTAACTCCAGAATCGGAAAGGAGACTTGTACTGTATTTTAGACATTTGGGGAGCATTCTAGAGCAGTAATTTCTCACCTTTTTGGCATCATGGACCAGTTTCATGGAAGACAATTTTTCCAAGGACCAGGGGTGGGGGATTTGGGGGTGATTCAAGTGCACTGCATTTATTGTGCGCTTTGTTTCTATGATTATTATATTGCAATATATAATGAAATAATTATACAACTCACCATAATGCAGAATCAGTGGAAGTGTTAAGCTTGTTTTCTTTCAATAGGTGGTCCCATCTAGGAGTGATGGGAGACAGTGACACGGAAGTGTGTTATTTATGTCCAGTGTATGCCATGATCTCGGTTTGGCTGTCTCTGCAGAAAATCCTGCTTCACAAAGATAGGATGTTGAGAATGGAAGCCGGCTTTTCAGTGCTTCTGTGGCAATCTCAGGATATTCTGCTTAGATTTTAATCCAGAATGTATGGAGATTTAAAGTTGTCTCGAACATATTTTTAAGGCAACCATCATTTGGTGTGTTTTTTTTTTTTTTTTGGTTTTTTTTTGAGTTGGAGTCTCACTCTGTCACCCAGACTGGAGTGCAGTGGCCGCTCCCGGCCACCGCAGCCTCGACCTGCTGGGCTCCGGCGATCCCTCTGCCTCAGTCTTCCAAGTACCTGGAATTACAGGCATGTGCTACCATGCCCGGCTGATTTTTTGATTTGTTGTAGAGATGAGGTCTTGCTGCCCAGGCAGGTCTCGAACCCGCGGGCTCAGGCAATCCACTCACCTCAGCCTCCCAAAGGCATGGGATTACAGGCTGAGCCACCGAGCCTGGCGGCTACCGTCATTTGTGATCTCAGGCAGTTGGTCATCTTCTAGCATGGATGAAGTCGATTCACCTGGCTTATTCACAAATGGGTCACAGATTCATTTCTTTCCAGTTCAGGGGTCTTTTGTAGTTGGAAAATAATGCTCAAACTTTTCACCAGTTGGGAGAAAGAAGGCCCTGGATCAGTCTCATTTCAAAATCTCTGCTAATGTTTGAAACATGTCAAAAATCCCAATGTTCACTTGTTGCTCTCATGGTTTCAGTTTGGCTTTGAATGTATCCACTTTATCTGCCAATTTGAACACAGTTGTTGTTCTCCCCTGAATTGACAGATTGAGTTCACTGAGCAGGATGAATATGTCACACAAGTGAGCAAATTCTGCGACCCATTCTGTGTCACTGAAATGTGCTGCCAGTGATGACTGTTTTTCTAAAAGAAATCTCTGGAATGGTTCTCCTAACTCCAAAACTCTGGCGAGTGATCTACCTTTAGAAAGCCATCTCACTTCTGTGTATAAGAGAAGACATCTGTTCTCTGCGTCTATCTCCTCACAGAGCTGTGTGAACAGATGTGAGTTAAGGGCATGTACTTTAATGGGGTTGATAATTTTAATCACATCCCACAAAATGTTAAGTTCAGGTGACATTTTTTCACTAACCAACATTTTGCTATGGATGACACAGTGCTTAGACTCACATTTCGAAGTGACCTCTTTGATCCAAGTAGTGAAAACAGAAAGCTGTCCAGTCATGGCAACTGCTGTTTGTGCAATAAAAAATGACCAGTTCTGTTTTCCTGATATGTAATCATTCAAAGACATGAATAGTTCTGCAGCTGTGGTATTGGTGGGCAACCGAAGTACACATAACATATCCTCATGCACATCCTTCTGAAAATATATGACACCCAAACAAGCATTGTTGCCTTGTTGTCAACATCAATAGACTCATCAACCTGGATTGCATATCATGACTAATTAATCTTCTCTAACAATTGTGCCTTAATCTGCTGCTGTTTCATCAATTTGTCTAGTTATGGTGCTTGCCAAAAGAACACATGCCACTTTTTGAAGTGCAGTGTCTCCTAAAAGTTCACAACAAATGTCCTTAGCAGCAGGCAGGATCAACTCTTCACCAATAGCAAAGGGCTTCTTAACTTTTGCAATGCCACTAAGCCACTAAGAATAACACTCTCAGTGCTGACACATTTGGTGAAGTGATGACCTTCAATAATTGCTTCTGTTCTTCATGTTCATTTTTTTAAATCTTTTGAAAAATTCCAAAGGCTGTCTTTTAATGTAGGGTGCTTGGTCTCCATGTACCAAAGCAGTTTTGAAAGTTTTATGGCTTCATTGGATAACTGGTCACCACATATTGTACAAAGCCAACTTGGAGTATGTGAGTCACCTGTCGCAATGAACCTGTAATCTAAGTAGAACCCTTGGTATTTTCTTTTAAATGCAACTTTCTTTTTGTTGGCGGTCTTTTTGTTGGTTTGTTGTTTCTGCTGTCTCATCCATGAATCTTTCCCCCTTTTCAAAGAAGTTCTCCAGTGATGTTTGTTTTTTATTCATTTTGGCTAGGGTTAGCTTGTGGGCTTACCAAAACTGTGACTGAGATAAGTGTGCAGTACAGGAAAGAGACACAGATGGAACTGGTAAATAAAATAATGGGCAGGTCACACATCGACTAAAAGAAGTGGCAGATTCTGACTTAAATCCTACCACCAGATGCAGCTACACAACTGAAGTACATCAACTCATTTGTCACTCACTGATAGGTTTTTTATGAGTCTGCAACCATTTGATTTATTACGGTCTCTGTGCAGTCAAATCTCACTGCTCATGTTAACCTGTATTTGCAGTTGCTCTCCAGAGCTAACATCACTGTCTCAGCTCCACCTCAGATCATCAAGCATTAGGTTTTCATAAGGAGTGTGCAACCTAGATCTCTCGCATGCACAGTTTACAGTAGAGTTTGTGCTCCTATGAGAATCTAGTGTGCTGCTGATCTGACAGGGGGAGGAGCTCAGGCAGTAATACTAGCAATGGGGAGCAGCTGTAAATACAGATGAAGTTTCTTTCACTTGCCTTCCACTCACCTCCTGCTGTGCAGCCTGGTTTCTAACAGACCATGGACCAATATTGGTCTGTGGGTCAGGGGTTGGTGATCCCTATTCTAGGGTATGGACTTGGGCTTCCATCAGGATATATTCTCCTCTCCTTTCTCCCCGCCTTCTCTTCTGAGTCATGAGGCCATGCCAGAGGAGGGAACTATGATGTCTATACCTAGTATGGACATGCAGAGACTCAAAACCAAAAAAGGAGGCAATGAAGAGTTGGGAGGGAAACACTGGAAGGAACTAGGAGAAACAAAATGTAAAGGAATGAAAGAAAGCAGAGACAGATTTTCTGTGGGGTGAGGATACTAGTAAATAAATATATGTGCCTTTGTAAATTTACAAAAAAATTAAAAATCCATCATTTAATAGGAGTTTCCAGTATGTTGAGTGCCCTTGTATAGTCTCATTATATAAGACATTTTTCATCTTGATTGAAAGAGGGTTGGCCTTCAGTCCAAGATCCTCAGAAAGTCCATGTCACACAAGTCAAGCAGTAGATTTCCATTAATTATGTTAATCAAGAAAAAAAGGTTTCATAAACCGGTAAAGAAGCTTCAACATAGTGAAGGATCAGGGTATGTATGGTTCTGGTTCTCAGTATAGTCTTTGAAAGTATCCCCAAGGGCCTCTTCAGAATCCTTGCAAGATCACTTTCTATCCTCAAACACCAACTCTTATGGCAAATACAGGCCATTTCCCATGTAATTTCATTGACTTTTATTTTTAGTTATTTATGTATATGACGAAATGGAATATAATGATATAACAAATTTCAAAATTTTTATATATTCTTTAATATATCATAAAATTGATAAAGCAAATGTACTTATGATGTTAAAAAATAACTTCATCGTACTGCCTTCATTGAAAAATTACAAATACAAATAATTTAGGGTCTATATGGATTAGAAGTGATGTATATAAATTCCCTGGCATGTAGAAAGGTGCTCAATAATGTTAAATATCATTATTGCAAGGGTTCTGTAAGCTTTGTTTTACTCTCCTGGGAAACATATGTGTATTTTGATGTTATTTTTATAGAAAAACTCTCTCCCAGTTCCAAGTGTCCAATTTGTAAATGAGTCTCTAGGACAACATATGCAGCATTCCATATTATCTACACTAATATAGAGAAGTAGATGTTCAACCTGCAAAGAGTGGAACAATCTATGCTAGGATTTTATTATTTCCAGTATCTCTTTGCTTCTGCCTGGTCCAAGTTGGTCCAAATTTGAATGCTGGTAGAACTGTTGCCGAGTTTAAGTTGAACAAGAGAGAAAAGTCATCCAAATCATTTTGTTTAAAAGTCAATTGAAAGGGATCAATTAAAAAAGAAAACAGGAAAAAATGATCCAGCAGTTTCATATTTAGAAATAGAAATATGTAGTCATAGAAATGCCTAAAGCCTAAGGTACAATAATATTTATTGAATTTTTTTAAATAGTAAAGGAAATCTAAGTGAACAGCTCTCAGGGATTAGTAACTCTAATGATGGTGTGTGATTATAATCAAATACTCAGCAGCTGATATAAGTGATGATAGGAAATTGCTATTTCTTGTTTTTGCATGTTCATGCTACACTGTCAGCTGAATGTGTGTGGGGGGCACATGCACACACACTTGATGTGTCTAGGAAAGTCATACACACAATGTTCACAGTTATGTCTAAGTATATAGGTATTTGGAACTCTATAAAAAAGTTATTTTTTTGGCCAGTATTTTCTATTTTCCATATTGATTTTATAATTCATAATTCACATAAGATATGTGGTTATGCTTTATTTCTCATTGGTTGTAAGTTTTCTTTTCCAGGGATACTCAGAAACACAAATCTAAGGAAAGAGTCACTGAGAAAATGAACCAAGACATGGGGACATAATTGAGAACTTCAGGGACATGAATGAAGAAAGTCTCTTCTTACATCCTTGTCAGTATATTAAACTCCCCACTGAATGATTTCTATGACTAAACATTTCTATTTCTAAGTATGAAACGGTTTGGATCATTTTTGCTGTTATTTTCCATTGATCCCTCTCATTTGACTTTTAAATAAACTGATTTGGAATAACTTTTCTCTTTCGGTCAACTTACACTTGACAACTTTCAATCAAATTCTCATTAACCATTATTGATGGTAATGAATTTAATAATTTTTCTAAAAATTGCAACAAGCACCACATAGAGGAAAAGACAGATTTTAAATGGACTTTTTTTCCCCCCCAGGGCATGTCCAAGCAATACTGGGAATTAATTGTACCTCAAGAGCCTGGCCAGTTTTGAGTTACCCTGCTCCTAGGGAGCACAAAGCTAGATCTCAGAATCAAGGCCTGACTTCCCAGGAAATTCTGGTCCTCATGCAAAGACCCAAATACCACAATCCTGAGCCGCCTAGAAACACTGGAATGCACATGGGAGTCTGACCAGACAGGTGTTCTGCTGCACAAGACTTTGTGCCTCCTCACTAGCTCCCAGAATAGTTTGTGGAAAGTCCCCTTGTGCTCTGTCCCTGCTCCAGCATGCCATCTGCCCCCAGCCCAGACTTGGTGGCCCCGACTAAATTTAGATGCATTAATACCACGTGCAGTTAATGGATGGTTCAAAAAAGGTATGCGGCTTGTATCTCCCCCAGCCCTGCTTTGTTACCTCTGACAAACACTCGAGGCTGGGAAGAGACCTGTGTCGTTTCCACTCAGCTCCAGCCCAGCAACTAAGTACATTCACACCAGGGACATCAATCTCAGATGCCAAAGCTTGGAGATTTGCATTGCAAATAGCCGACCGTGGTGACATTTTGCCACTGGGAGCAGAACCTGAGGCATCCTCCTCGGTGAGAGCTACAGGGGAAGAAATCCACTTGGTAGTCAAATTGAGTGCAGAAGAAAGGCAAGAAGAGGGAGGGCAGAAAAAATGGGACCACTCTGATTTTGAACGACACAAAGAATATTGATTTTTTTGAAATATTGAGGTCACAGTTCTTTCCAAACCATGAGCTGTTTCCTCCAGTACTGAGATCAGCCTTATGTATCCCCACTTCCAACCCATAGCTGTTGTCTGGCCTGTGCCTGTTTCCTATATGTACGATCTTTTCCTGACCCATGTTTTCTAGACCACCCTCCCCCCCAGTTCTTATGTGCCATTCATAAGAACTCTTCTGTAATTCTCTTCATTTAAAATCTTTGTCAAGGACTCTAACAAAATGGTGATAAACAGAGAAAGCTTTTCATTGAGCATAAAATAAGTTACTTCAGAGAAAGTAATACATTCTAGTTATTCTTGTATTGTTATTTTGTTAGGACAGTTACTCCTCTGAGAGACAGCGTTGTGATAAAAAAAAAAAAACAATCTGGTTTTGACACCAGGAAGATCTGGTTACTGATGCTATCTCTGCAAGTCTCTAATTTTATGACTTCAGACAAGTTATTTAACCTCTACAACCGGATCCTGCATATATAAAATGGGGATAATTATTAGCACTTGCCTTCTAAGGTTGTAGGAACTAAATGGGATAATAATCTTGGAAGAAATGGATGGGACAATAATGTTGGAGGTAGGGGCTTAACCCCATGACTTCCAAATAGTAAGGGCTGATTGAAAATTGAACTTTGTTATTTAATTATACACTGACCTGCTGATAGCATCACGGCTGTGGATTTGTAGTAAGACAGACCTGGTTTGGATTCCAGACTAATTTTTCTGATTCATAGGATACAGCTATTAAATCATGCCTCATATAGTTGTGCTGTAGTCCATTCAGGCTGCTATAACAAAAGACTTGGTAGCTTGTAAACAACAGAAATTTATTGCTCACAGTTCTGTACTCACAGATCTGGTGTCTGGTGAGGACCCACTTTCTGGAGTGCGGTGGGTACCTTCTTACTATGTCTTCCCATGGTGGAAGGGACTTGCTAACAGTTTGAGAGTTCTTTTATAAGGGAACTAATCCCATTTATGAAGGCTCTGTCCTCATGATCTACTCAATTCCCCAAAGCCCCACTTTGCTACACAGTAGGCTTTGAGTACAACCTGCTGACTTCGTGGCAGCCCTGCTGACCTTTCAGGTTCTGGTCTCTTCCTAGGTTGGAGTTATAGCTGAGCTACTTCTGGGATCACAAACATCACCAAACAGTGAGCTCTGTCAGCTTTATCTTGTCAATTTCACCAATAGTTTCTGTTCCAATGACGTTTATGGATTATTACCTATTTCTTCACTTTTTGATAGTCTCCATTCTTCGTAATACCTGGTGCTCTTAGCTACGAATACCTACTGTCACTTCCAGATCTTTGCACATTCTATGTCTTCTTTCTAATATTGCTTGTCCTTTTTCTCTATCTATCAAAATTTACCTGCTCTTCAAGGTCCTGATTTACTGCTGCATTTCCATGAAACCTGTAAGAATTAAGCAATCCTTCCTCAGAGTACCACAGTACTTATCACAAACTATTTGAGAAATCTTTCTGTCCTGGGCATGTCTATCTGTTCCAGTATCCTGTACGCTCCAGAAGAAAAATAACTAATTTTTACTCATTGTTATTGAACACTGTACATGGCTTTTAACAGTAGCTCATAGAAACTGCTGGACTCTTTTATTTGAAGTTTGATCGTACACCCAAGATAATTTTCCATATTGTTAAAATTATCCCCTTTGAAAGTCTCAAGGAAAAATAACTTCTTATTACCCATATAATTTATGGAAAGAAAATCAGGTATTATAAAATATTTCCAAAAGGAAAAGGAGGCCGTTTTTACCCACAAGAACTGCATACGTGTTTGACAATGAGCATTTTACTGCTGCCTGCAGTATCCTGGATGTTGACTGGGAAAACAGACATGTATGGAATGCTTGACATGTGCAAAGATTTGTGCTTAATGCAGTGATTACAAAACTCAAAACTTAATGTACACATCCCAGGCACACAGTCCAGTTAAAGCACAAAAGCAAACCCCCAAGTTAGAATAACTGGTTCGTGAGGAAGATGTGGGAAAAGGGGCAGAAAAAGGTTGTTTTACGCCATATACAAGAGTTTGCTTTCTTTTTTCCTATGTAAAGCTCTATAAAATAATGTGACAGGAAGCGGTGGAAATGTCACGACTCACGAGGGAATGAATTACAGGCTTACAAACAGGGTGCCATCAATGTTTCCCCAAAACCACGGGGCTGATCCAAAGAGCCTCGGTCCCACAAAGACACCCTAGTTTTCAGGTCCAGTTCTACCTAGGCATCATTAGGTATCATTCCCATCTCTAAACTCTTCCCTAATTAATAACACAACTTAATATCTATGGTTTTTCTGGCACATATCATGACCCCTTAAGACTGCAAAGTTAGGCAGGAATTACCCCATATCCAGGCTTTTCTGACATGCTTTGCAGACTTTGCAAGATAATCTCAAAGGTTTTTATTTCTCAGGGAAATACAGTATTTCTCCCTCAGCCCAAAGTTAGTTCTTTATCTTCAAATAAGTATAAACAAATGCAGTTTTGGCAATCACCACTGGGAAAGATAATGCTGATGCAGTTATCAAAAATTCCGCTTCCACTCAGCCTCTCTTTTTCCCAGGACTTCACAGCTGTTCCAAGTTCCCCCACATTCTTCAGTTGCACTACATTTTGTTCAGCTTTAAATGGGCAAAGCAGAGACTGCTTTCTTTGGAACATGACTTTCTGTCTCTGAACTAGAAGCTCTGGTTTAAACATTAAGACTCTCAGTTCCCAATTTACCAGTTGCTCTCCATTTAAAGCAGCAACAACATCCCCAGGGCAATTGAGTAAATGAGGTTACACTCTCTACAATTAATGAAACACATTAATATCATTACAGTTTTCTCCACTTCTTTTCCCAAAATTTTAAATAAGGTTTCCAGGCATATCTGCTTTATGCTGCAAAGCCAGAAGAATAATATTGAATAAAAAGGGGCACAAATGAGCAATATTTTATACTAAGGGGGGGAAAACCACTTTATAGCATTTTTAGCCCTGTATGCCCTTTCTTGATGAATTGTGTTGACCCAAGACTAAATTGGCTTAGTGGACTTTTCTTAAAGATACAACCTACTAATTTGCTTTTATATTAAACATTTAATTTAGTTTAATATATTTGCTGGACTTATTCTGGAAAATATTTTTCTCATTTCTCAGTAAGAACAGAATCCAAATTTGGTAGCAACAATCATAACAATCAAAAACTGAAGCAATCAATGACAACATTCTAATACAACTACAAACACATGTGTGATTTAAATTATATGTGTTCATAAAATATGAGGAAATACATCAAAATGTTAATCCTGGAGTGTTATCAATGGATCAACACATTGCTAATAGTTCTTAATCCCCTTGATTATGACTGCTTATATATTTTTAATTATTCTGCTAAATCTTACTTTTAAAGTCAGCATTTTTTTTACAATTTCAAAATACATATACTTTCAAATTTTGCATACATTGCATTTATCTAAAATTCATTTCAGGAAAATTTTAGGCATGAATGATTTTAAAATTTATCTTTTGATTCCATTGAATATTAGATACATTCATCAAATAGTCATTGTAAGCCTACCGTGTGCTAAGTGTTATGCTAAAATAATAGACATAATTTGGAATATCTGGTCAAACATTGCACATGCATGCATATGCACACATACAGAAGATATAATTTGTCCCTCAGCAGATTTACCTTTCTAATTATACTTTTCTTAAGCCAATATTAAAATTAGTTAACACTCCCTAAGCACAAACCCACTCATGGTGGAGGAAGTAGCTCTGGAGTAAAAGTAAGCTCAGGGCATTAGCAGTTCAAGCTCTCAGGCTCTTTCTTTTCCACATCATAAGGACTATAGCAAGCCTTCTCCTGCAGAAAGTGTAGCAATGATTTACCACTCCACTAATTCCTCATGTGTTATGCTGTAAGCAGCAGACCCTCAGCTGTCAGAGATGACGTCTTTCATATGGAAAGTCAAGTTGATCATTAAAGCATCCATTGCATGTTCCACCAGTGCAGGACGATTGTTAATTCTAATGATCCTGGCAGTGTTCCAAGCTAGGAAGCCATGTGCTACCTCTCTTGAACAATCTCTTGAAATTTCAGCTGAAGAAGTTGCTTTTCAGTTACCATTCCCGTCTATTTGTAGTGCTCTAGACAGCTGCTAGACAGATGCCATGTCACACTCCAGACATGACTGATTTCAATAATGGGCATAATAATGTCATTGGATCCATTATTTTGGATTTAGGGTTCAAACAGTCTTGTTTCAATGGGAATTATAACTATAAAATTACTAATATTGCTGACTGTAATGGCTGTTGTACTATGATGGAAGTTCAACTATTTTGGAAATGGTTTTATTGGTATTTGTCTTAAATTTGATTTAATCTGGCATAAGTGAATATGACTGATAATGTTTTCCTTTTGTCCAGTACCTTAACACTTTCAATTACTATCATCTGATGGTTAGACTACTACCCTCACCTTAAAACTGAACAAGCTAAGGCTCAGAGAGTTTAAGTAACAGCATGTTCAAGGTCACATGGTAAGTGACAGGGTTTAATTTCTCCCCCATTACACTGTTGTCTACATCCATTACATTGTGAATTCCTGGAGAAACCATGAGTTCCAGGAGGGCTTGGGACAAGTCTGCTCCATTTACCCAGCACTAGCATTCTCTTAGGAGATAAAAGAAGTTCAACAAAAATCTTGAATTCACGAGTAAAATGGAGTTGAGTTTTAAATTTGTGTCCCCCACTAAGCTAGGAATTTTCAACCTGGGACATATTCTACAGACCCATTTTCTGGAAATTGCAATCCTCTACAATTACTTTGTAATTTTTTAATGATTCTATAAACAAAACATGAGCATATTCTAAACTGTCTGGAAATTAAGTTCTGCCACTCAATTTCAGAGCTGTAATTTACATTTTTTGTTTTTGGTATATTAAACTGAAATGAAGGCCAAATTGCATCTGAGTTCATTATTTAAACAAAACTGTGTTTAAGATGAATACCATATTCACCTTGGAAACAGACATATTGCGTGGATCATGTTTTTATGTATAACAGCATGCGCCATTTCCTTAGCAGTAGGTGTAATGCTAAAAAGACAATGAAGAATTTTTCTATTCCCAATTTTAGCAACAATTGAATTAGATGCACATCTAATGCAGTTATCAATAATACAGTAGCACCAACATTATATTCAAGTGAACAAGAAAACTTTATAGCTATATCAAATGAATCTTTAAAACTGATTAGAGATTGCTCACAAATAAAATTTGGATAAAATTTGAGGCTCAATAACCACAGAATAGCAAATAGAGTCTTAGAAGAATTGTCTTATATAAAATACATATATTGTTATATGATATAAACAATCTGTAGTAATAATATTGAAGTTGTAATACAGAGATAAATTTATACATAGCCTTATCTGAGGCTACACATTTCTACAAAAAAACTCAACTTTGTAGTTTTAGCAAAATAAAATCATTGGCCATGTTAAAAGTGATATTTTTACTTGAATTTTATTGGCTTTATGTTTCTGCATGCATTTAATTTATGAATATGATTAAAACTTTCAGTTGTAAAGGAATTGTAAGCATAAAGATTTGATTCTAGTTTAATGTTTGTGTGTATTTAAATAAAATGATAATGATGACTTAAGTCATGGTTATATCCTCTGAGAATTCATGACTTTACTGAATTTTTATATACAAGTGTGTGTGTTACATACTGGATAAATATATAAAATAATCATTTCTTGAATGAATTATCTCTATATAATTGTAAAATTTCCTGAAAGATTTTATCACATCATTTCTGTTGTTCACAAAGTATAAGCGTGTTTGTATGCATAGATGTAACAAGTTTATCTCAATGGAGGGAGATAATAAACTTGGAAAATAAATTTTAAAAAGAAAAATAAGATGACAAATTTAACAAAAGGTAGAAAATAGCAGCATTCCATTTTTTCTTTTTTAGCCCTAAACTTTGTATTCAAATAGCAATAATTCAAATTTAAATGAAAGTATGAGAAAAAAATCACTCTATTGCTTTATCATTATATGTATATATAGTATTTTCAAATGTTTGTTATCATATTTATTCCTAAAGGGATATTTTGAGAAATTATATGTATATTGGAAACTAATAGTGTTTTTGAAAATATTATGTAGTAAAAATGTTTCAATAAGTACAAATTCATGTTTTGAAGAATATTTAAACTTTTGGAATGAAAAAGGGTAGAAAGTTATTACACAGGAAATAGTTTTTTAAAAAATTATTGAGTTTCACTATTCAGAGAGAGCCACTGTTAATATTTCAAGAAACATGCTTTCAAACATTTCACTATATATTTACATACATTATAATACATGTGTTTTACTTTGAAGCTGTTTTTAACTAGGGACCATGTTCATGCAAAGAATGACTCAAGTAAGTGAATAAATTTAACAAGGTCCCATAACATCAGTCTTATTATTGAGGAAAACACATAGAGTATGCAATTGATTAGTGTAATTAAATTTAACAGTAAAGAAACAATTATTATGGGATATAAGCATTAACAATAGTTAAATAAAGGAACTACAACATGGATCTAACTACTGTTGAGCAATTATTCTGTTCTACTTTAAGAAAGCTTGAATTTATAATAAAGTAAGTAGAAGAGAGAAAGGTGTTTTTATGTTATCTTTTTTTAAAACTGCACTGAACTGCATTACTTGATAGTATCTCCAAATTAATTAAGTCTGATAGGGGTGTTCTTAATAAAGCCGGCCAATTTTTAATTCAGGTTGACATCACTGAAGATACAAGCATAATTGCAATTGGTTAAGAATCTGGAGATTATCTGATATCAGTCCTCAGCATATGTTCAAGTTTAGTAAAACCTCATTAATTTAAACTTCTTCATTTAAATTCCATGACAATTTGAGCAAGGTACACAGTTCTTCTTTACCTAGAAATAAAAGTTCCTAGTAAGAAAAATAATAACCTCAACAAGATTTCAGGGTACAATGTAAAGAACTGACTAAAACAGATAATTTTCTAAAAGTGAGTTTTATTAATGTGTTCCAAATGTAGTGACCTTCCAATAAAGATGATCTTCTTTTAAAGTATATTTGGCATAAGTTTTATTCAAAAATACTCAATGTGATGTGCACTCTATCATCTATCTACCCATCCATCCATCCATCCATCCATCCATCCATTCAACCATCCATCCAATCTATCCATCTGTTTATCCATCTATCATTCTACCTCATCTATGAGCCCTTAGAGTTCACATATTTACTAATTCATAATGGCACTCTTCCATTTTTAAAATATTAATTACATTTAGTTTATTGGAGAAAAATCTGTTATAGAAATTGTTGAAGCATCCATATTCATATAAATAATACCTCATGTTAAATGTAATAATATGGGAGATAACTGCAATATCTTTTTAAAATTATATTATTTTAAAATCATGGCTTTAAGAGGAATTACCTTTATATATATATATATATATATATATATATATATATATATATATTTTTTTTTTTTTTTAATT
>NW_007248370.1:1213856-1245620 GCF_000164805.1 Carlito syrichta
AACTTGGTGACACCTCAATCACTACAAAAAAAAAAAAATTAGCTGGGCGTGGTGTCATATGCCTGTAGTTTCACCTACTTGAAAGGCTGAGGTGGAAGGATAATCTGACCCCAGTAGGTTGAGGCTGCAATGGCCATGAGTATGCCACTGCACTCCAGCCTGGGTGACAGAATGAGACTCCTACTCAGAAAACACACACACACACACACACACACACAAACACACAAATTTAAGCTACCAAAATGTTTATAGTAGTGGTTCATAATCAGATTGATTTTTGCCCTTCGAAAACAGTTGGCAAGGTCTAAAGGCATTTTTATTTGTCACAACTGGATGTACCTCTGGAATCTAGTGGACAAATGCCAGGGGTGCTGTTAAACACCTTACAATGCATATGGAATCTTCCCACAATAAAGAATTATCCGCAATTATCCTCAAAATGTCAATAGTGTCAAGGTAATATTTTTATTTTAATAATGACTGAATTGATTATTGACATAATTTAATAAATGTATTGCTCAAGATGTCAAACATGAAATCCACCAAAAACAATAGCTTGGCAATATTGAGGTGAACTCCCAAATAAACATGACCTAGTTTGTTTCTAAGTTGAATCAGAAATGTTAGAGTTGGTCAGACTTCCAAAATGATACCATGTGCAAGCAAGACCTAAAGTAGATTTGTTGACCCAATGCAGGTTGTTGAGAAAACAGTGCCTGAAGCAAAGATTAGAGTGTCAGTGCTTTGTTTGAGAGGTGCAAGCCCAGGTGAGTCAAGATGAAGTAAAGGAAACTTGAGGCAAAGGAAGATGTGAAACAATTCAAAGTGATGCATTATGTTGCTGGCTGCTGTTTTGCAAAGCACCACGGTGAGATACAGCGGCTTACCCAGCAGGTTTGTCTACTAAAACATCAAGGACTCTCCTAGAAATACTCCAAAGTAAAACCTTTGAATCTTTTTTTTTTTTTGGAAGGTAGTAAAGAAAGAAATTTTATTTTTGTCTTTGGTCAGAGTTTACTGCATGAGAGGTAAATCCCCAAACACATTTTTGATTGACATCATTTCTTCCCTTCTATGACTTTAGGAATGCCAGACTCCTGACTTTGCATTTTATTATAGTCTAAATGTGGAGGGAGGATCTACAGACTCCAGGTGTTTGGCTATTTGGCTGCATGTGTTGCCAAGGTCAAGGAAGAAGACGTGGCAATTCAAAAGCAAGCGAGTTGTTCGTGCCCTGCTGGAAGCAATATAGACCTGCAGGTGGATATGGTTCATAATATATGAGAAAGCTTAAAGATTTGTGGCTGATAGGTTAGGTGTGGTGTTCATTTGAGCTATTTTCCAACTATTTCTAGTTATTTCCTTTCTAGGAACATGGTGGAGTTAAAGTTCTTGCTCATTATGTTGGCCGGAATGGACCAAGTGTCTATTTCTGACCAATGATTTGGGAGAGAAAGTCATGTGTGCCAGAACATTTAATTACCAGTGTAAGACCCTCCAAAGTTCTGTCTTTCACTTAGGGACGGCAACTGTGACTTTCAAAACGGTGGCTGCTCCAGTCGCCTGGGTCCCTACATGACTACAATAAAGAGTACCTTCACTCCATCATCTTGACCTAGAATGTAGCTTGTAACACAAATGAGTAATAAAACCCTGTTTGTTGTTTTTAACTCTGTGTATTTCAGAGCTATTTGTTACAGCAGCATTAGCTAACCTATTCTGCCTGATGATATTTTCTCTATAAGTCTTGAGTAGAGAACAAATATGCTAAATGGCTATCATTCAGGAACAAAGAATAGAAACTCTGGGTATCACAAATGCCTTCAAGTTTACTTAAGCGTATGCATTTCCCAGATGAAAAATAAAATGCAACATACAGCAGAGCAACACCATTTATTCCAAACACAACAACTCCTCTAAAATTACATTTATTCAAAGTGTTAAAAAGATTTCCAAACTAATTTTACTTTTTCAATAGGCACAGACATTTGGGAGGCCTAATTTAGGCCTAGATCTCTCTATGTGCAAAATAAGGGATAGTGTTCCAGTAGCTGTTTTACTGTGATGGGAGCCCAGGCTTTATTAGGTTCTGCTTATGCAAATAGAAAGAGAATAATAACATATTTTGCATAACTATTCTACTCTAGAAATTGTTACAGGCTTTCTCATTTGTGATATCAGTT
This sequence comes from Carlito syrichta, assembly GCF_000164805.1. Classification (NCBI taxonomy): domain Eukaryota; kingdom Metazoa; phylum Chordata; class Mammalia; order Primates; family Tarsiidae; genus Carlito; species Carlito syrichta. Next base: position 1,216,040 of record NW_007248370.1, read on the forward strand.
ATTCAGAAAATAGAGCATAATTTTTAATTTACAGATGTTAATACCTAAGCTTAGAGAGATTACAAAAATGGCCCCAACTAAAAAATTCAAGTCATTAAAGAGTCTAGGGAGTTGTATTTTCAACCTTCAAGAGAAAAGTAAGTAGGAAGACCTATTTTATGCTACATTTCCTTTAATCCTAAACCCAAGCCTGTGCTATAAAGATTGTACACTCCCCCCCCGGGGCAATTTCCCACTACTACCAATCTATAAAGATTGTTATTTGACAACTGAGACAATTGAAATCTTGTAAAGTTTTTAATTTTGCATAAAATCCCATTTATAGTAAGTAGCTCTGCTAGAATTAAAACCCCATTCTATTTCCAAAGTCTATAGCTATCTATTATATCCTTGCTACTCAAAGTGTGTTCTTGGACCACCAGCATTGACATCATCCAAGAGTTTACCAGAAATACAGTATCTCAAGCCCAGCTTCATATTTACTGATCGAGAATCTACATTGAACAAGGTTCCTGGATGATCTGTGTGCACAATGAAGTTTGAGAACCACTGCACTACACCACATGGCCTTTCCACAAGTTTATGTGGGTCAATTATTCCTTGATGTTAGTTTAGAACCAACTCAGGTACATATCCCAGGAAACAATTTTTTCCTCTTCTGCAATTTCTCTCAAAGACCAAGGGAAAGTTATTTGTATGCCACAGATCTCAAATGTGGGGTCCACACTCAAGCAGTCCAGGAGGTTTACTTTAACATAAAATAGAGCTAAAAGTTTGGGTTTCAGTCCTGGTTATGCCCAATCTGAGATCTCTCCAGGAAGTGAAGCACATTTTGGCTATGACATTAGAGATCTGAACGATGCCTCAATCATAGCTCCCCTAAACCCTCATGAATGTGATTCAAGGCCCTTTCTAATCTGGTTTAATGGCTTACTATATTTCTGATGCTCCAGATTATATTTGCAACAACATTCAAAAGTGGTAAAGCATTATAAAAATTAAATGCTGGTGACTTTGAGTGTTAGTCTTCATCCAACACACTTTCACTAAATATTTTTTATGTGTAGACACTAAGCAAAGTACTAGATATACAAAATTGAGCCTTTCTTCTCAAAAAGTTCATGATCATTTTGATATGAACAAATAAGTAAATAGACTCAGAGAGGCCATTAACTTACAGAAGAAAAGAGTACTAAGTGATATACATTGATAATAAGGTCATGCCCAGTGGAAATGTTCATGATAATTATCATCTAATATGTATCCTATGCAGATGAATTATGGTAGCATGCTTCTGTGACTCTTCTGGTTTCTGTGGATTCTTTTTCTGTGGAGCACAGTTATAATAGTTGCATGTGCTCTACTTGCATACATATAGCAGGGATCGCTTGTGTCTGTGGGATCCTTCAGCCTGAACTCCCATGGGAAAACCAGTGAAGAGAAGCCAGAGGTGCCTACCTCTGTGGGTGTGTTGGAAAGATTTATTTAGCATGCATATTCTATCACAGCATGTAAATACATTATTCAAATGTACTGAGATATCTTGGGGAAACTAATTTTTGTGTATTAAAAGTACTCCAATTCCTCTAGATAAGTGAGATTGTACTCTATAAGGTTCTATAATTTCTAACACCAGCATGGTCATCAAGCAAAGTTATTGTGTGTCTGGATATTGACTGTATTAAACCCTGGGAATATCTAAACACTTTACAGGGCTTATTTTTAATGTGAAAAATTTCTATGAGAAAGTCATGTTTTGAAAAGGATAGAAAAATGAATAAATAGAAATCTTGTAGCAATTGTAAAAGTGCTAATGATTGTGTCTTCATTCTCTAAATGAAAGGTATCTATAGATACCATTCTTGGCTCTTTAAAAGTATGGCATGAACTGACAAAATTCTCATTTGGGGGATAAACAATTCCCAAACATACCCTTTCTATAAAACAAAATACTTTTAAAGCTTTGAAAATAGTTTTTTAGTCTCCTTTAACTTCCAATGACAGCTTGGGGGATAAAAAAGAAGAGGTTATTTGGCAGAAACCCAAAGGTTGAAATACTTTCAGTTGACTTCATTTTTATTTCTGTCCAAAGTTTGACCATGTTTTCTTAAAACTGCATTGACCTTCATGGGAGGGCCAATGGTTGGAAAAATTTCAAAATAAAAATACAGGCTAATTCCAAAATTATGTCTACAACATATGGCATAATTGTCTGAGTAACATATGCAAATAAAATATTCCTAACGGCATTTCAGTGCTATGGTTGTATGAAACAGTGAGATGATGTACCTTAAAAACAAAAAAGATCAAAGGGGGTGCTATAAGGTGTGAGTATCCAAAAAAAAAAAAAATCCAAACATATATTTGCCATTTCAGAGAGCACCCTAGCATACTACACATAGAAGAACCAAGAACATATAGTCCTGGGGCAATTACTTCCCCTGTGTATTCTCAGAAAGAATTAAGTACCTTCAATAAGTTGTCCCAGGCCTAGAGTTCTTACTTGTTGAACTGAACTGTTAACAACTTCATTCGGTGTGGGTGTTACATGAGAATTCATTAATTAGTGTTTGCAAAGCACACCAAGGATGAAAAGCTCTAAACATTAATGATAACCAGTTTCACATTCCCCAGTAATGCCTGCAGTGATTTCTGCATGTAGAGAAATGATAGAAATAAGCTTTCTTACTTCATCAACACATCACTTAAAAGGTGACTCTTCAGTGGATTAAACAGAATATAAAATTGGAAACTGGGAGACAAGGGAGTTTCTAGTGGTATTAATTATATACTTGGGGCATTTTAATGATTGACAAATGAAAGAGAGAGGCACACAATTTACATACATCTCTGGGCAAGTGAAGTTTGTTTGGTTAAATAACTTAGAAACAAGATTTTATGCTGTTTGACCCAAAAGGGGATGGATAGCCACTGTTTCACATCAGACCATCAATATTGGCTTAATTTTTTAAAGATGTCTGCACAGAAAATATAGATGGGGTTTAGTTGTTAATAGACTACTTTTTCCTTTGCAAAATAAGTAGTATTGTCTTTACTTTGTTTGACATGATGTGTGTTCGGTTCAAGGACAACAATTACAGACACTGCTTTTTGTTGTTGTTTTTTGGGTTTTGCTTTTCATTTAAATTAGTTTTCAGCTTAAAAGTAGTAGAGTTGCCTCCCAGGACAACAAGCACAAAAACACCTCATAATATCCTGAAATTTTCTCTAGTATTTTTTCCAGAATAAACTATATGTTTCAATTGATGAGACCCACAGAAAGGGAAAAAACACTCAGTCATAATTTTTTAATTTACCTAGCTTTATTTTGTAACTCAAAGAGGAAGTTATTTTTTTCTTTTCAACTAGACATATGTGCCTTAAAGTATAATGAGTTTCAGCAAAAAGAGCTTTCCTCCCCCTGTAGAATATTTTTTTAAATTTTAGACTTATGTGGAAAATTCTATTTTGCAATTGATATACATACAACATATACATATGGATGGAATCCAATGAATTTGGTAGAATAGCTAGACGTGTTCAAATTAGCACTCCTCACTTGGAGCACAAATCTTTTTAAGGCTCCAGCAGAACCTGTCTGGGGAAAAGATGCAGTTCAAGATGGCCAGAACAATCACTTTAACTTCCCTTAGCGCTCCACAGAGAAAACTAAGGAAAGACAACAATAGCCTTTAAAGGTTGCCAGGGAAATAAAAGGCCCCAATTTCCAAAGATGAAAATAAAAAGTTCGGGGGTCAGACAAGACATCAGCATACACAACTCACCTGGAATATGCCCCAAGCTTCAGTAGCTTAGTGATTTCTTTAAATTGTCAGATCATTGTCCATTTTGATAAATATTTAAAACAATTAAATAAACTTGCTAATGTGATAGAGGTTTGTGGAATTCTCCTGCTTGCTACAGAAGGAAAAGGAAAGAAATTAGAGCAAAGGAAGTTTATGTTTGAAATTTACTTCCCAGTTTGCAGCTTAGAAAGCACTAAAGTAAAATTTTATATATATATATATATATATATACACATATATATATATATGATCACATTGAGTGACAAAATGGTAGCTGTCATAATGTGCCAGTTAACATGTCCAATACAAGCTGATTGTTGAGTGTCCCCTGGGAAAAGAAGACAGAAACATGACAAAGAACAAAGCACTTGGATCAATAATGCTTGGGGAAATAAGACAGAGAAGGTTATTTACTTGCATTGATCTGCTGCTGCCTTCGCGTAAACTTGGCCTGTTTTTCTTTTGTTAACCTTTAAGCCTGAGTATACTCAGAGGCAACCAGGGAGCCAACTAACAGGTGTAGATTAAGGATCGAAGGAGGTCACCGTACCTCTGTCACCACCAGGCACCCATGTAACAACATCCCTGAAGAAATTTAAACATCAATAGCCATAATAAGGGCAAATTTATCAAGCCCGGGCAGCTCTAGCTGGGAGCCCGCCTGCGTCCAGCTGGTTTGCCCTTGCTAAAGCTCAATTGATTTGGACATTCTTTTACTGGAGTTGATTATCAATTGTGACATAGCAAATTTGTTACCTTCCAAGTGCTGAGCGTATTGTAGCCATTGGAGGCTCTGAAGTGAAAACACCTGGACTTCAGTTACTCCTCAGTAGTGAAAACAGGGAAGGGGACATGCTCGCTCTCCAAAGCATGGGCTAAAGGACCTCCCCTCTGAAGTTAGTCAGGCTTTCTCCAGGAGAAGGAGAAGATTAGGAAGAAGAAGGAAGGAAGGCTTTCTCAGATAAGTTGAGAAAACTTTTTGTAGAAAGTTAAATGTTCTATTGAAAACCCTATCTGGAAACCAGATCAAGCAAATTCTTAACACATGCTGTTCCCTTCACCTGAAATATCCTTACCCATCCATCCCTGATGGATCCAAATCAGACCCAATCAGATGCCAGCAGAAACTTTCTGCAGACATTGCCAGATGTTTCCAGGTGGGGCTGACACCAGTACTCCTGGTGAGAATCACTGGGCTAGGATACCCTCTAGAAACCTAGAGCAAGCATTATACTTAGGTGAGATATTAAAACTTTTCCATTAACATCAAAGCATAGCTTGAAAATTCCCTTCTCTGAAATCCACAACGTAAGGACTTTCTTTCTTTCTATCACTACTCTGCATTACACTGGATCACTTCTGGATCCACTGGATATCTTCTGGATCACTGACCACAATACTGCAAATATCAAGCATATTTAACAAAACTTGCTGGCATATAATTGTATAGATCAATGAAGAAATATAATAATTCAGATGCAGATAATAATTCCAAATGAGTTATTGAACAATTAACACCAGGGTCTAGCAGAGGCAAACTGCATGTAAGTGGTACATGTTTTATAGCTAGATTTTTTTTTCTAGGCTTCTTCCTCATACCTGGTATGGCTCTGTCTTCCCCTCCTCTGCCTCACCTTCATGTCTCTCTTCTGTGTCCACGGGGCTCCCTCATCTGCCACTGATAGCTATAATTCACTAACGGTCATTTACACCTCAGTGTAACTTCACAGTAGGGCTGTCAAGGATATACATATTTGCTGACATTTTGTTAAGAATCTTTGCATCCATATTCATAGGGGATATTGGTCTGTGTTTTTCTTTCTTTTCCTGTTTTGGTTTTGATATCAGGGTGATGTTGGCTTCATTCCCCTGTCTGTTTCTGTGGTAAAGTAATTGACCACTTTCATAAATCTTATACTCATAGTGTCCTCTGCAGTTACAGAGAAACTTCACATATCACCAAGCCGTATAAGTAGGCAGGTATTTCTAGCTCTGCTCCATTGTTAAGGAAATTGAGGCTTATGGTGGTTCGAGATTAGCCCAAGGTCACCAGCTGGGAATTAGATAGCTTTGGACAGGAATCAGCGTCATCTGACTCCAGCTCTTGTGCTTTTGGGATGTTTCTGGTTTTTAATCCGTAACCACATAGTATTATTTTGGGCAAAACAGAAATTAAATGAGAAAAAGTGGGACTTACTTTGCAAAAGACTGTAGATGGAGGTAGGAGAGCAGATATGCATTAAAGTACAATTATTCCAGTACAGTGCTTCTCATCTACTTCCCTCAAGAGCCCTAAGGCAGATGGGACCCCATTCAGGAAACTACTCAGGCCACTCCATCCTCCAGACCCCAAAGAAGATAAGGAGTTTAACAATGTGTAACCATCCCAGCTTCACAATGCTTTGTCAACTGTTTCTTACCATGGGCTATAGCGGAACATGGAGTCCCTATGAAGTGACAGTGATCTGTGGCAGGATGATCTGCATAGCCTGAGTGCACCTGGGTCCCGGGTACAAAGGTGGTTTCAGCCCCATCTGCTAGGAAGGTCTACATGATACAGTCCTCATTAAAGACTAGAATAGCCTCACTCTGCTGTATCTGCTCTGTAGTGTCTGAAAAGCAGCTGTCTCCCAGCAATGTGTCCTTTCCTTTCCTGAAACACATTAGTTTTCAGTCCACTCTTTCCAGGCCTGGTATCCACATCAGGAAAATGAAATAAATTAAAAACCCCAAACACCTTTCTAATGAACACTAATTGGTGCCTCTGCTGATGAGATCTGCAGAAAGGTCAACCTTGGAAGGGGCCTCAGAGAACAGACTCCTTTTTCCTGCTAACTGTAGTCCCCCAAGGCAGCCGTAAGTGCTAAACTTGGGGACAAGTTGTGTTTCCATTGCCTGTGTGCGCTGTCTCCTGCAGACAAAAGCTGCAGTGTCTTGTGCTGTTGCAATGGGGTTTCCTGAAACAATCCCTCACCTAAAGATGATAAAGAGCAAACGTGAACTTTTTCTTCTTAATTTTGTTGGGTTTGGTAGCAAAACACAAGAGAACATATTCTACACAATATGAGCTGGTACACCTGGAGAGGATAGGAACCATGAATGTGTTTCCAGGGAGACTGAATGAACCCCATAACTAGACACTGGGGAGGAACAAAGTGACCATTTCTTTATTCATATATTTATCACAGACTTCCTTATGGTATTAGAGGGGTCAGCCTGAGATGAGCTCAAGATAAAACAGGGCACCTGGCTAGCAGAGTTGCACCCTGATAGAGCAATCTGCAAGAATGAGATAGACATTGAACATAATCACCAAGTATGTATGATTTTTTTCCCATGTACTATAAATTCTATACAGGAAAAACAGACGGCGCTATTGATATGATAACAAAGGACTAATTTAAAGTGAAGATTCAAGGAAGTTTCTCAGAAGAAAGACCATTTAAACCTTAGACATGAAGAGGAAATAGAAGGTAGCCAGGCCAAGAATGGAGGAGGAAGCAAAAAGACTAAAGTCCTTGAGGTACAAAAGAACTTTTTTAATCTGAAAAGCTGAGGAAAACTCACAGTGGGGCAAAGTCCTGAGTGGAATGAAGGCTGACAAGATAATGGTCATCATCAGGAAAGAGCAAGGATTTTGTCTCACATGCAACAAAAACCCACTGAAGTATTCAAAGTTGTTTAATGACATAATCAGACTAACATTTTCAAAGGTCACCTTGCACTAATCTCTGGAAACTGGAGATTAGCAAGAAAGTAGAGACTCAGAATAGAAGGCTATTGAAATAACCAAGATAGGAGATGATGAGAGATGAGGGTGCAAGGTATACACACACAAATATACACACATATCCACTAGGTAGATACAGGTTAAAAGATGATTTCATATCGTTAGAGAAATCAAAGATAGTATTATATACTTCTAATAAGACTAGGTTGAGGTAGGAGGATCATTTGAGGCCAAGAATTCAAAACCAGCCAGGGCAACATAGCAAGAACCCCAAATCTACATTTTAAAAAAATTAGCCAGGTATGGTGGTGCATGCCTGTAGTCCTAGCTACTTGGGAGACTAGGATGAGGGGAGCTCTTGAGCCCGGGAGTTCAAGGCTGCAGTGAGCTATGATGGCATCACTGGATACCACCATGGATGATAGAGCAAGACCCTGTCTCTAGAAAATACGAAGAAGAAGAAAAATAAAAAGTACAGCTTTATATAATTAAAGATCCTGAAAAGGAAAAATATGATAGTCAAAATAAAAAAATTGAACCAAATAATGGATGGGATAAATAGACTGAACATAGCTGAAGAGCAATGTTGGTGTGCCAAAAACCAAAGGAACACTTCCAGAACACAGATCAAAGAATGTGAGAAAAATGAAAGGAAAGGAAGCAATTTGGATTATGTTAATGACACTTTTCTTATTTTCCTTTCAAGGGGTATCAGTCTAACCCCCTGGGTTATATTAAGTGTAGAGAGAGAAAGATAGGCGGCAAGCTGTTGCATTGCTTCTACCCCAAGCAAACTCACACTGATCAACAAAAGAATGATCTTGTTTTTGTCATTTCATTCAGGCAGAGCTGCTGAAGAATAGAAGAAGCACAACATAGACATGAGGCCACATGATTAATTATCTGCACTGGCTTTGACTGAAGTCAGAATGAACAAAGGGCCGAAGGTATTCATCTAGAAGTTTTCCACTCAAATTCAATTTAACTAATTTACCTACAATTCAAGTTTTTTCCTCATGACTCTCTCTTGCCTGTGAAATAAACCCATTTCAGACTCTTTCCAAAAGTATGCCCCAATGTGCATCAAGACACAACAAATGACTCCACCTTTTGTACTTATTTTACATATGCTATTCTCCAATTATAATGTCATTAGCATGTAGAGAGATCTCCCAATGCAATAATGGTCCATGCACACACAATTCAGGTTTTATTGAAATCTTAACCTCATTTGATAAAACTCCAGTTTGTAACTGCTACATAGAGCTAGAATTGCAACCCAGGTAGTCTGTCTCCAGTGTCCACTCCTGTGAAGACTGGGCTTTACCATGAATTAAGGCAAGCCTTCTCAACTATGGCACTATTGATATTTGGGACCAGATAATTGTTGTGAAAGTCTGTCCTATGTATTGTAGGATGCTTAACAGTGTTCCTGACCTTTACCCACTAGATGCCAGTGGCAACTTTCTGCAGACATTGCCAGATGTCTCCAGGTAGGGGTGGTGCCTGCTGAGAATCACTGTGCTTCTGGTGACAACCACTGGGCTCCTGGTGAGACTCACTGGGTTAGGGTACCCTCTAGAAACCTAGAGCAAGCATTATACTTAGGTGAGACATTAAAATATTCCCATTAACATCTATGTACTCTGACTTCTGTGACTCACCATTGTTATAGATGGTCTGGGAATGCAATAAAAAAAGAAAAAGACATATTATGTATACAAGCCTACCACTATTAAAAGATGTAAATTAGTTGGCATATTTGGCTTTTTTTCAGGTGACTTCTATTTTATCTTAGTAGAGTTATAGGAAAAGTCACCCATTAAAATAAAGGAGATGGGAAAAGCAAGAATGGGAGAGCTGAGGAAAGAGAAAACTATGAGAATGGAAGAGCAAGTTCATAAGACAAAGCAGTGTGATTTGGAGCCATGTTAGTCCTGGTTGAGTTGTTGACCATGAAGTCTTCACGTTTTTATTTCCATAAAATTTCAGCAAAGATTTTATCCAACTTCTTGTCAATGGTCTCATCAACATCCCCCAAACAGGCTCCTAAACCCTTTCCTTAGCATGAACCTTCACTCCTGTTATGTGAAAACTACCAGTTGCTATCTTTCTGCAAACTGCAAATAAAAGTTAATTCATAAATATATAAAGTTTCATAAAAAGGAATGTTGTCAAGACTATATACATTAATAAAGTATTTTTTAGAAAATTTAGCCATACATATCAAAGGCAAGCCTACTCCTACCATTGACTCAACAATCCAGTTTCTAGGAATTTTTCCTAGAGTAATAATTGCACAAATACAAAAGGATATAATCAGCAACATTTCCATAATGTTAGAAAATTGGAAACAATCTCAACATTTTCCTGAGGGAACTGCATAAGTAAATATTCGTGCACACATGCAATGCTCTCTGATGTAACCTTAAAAATAATATTGATAATGTGGTATTGAATGAAAAACTCAGGTTACGAGCAAGTATGTATGGTGTAATCTCATTCATAAATTATTGTCCAAGGGGAACCCTCCCCCTAAAATGGAATTATTTTTTGGAAGGCAGGCCCTTTGTAGTACAGGCCTCTGCGGCTAGGTAAGTGTTCTAGGAACCCATCAGCATCAGTGAACCAGCTAGCATTGTTGTGACAGACTGTGTTAGGCTTCAGTGAATTCTTTTTTTGGAGATTATTTCAACATGTTTGCCCATTTCATAATGGGTGATTTATGAGCATACCTACCCACACCACACTGAGTGTTCAGCAGTTTTTGACCAAAACCAGCATGACTCCCATGCCTCACCCTCCCTACTCACCAGCCCTTGCCCCCAACAACTTTTTTTTGCTTCCTTGAATGAAAAAATTTCTCAGAGAGAAACATTTTGCCGATGTGAAAGAGATGAAGCAAAAAATGGCAGAAGAGCTAAAAGACATCAAAACTGACAAATTCAAAAACTGTTTTGAGCAGTGGAAAAAGCATCATGATAGGTGAATTGCATCAAATAGAAAGAACTTTGAAGGTGACTGAAGTTTAGACATGTAAAAGTAAATATACAATTTTTTGTATAGAAATTCCAGGCTTTGGGGGTCTTCCCTTGTATATAAGAATGGAGATATTTCTCTAATACTGTTTTTTTACAATATTGCCTATTTTTTATCTCTATGTAGTGGTGTTTGATTAACCTTTGTACTTTTTGGATCATTTGACTTCTTCACGTTGAGCATATATATGTATGTGTATGTATGTATGCATGTATATATTTATTAATAAAAAGCAAAGTCGTTTCCAAAACAACCAGAACAGCCAAATGACTGACATTGGCAGTCAGTGCTACAGATAAAATGCTTTGATAAACTGGGTAGCACAAACTTTGATTGTTATGTCCCTTTTTTTTGAGACCGCCAATTTTATACTTTAGAGGGCCCTGTCATGGAGCTCTGACCTAAATCTGAGAGCTGATGCTCTCCGAATGTATATTTTGTCTGTGACACTACCATTTTCACTGAAAACCCTACAGCTGCTTTAGTAAAACAAATAATAATATTCAACTCTGCAGCCAAAGTCAAGACCTGTGTGTGTGCATGTTTTTCCAGTGTACGGCCTTGGTGTGGCTGGATATGAGCAGGCCTGCCTCGCCCAGAGGCCTGGTACGTTCTGACCTGTTCACTAGTGTTGGCCAGTTGGCTGTTTGGCACCTTTCCCAGCAGTCATTGCTCTCTAAGCACGACATCTATCATTGCTCCAGTCAGAAAGATGACACTTACCTGATGGGTGGGCAGAAGTGTCTTCTCTTACCATATGCTGGGAATTGTCAGGGGCTGTTCACGCCAAGACTGGCTACTTTTACTGCCAGGAAACAGGCCTTTCCCAAAGCCTGCCAAAAAAAAAATACAAATAAAAATTTTAAAAAGAACCAATTTTCACATATCTAATTTTGCATCGAGTAGTTGTGTAACAAGTGATGCAGAACAGAGAATTATGGACGTTTTTCTGGCGTCGACTCACTGAACACAGAAGAGAAGAGCAGTTCTCATCTGTGAAATCAGAGAGGAGGAAAAAAAAATGTCTTAACTACATAAATATTAGGTTTAGACCTATCCCCGGGCAGAGACAAAATGGGTGGCCCGCATATCCAGTGTAACTTAATGAACATTGAGACGCCTACCTGCGGTGAAAGCTGTAGTTATCGTTTGAGTCATTCTTTGGGGTTAAGGTATTATCTGATGAAAGGTCCTATCTGTTCCCTGGGAGGAAAGAACAATGTTAAACCATTATCGCCAGTTATCATATTTGGGCAGATTAGTTGACTCGATTCAGTAGACAGGTATGTTTTAATGAAATCATACAGAATCAGGGGATATTTGGGGCACTGGGTGTCTCTAGAGAGAGAAATCCACGGTTTGCTGCTTAGCAGAGATTTTGCTTGTGCAGTTAGGGAGCAAGACAAGGACACAGGCCTGTGATTCTGAGGGAGGTCCCCAAAGAGAGACTCAAAGGGAGGAAGGAGTCACTGTCCTGTCAAAAGTGAAACAGAAGTACTGCCCAGGCACAATCTGGGGGCCCAGGCACAATCTGGGGGCTCAGGCTGGCAAGATCCCCTGAAATGAGCTTGGGGACACTGTCAGAATGAACCCAGCTGAGGGGTCCTAGAGAGTGCAAGGAAGAGACAGGATGAAACTCAAGCTCAGGGAACAAAGATGAGAATGAAGAAGCTGCCACACGAGCAGAAAGTTTATGAGCCTACAGCGAACAAGGAACAGGCCAGGGGCGGACAAGATCAGGCAGCCCTGGAGCGAAGCAGGGAATGGGTCAGAAAGTTTATTCCAGCACTCTTGAACATGTGCTCCCAGGGCAGGCAAAGCAGCTTCTACAGCCTGTCAACTCCACAGGCTGCAGCAGGACAGCCAAACGTCATTTGAACTTAGAGCAGCCTCACCAGATCGGCTACAGGAACCTGAGGTTTCTGCTCCTGAGGTTTCTGTTTGCTTCGTGTTTCCACCTGCCCGTGCCCATCCTTGCCAATTTTTTATAGGAGCATGTGTGTGTAAGTGTGTGGGAGGGCATGCTTGTGTATGTGTATTTTTAAAATATATTGCTAATTGTTCCCATAACAAGTGTATGCACTCAAAACATACTTTGAGTCTTTTATCAGTATTTACACCTTTCTGGTTACTTAGCCATTGTAGGAAGGTCAAAACAGAAGTATGGTCAAAGGCAACAAACTCTACAACATTTAGTCCTAACCTTTTGGGGGTAGGGGGAAGTATTTCAAAATTTCCTCTCCTGTTCTGGAAAGCTTAGAACTTAATAATTCTACTAACCTGTCTTTGAAACCTCAGAAGCCATTAAAGCGAAAAAGATCAACAGACAAATGCATATGTTCCAGTAGCTCTGGTATCAGACTCCTCAAGTTCTAATTTTGATTTCACAATTTGTGAGTTGAGTTCATCTATGTGCTCAGTATCTTCATCCCTTTCTGATGGAATTCATTCCTAATGGAACCTAATTTCCATTTCTCCTCTGGCTATTTTGTAATATACAATATTTTACTGTTAACTGCTATCACCTTCTGTGCAATAGAATAGCAGAACAAGAAAAATAATAGAACACATCTCATAGAAGTGCTTAGAAAAGCACTATGATTTACCTACACATTTTTTGGTCTACCAACATAGTAAGAGGCATTTAAACAGAGTTTCAAGACTAATAAAGACAGAGTAACAAAGCACTAGTATCCATATCATATAACTGGTTTCTATAAGTCAGTAAGAAAAAAAATAAACAACAAGAACAGATAATTCTCAAAAATATATGTAAACAATCCAAAAGTCTATGAAGAGGCTCTAGACATTTAAAAAAATCAGAAATATGCAATTAAAACGTTCCCCAAAACTTGGAAAAACTTTATAATTTTGGTATTACCCAGGTTGGCAATGCCTTAGGACATAAACTATGCTCAATTGTTTCAAGGTAAATAAAAATTATTGTGACTTTTAATAAACTGTTTTTATTTATTTATTGTCTACATTGCTATCAACCATAATCACCCTATTATGCAATAAAGCACCAGAATTTATTACTTCTATTTAACTGTAACTTTGTATTCATTAATGAACCTATCCCTATTCTCCCCTCCCCCATTCTTCCACAGTTTCTAGTAACCAGTAGCCACTGTTCTACTCGTTGCTTCTATGATATGAACTTTGCTTGTTTGTTTGTTTGTTAGGTTCTACATATGAGTGAGATCACGAGACATTTGCCTTTCCTTATCTGGCTTATTTCACTTTTCATGGTTTTCTCAAGGTTGGTCCATGTTGTCACAAACTATACAATTTTATTTCTTTCATGACTGAATAGTATTCCATTGTGCGCATATATATATATACATATATTTATATATATAATATATATGATATTTTCTTTATTCATTGATCTATTGTTGGACACTTAGGTTGATTCCATATCTTGACTATAGCAAATAGTGCTACAATTAACATGGGAATGTAGCTATCTCTTCAGCATACTGATTTCATTTCCTTTGGTTATATACCCGATAGTGTCATTCCTGGATCATACAGTAGTTTAGTTTTTAATTTTTTGAAGAGCCTCCATACTGTTTTCCATAATGAATGTACTACTATAAAATCCCACCAACAGATTATAAGGATACCTTTTCTCCACATCCTTACCAACACTTCTTTTCTTTTGTCTTTTTGACAAAAGTCATTCTAACTAGAATGTAGTTGTATCTTATTGTGGTTTTGATTTGCATTTCCCTAACAATTAGTGATGTTGAACATTTTCATGTACTCGATGGTCTTCTGTCTTCATTTGAGGATATGTTTATTAAGGTATTTTACCCATTTTTGAATTGTTTGATTTTTTTGCTGTTAATTTGTTATATTCTGGATATAACCTCTTGTCAGATGTTCAGTTTGCAGATTTTTCTCCCACTCTGTAGGTTGCCTCTTCATTCTGTTAATAGTTTATTTTGCTATTCACAAGGTTTTTTGATATAATCCCATTTGTCTATTTTTGCTTTTGTTGCTTGCACTTCTGTGGTCTTATTTTAAAAATCCTCAACCAGTTTAATGTCATGAAGTATTTTCCTTAGGTTTTATTCTAGTAGTTTTATAATTTGATGTTTGGCATTTAAGACTTTAATCCATTTTGAGTTTATTTTTGTATATGATAGGAGTAGGGATCTAGTCTCATTCTTTTGCATATTAATATCCAATTTTCCCAGCATCATTTTTTTTTGAAGAGACTATATTTTTCACAATGTGTTTTCTTGGCATCTTTGTCAAAAATCTGTTGGCTGTAGGTACATGAATTTATTTCTGAAACCTCTATTCTGTTCCATTGGTGTATATGTCTGCTTTTTTTGCTAGTACTATGTTGTTTTGATTACTGTAGCTTTGTAGTATATTCTGTAGTCAGGTAACGTCATGCCTCTGTCTTTGCTCTTATTGCTCAACATTGCTTTGGATATTTAGGGTCTTTTGTGATTCCATATGTATTTTAGGATTGATTTTTCTATTTTTGTGAAGAAGGTAATTGGTATTTTGATAGGGATTGAATTAAATTTGTAGGCACATTGAGTATTATGGAGATTTGCATTATACTGATTCATTCAATCTATGAACATGGGAAATCTTTCCATTTTTCTGTGGTGCTCTTCTATTTCTTTCACTAAAATGTTATAGTTTTCAGTGTATAGATCTTTCTCCTCATTAGTTCAGTTTATTCCTAGGTATTTTTGTTCCTTAACAATTTTAAATGAACTTGTTTTCTTGATTCTTTTACCGATAGCTTGCTATTTGTGTGTAGAAACCCTACTAGGTTTTGTATTTTGATTTTGTATTCTGAAATTTTACTGAATTTGTTTATTGGTTTTAACAGTTTTTTTGTGGAGACTTTAGGGTTTTCTGTCTAAGATCATGCAACCTGCAAACAGGGACAATTTGACTTCTTCCTTTCCACTTAGGATCCCTTTTATTTCTTTCTCTTGCTTAATTGCTCTGACCTGAATTTCCAGTACAATGTTTAATAAAAGTGGTAAAAATGGGAACCAGAAGTGAGAGGATTACCTGAGTCCAGGAGTTCAAGACCAGCCTGGGCAACTTGGCAAGACTTCATCTCTACAATAAATCAAAAAAATTAGCTGGGCTCGGTAGCTCAGCCTGTAATCCCAGCGCTTTGGGAGGCTGAGGTGAGTGGATTGCCTGAGCCCGCGGGTTCGAGACCTGCCTGGGTAACTTGGCGAGACCTCATCTCTACAATAAATCAAAAATTAGCCGGGCGTGGTAGCACACACCTGTAGTTACCACTACTTGGAAGGCTGAGGCGGAAGGATCGCCGGAACCCAGTAGGTCGAGACTGCGGTGGCCAGGAGCGTGGCACTGCACTCCAGTCTGAGCAAAGGAGTGAGATTCCTATTCAAAAAAAAAAAAAAAGCACACACAAAAAGTGGTGAAAATGGGCATTCTTGTATTGTTTCTGATCTTGAAAGAAAAGCCTTTAGCTGTCTCCTATTTGGTATGATGTCAGCTGTGAGATTGTCATATAGATTCTTTATTGTGTTGTGTACAAGCTTTCTAATTTGTTGAGACTTTTTATCATAAAAAGGTGCTGAATTGTGTCAAATGTTTTTTCTGTGCATATTAAAATTATCATAAATTTTTTGTCTTTTTATTTCAATCAACATTTCTTGATTTGCATATGTTAAACTATCTTTGAATTCCTAGGATACATCTCTTTTGATCATAATGAATTACCTTTTTCATGTGTATTGGATTCAGTTTGCTAGTATCTTTTTGAGAATTTTTGCACCTATGTTCATGTGGAATATTGAGCTTAGTTATATCTTTGTTTTATGTCCTTGTCCAGTTTGGGAGTCAGGGTAATGCTGGTTTCATAAAATGAGTTGGAAAGTATTCTCTCCACCTCCAGTTTGAGGAGAATTGGTATTAGTTCTTTAACTTATTTCTCATTTAGGAAAAAAAAAAAAAAGCGGCATGCAGCCACGTTCATTTAATTTTACATAAACATGCTCTTTGAAGCTGAAGAAAATCTGACTAGGTTTCAATATGAAAATAAAATATGAAAACTGTCTTGGAGTTATTTCTAAAAAGAACTTGTCTCCAATTTTAATAAGAATTACCAAAAAAAAATTACTGTATTTTCTAAATGGAAATACCACTACTAAAAACAGAATGCTATTAATAGAATGGTGTTGTCATTTGTTTCCAGACTATCAATATACTAACACGATGCAAAAACAATAATAAAAGTTAGATATTCTGTGGCAAACTTTGGGGGTAGGCTATGAGTTATCTGAGTTATCGCAGGGTAAACACTGTAGCAACAAGTGCTGCTAGCGAGTATTCTCGGGGCAAATAAAAAGAATTAAATGTTTGGTAGAATTCAATAGTAAAGCCATCAGGTCCTGAGATATTCTTTGATGGAATATGTTTTATTATTGATTTAATTTATTCACTCATTGTTGATCTGTCCTGAATTTCTCTTTCTCTATATACTTGTAAGTCTTCATTTATTCTTGGTAGATTTATCCATTTCTTCTGTTATCAATTTTTTGGCACATAATTGTTGGTAATAGTCTTTTATAATTCTTTGTATTTCTGTGGTATCAGCTGTAATATCTCTTGTTGGATCTCTGATCTTATTTATTTGAGTCATCTCTTAGTCTTTTTTCTTAGTCTAGTTAAAAGCTTGTGAATTTTGTTTATCTTTTAAAAAAATCAACTCATTTCATTGATTTTTTAAAATTGTTTTTTCTAGTCTCTATTTTGTTTATTTCTACCCAGTCCTTTGTTATTTTATTCCTTCTAGCAAATTGGAGTTTACTTTGTTGTGATTCTAGTTTCTTGAGGTGCGTTAATAGGTTAACAGAAATCTTTCTTCTTTTTTGATGTAGTTGTTTATTGCTACGAACCTAACTTTTATAATTGCTTTTGCTGTGTCCCATAAGTTTTAGTATGATACGTTTTCTGTCTTTTCATTTTCATTTGTCTCTGTATTATTCTGTTTTGCGTTGTAATAAAGGAAAAACCTAGGCTGGACAATTTATAAAGAAAAGCGGTTATTTGGGCTGATGTTTTACAGATTGTATAAGAAGCATAGTGATGGCACTGCTTCTGGTGAGCCTGAGGAAGCTTGCAATTGTGGTAGAAGGTGAAGTGGAAGCAAGAGTGTCACATGGCAAGAGAGAAAGCAAGGGAAAGAAGTGAGGTGCCATGCTCTTTTAAACAACCCTCTCTTGCCTTAACTAATAAAGTGAGAACTTATTATCAAGAGAATGATACCAAGCCATTCATAAGGGATTTCTCTCATGACCCAAACTACTTTCACACCAGGTTCCACCTCCGACATTGGGGAATGTATTTTTTTTTTTTTTAGTTGGAGTCTTACTCTGTTGCCCAGGCTGGAGTGCAGTGGCACCCTCACGGCCACTGCATCTTCAACCTGCTGGGCTCAGGCCATCCTTCTGCCTCAGTCTTCCAAGCAGCTGGAACAACAGACATGAGCCAACATGCCCAGCTAACTTTTGGATTTATTGTAGAGATGAGGTCTCACCTAGTTGCCCAGGCTGATCTTGAACCCGTAGGCTCAGGCAAACCTATCACCTCGACCTACCAAAGTGCTGGGATTATAGGCGTGAGCCACCATGCCCAGCCAGCAAAGGCATTTTAGCATGAGATTTGGAGGGGACAAATATTCAAACCATATCAATCTCAAAATATGTTTTAACCTTCTTTAATTTCTTATTTGATCTTTTGTTTAGATGCATGTTTATTTGTTTGTTTTCAGTTAAGGTCTCACTCTGTTACTCAGGCTGGAGTGCAGTGGCATGATTATTGCAGCCTTGACCTCTTAGGCTCAGGGAATTCTTTTGCCTCAGTCTCTGAGTAGCTGGGTTTACAGGTGCACACCACCATGCCAGGATAATTTTTTGATATTTTTGGTAAAGATGAGGCTATGTTGCCTTGCCTGGTATTGAACTCCTGGGCTTAAGAAATCCTCCCTCCTTGGCCTCTCAAACTGCTTGTATGCCTGGCCTTGTTTGTATTTGTGCTGGAGACCAGCTCCAGCTGGGTTCAGGGTACCCCAAAGGTGGAGACGGTGTCAGCAATTGGGGGGGAAGAAGAAAGAGAGAAAGACAGAGAGAGAAAGAAAGAGACTGGATTCCGGTCTAGTGCAGAAGCGATGTGTGTTATTGGGAATTACAAGGGGTCTTTTATACACAAAGTCAAATGTGGGAGGGGTGTCCCCCACCCACCAGAAACCTTAATCCATGAAAACTTAATCAATGATTGCCTTTAAACCCTTTTCATATGATAATCTTAAAATCCCTCAAAAAGGGATAACCTAATCCGTGACTGATATATTCTATAAACCTTTTTCATCCTAAACTGATTGATTTATGCCAAGTTAAACAATTCTATAGAAACTTAGGTATTTACTTTACAAACGAAAGTGGCCCATCCCAGAATGTTTGGAATGTGACCCAGTCCAAAGTTCACAGTGGGCTACCTGCAAGTGACCCAGCCGCATTCTTTCAACAAAATGGCTGTCTTCTAAAACTGTATTCCACAATTTACACCTTCAATAAATCCTAAGATCATGACCCAGAAGCCTGTGACCAATACTAAGGCTCTTTAGATGTGACACGAGTTTGAATTATAAGTTGTGTGAAAGCCAAAACTGCAGTTTGTGGAAGAATGCGAACAATGAGCTTCTAAAGTTAGCTTGTGTTTGTCCTGATCTCAGAGTTTCTATGTTTTGAGCTCACAGGAGCTTAATCTGGTTAGTGCTGAGTAGAAAGGGGGAGGAAATGGGGTCAATAGTTCCTGAACGCATCCTAGTGGTCTTGGGGTCTACGGCCCTCCTGATCCCTAACACTCAGTGGGCCTCCGTGGCCGGCTCCCAACATATTTGTATCTTATGTATTTGTAAACTTTCTCATGTTTTTCTTGTTGATTTCTAATTTTATACCACTGAGCACAAAAAAGATACATAATATAATCTCTTCCTAAATGTGATGAGATTTGATTTGTGGCTTAACTTGTGATCTATCTGGGAGAATGTCCTATGTGCAATTGAGAAGAATGTATGAATGTGTATCCTCTATCTGTTAGATGAAATGTTCGTGAATATCTGTTAAGGGACAGGTTCGGTGGCTCAGCCTGTAATCCCAGCACATTGGGAGGCCGAGGTGAGTGGAATGCCTGAGCCCACAGGTTCGAGATCAGCCCAGGCAACTTGGCGAGACCTCGTCTCTACACTAAAATAAAAAATTAGCCGGGTGTGGTAGCATGCGCTTGTAGTTGTGACCACTTGGAAGGTTGAGGCGGAAGGATTGCCAGCGCCCAGTAGGTCGATGCTGGGGCAGCCATGAGAGAGCCACTGCACTCCAACCTGGGCGACAGAGTGAGACTTCAACTCAACAACAACAAAAAAATCTGTTAGGTCCATTTGGTCTATGTTGCAGTTTAAGTCCAAAATGTCCTTGATTTTTCTCTGGATGATCTGTCCACTGTTGAAAGTTGCATGTTATACACCAAAATAAAGTGTAAATGGCTCAAAAACCTAAACGTAAAATCTCAAACTATAAGAGGCTTAGAAAATGCAAGAGCCACCCTTGTGGAAATTGGAGCTGACAACCAATTCTTGATCAAAACCCCAAGTGCCCATGCCATAAGAGATAAGATAGACAAGAGGGAACTCATCATACTGACAAGCTTCTGCAAAGACAAAGAAACCATTGAGAGAGCAGGTAGACATCCCAAAGACTGGAAAAAAATATTTGCCAGCTATATATCTAACAAAGGTCTAGCACCTGGAATCTACAAGGAACTCAAATGTGCTGAAAAGAAAAAAAACAAACAGTCCATTACAAAAGATATGAAAAGACACTTCTTAAAAGAAGACATACGAGCAGCCAACAGATACATGAAGAAAATGCTCAGTCTTACTAGTCATCAAAGAAATGCAAACTGAAACCACAATGAAATACCACCTAACTCCAGTCAGGATGGCCATCAACAATAACTCAAAAAACAACAGATACTGGAGAGGATGCAGCAAAAAGTGAACACTTCTACACTGTTGGCGGGAGTATAAACTAGCACAGCCTCTGTGGAAAACAGTGTGGTTATTCCTAAAAGTTCGAAAAATCAACCTCCCATATGACCTTGTAATCCCCCTACTGGGAATATACCAAAAGGAAATCAAATCACTCTATGAAAAAGATACCTGCACACACATGCTTACTGCAGCATTATTCACAATAGCAAAAACATGGAACCAATTGTCTTGCCCATTGAAAGAGGACTGGATTTAAAAATGTGGTACATATGCATGATAGAATATTATGCAGTCATAAAGAAGGACAAAATTATAAACTTCACAGCAACTGAGATGGAGTTAGAGGCTATAATACTGAGTGATTTATCACAGAAACAAAGAACCAAGTACCATATGTTCTCACTCGTAAGCGAACCTTGAACAACTATCGTAATACTGTAAGAAAGGGATCAGCAGTAACGGGAAACTGCCAGGGGAGGGGGTGCACACCTCATCAACAAGGGTTCCTGCATTATAAACATTTGTATACCTAACCCTGAATTGTACCCCACATATTTAAAATAATTTTTTTTTAAATAGAAAGTTGTATGTTAAAGTCACCTATTATTATTGTATTGCAGCCTATTTCTTTCCTTAGCTCTAATAGTATTTATATCATGTATTTGGGTGCTCCAGTGTATGATTCATATATATTTAGAATTGTTATATCCTCTCACTGAATTGATCCCCTTATTGTTATATAATAATCTTTGTCTATTTTTAGTTTTTTTACTTATACTCAACTTTACCTGATAAAAGTACAGGTACTCCTACTTGACTTTGGTTTCCATTTTTGTGGACTATCCTATTCCATTCTTTCATGTTTAGTCAATGTTTGTTCTTAACAGTGAAGTGCTTTTCCATTAGGCAGTATATAGTTGGGTCTTGATTATTTATTCAGTCACTTTATATCTTTTTATTGGAGACTTTAATCCATTTACATTCAAGATGATTATTGACATATAAGATCTACAACTTTGTTAATTGTTTTCTGGTTTCTTTGTGCAGGTTTTGTTTTTTCCTCCTCTTGTTGTTTACCACAGTGGTTTGGCAGTTTTCTGTGGTGCTACACTGTTTCCTTTCTTTTTAATTTATCACTATAGTTTCTTTTTGTTGTTACCATAGACTACCATAAAGAGTCTTGTAGTTATGATTGACTATTTTAAGCTCATAGCCACTTAACAATGGTTGCATAAAAATACTCTAGACTTTATTTCTCCTCCTGAATTTGTAATTTTATTTCTTTAGGTTCCTTCTTTGTCTATTGTGTGTTTCTTAACCACTAATTATAGCTGATTTTCCTTTTGAACATTTCAAATTTACATATTCATTCTGGGGAAGTGAGAGGCATACATAGCAACTTTACAACATTGAGGTATTCTAAGTTTGATTAATAGATTTACCTGTACTGGTGAGTTTTCTATTTCATCCTGGCAATTATTTCACAATGGCAATTATTGTTCTTTTACTGTGAGTTGAAGCACTCCCTTAAGCATTTTTTATAAAGCCAGTCTAGTGGTGACAAATTCCTTTAGCTTTTACTTAAATGGAAAGGTCTTCATTTTTTTTTGTCATTTATGAAGGATGGTTTCCTGAATACAATATTCATGACCAACATTTTTTTTCCTTTCAGTACTTTGAATACATCCTATTCTTTCTTCTCCTGCAAGCTTTCTGATGAGAAGTCTGCTGATAGTCTACTGGAGATTCTCTTATGTGTGACTAGATGCTTTTCTCTTACAGTTTTTAGAATTCTTATTGTTTTTGAGTTTTGACAGTTTGATTATAATGTGCCCTGATGAGGAATTTTTTTTTAATCAAATTTGGTTGGGAGCTGTTGAGCTTTTTGTATTTAGATGTCCATATTTCTCTCAATATTTGTATAGTTTTCAGCTATTATTTTGTTAAATAGGTTTTCGGTGTCTTTCTGCATCTCTTCTCTCTCTAGCACCCCTATAATGCAATGATTTGTTTGTTTAATGGTTTTCTTAGTTTTCTCTCTTTTTTTCCCCCACAGAGTGGATAATATTAGAAGTCTTGTCTTCAATTTCAGAATTTCTTCTGCTCGAACTAGTCTGTTTTTGAAATTTTCAATTTTTTTTTATTTTAAGCATTGAATTACTCAGTTCCAAGATTTCTTTTTGATTTTTTTAATAATATGTATCTCTTTGTTGAGTTTCTCATTCAGATTATGAATTGTTCTTTCTGATTCATTAAATTGGTTGTCTATTTTCTCTATAGTGTATCTCACTGAGTTTCCTTAAGATCATTACTTTGAATTTCTTTCTATGCATTTTGTAAATATCCTTCTCTTTGGGGTCCAGAACTAAGGACTTACTGTGTTCTTTTGGGGGTGTCATGTTATCTTACCTTTTCATGTTTCTTGGGTCCCTTTTTTGATGTTTGCGCATCTAATTGAAGAGCTGTTTGTTTGTTTGTTTGTTCCTAATGTTATGGAGCAGCTTTCTCAGAGAAAGACTTCTCCCCATAGATGGGTCCTAAGGTGTCAGTTGAGGCATCGGCTTTGCTTCTAGATATGTAGCGGGAAAATAGAGAGATCATGACACTGAGACTATTATAGGAAGTGGCACTTTATTACGCTGGCCGGCTCAGCGGGATCGAGGGGCTAATGCTTCCAGGTCGAGCCCCACAGAATGGGAGAAGTGGGGTCTTATTCCCTTGTTTAGGTAAGGGAGGGGGTTGTGTTGAGGGATTACATATTTCCTTTGGAATCTTACAAGGTTGTACTCAGCAAAATTAGATTTTTCAAAGAACAAATGGTCTCTAGGAACTGCAGGGTTGTAAACCGTCAGCTTCAGAAGAGGGGTTTTGGATAAGTCTGTGAATTAGTTACTCTTTTGCATTTCCATGAGAGCCATCAGTCTCTAGTCATTTGGCCTTTTTCAAACAAAACCGGCCTGGCGGGTCTTTAAAGCTTGCAGCTTGGCTTTCAAAAGGAAATACCTTTAACTGCTACTAACCCCCTTCCTACCACATCAGTTGGACTCAGTAGCATGGTCTTTTTGCATTTTCTTCAGCTGTCACTGATGACTACAATTGCTTCAGTGGCCTCGTTTGAGGAAGTTTGTGAAGGTAATGACATTGTCTTGTTAGGGTGTTGGATAGGTGTGTGCCAGGATAGTTGTTGAGCTGAGCATGATAGGGCCAAATGGCTCTATGGCATCTATCAAGGGGGCAGGGCCACCATAGGACTGGCTGGGCTGTTGGTGTGGCCATGGGCATACATGGGCGGAACAGGCTGGCTGACTGCAGTTCAGGTGCACATACGTGAAATAGTAGGCCAGTTGCTCTGCATCTTCCCCACTGTGCAGGACTGCCTGATCCCTAAGGAGAGTAGTGTGTTAGATGGTTCAAACACTAGATCTTGTTTGTTCCTTGTAGCCTAGAGTCTGGGCAGCAGGGGTTGTGGTGCTGCAGGCACTCATATGAACATAATGTTATGATGATAGGGCCTCAAGATGGAGAAGCAGTGGCTACTGTCTCCCAGTATAGGACATACTCTAGCAGTAGGTGCAGTTTCAAGTTGGCATTATTCAATAGTTAGATAATGGAGTCAGGATACTTGAAATGGGCTTCTACTTTGAGACAACACAGCTACATGAATTCCAGGCTACTTTCCAAACTGGACTCCAGGCTTGTGAGGATTGGGAGACTCCCTTGTAGCAAGGACTGGCATTTTAGATGATAATGGGGACTGCTGGGGCTCTCCAGTTTACTTTTTCCTATAAGACAAAGTCTCCCCTGATTCTGAGCCAATATTGGTGAGGGATACAGTGTGGCAGAGGCAAGATGCTTTTTTTCTCTCTTCTCCATGGTACTCTCATGGGCTTCTATGAGTCACGAGAATTTTTTCTGCTTTCCTGGCGCTCTCCAGCATCTTTCCTCAATCACTCCAGTAAAAATACATTTGTTTATTTGTGTTTTGGTTTCTTTTTGTGGAAAAGATGAGTACCTGACAACTCTGGACAGTCAGCTTGCCCAGCAATCTCTCTTTATGATTTTTTGAAGGGCTATTTAGCAGTCTTTCAAATTTTAACTTGTGCATATTTATTTGTCCATAAATTCTAAATGTTAGGAATCATAAACATTAGTGCAAATTCACAAAATATAACTGTATGTATTTATTGCAGAATTGTTGCATAGCACTAAAAAATTATCATAATGTTCATAAAGAATATTTAAAAATTATGATACAGTGTAATAATAAACAGTCATTAAAAAGATAGATGAAGTTGATCTATCTGTACTTTTAAAAATGTAAGTTATAAAATGGTTTGATTATAATTTTATTTTTAAACATTTCATGTTTATTTGCATTTTGTGGAAATGGTAGTGGAATATGTCCATGTGTCTTTGTATCACAGTGCTCTGCTGTAAGGAGGGGTCAAAGAAGCAGATGTGCCTGTCCAATCTGAGGTGCCCGATAACTCTATGGTCCATAAAGGACATACTTTAGCAGTAGGTACAGTTTCTACTAAACTGTTTGTCAAAAATATATCAGGGAGTGGTAAAAAAAAACATTGATTTGCATCCTGCAGATCACAGTTCAAAATTCGGCTTCCTAACTTATATGAGATTTGGACAATTTTACCTTTTGAACCTTAGTCTTCTCTAATTCTGAACTTGCAAACTTGCCATGAGAATTAAATAAAATTATATCTACAAATTAGACATTGTAGAATGTTTTCTCAATAAATACCATTGCCATTTTGGATGTATAGGAATGCTTATTTACTCGATTCAAATTTCAAAAAGAAAAAAGAGAGGTGATTATTTGGGTTTTTGGCTAGAATAATATAACTCATGGTAGGAAATGTCAACATGCAATATACTAATTAGAAGCTCTAATTGCCAATTTTCTTGATTAATAATTGATTTTCTTGATTAATAATTTAGGATGAGAAGTGAAAGGAGGTACCTACAGAAACCTAGAAACCTAGTTTAGCATAGTTTAGCATAGCCATTTTTGCTTAGACTTTACCCTTATCACTCTTTACCCCTGACACCCTAGCACAGGTTAGACATAGATAAAACCTGCCATAGCAGGTTTTAGGAATCATTCAGACACTTTACTGCAGGCCAAGCAGCAGTCTACTCCATCCCCTGAACTAATCTCCATCAGATGCAAGACTAGGACAGAGCCATGGAAATGATAATAAACCACCTTTTTGCTAAGGAGTTTGTGACAAGTTTCTTGAAGGAAAACCCCCTCCCCTTGTCTCCTCCCATCTAACACACATCAGAGGACATGAGATGCTCATGTCTGGTGATGTCATGATCTAAGATTCATGTTGCTACAATCAGCATCAAAGACTGTGGCCCTGGACACTCCTCCTGGCCTAAATCCCCTTACCCCAAAGGTCCTTAAATGCACCCATTTATGGGCCCTTCAAGGTCATACTTACCTCTGAGTGTCGGCCCCTTTCCAGTCTGTGAAAGGTGAATAATAAACTTTACTCCTTTCTGCTTACTTTCTTGTTGCAATCTTGCATTATTCCCAACATGGCACCAGTCCACCTCACCTCAGTGGACCCTTTCAAGAAGTGAACTATTATTTAATAGAAATGAATCTCTCAAGTTTGGAAAACAAATCTCTCAAATGTTGGGGGCAAACAGGGAAATAGGTTTAAGGTGATAGTTACCATACACTTTGCTCAACAGGTTGCATTATGGGTCCCTTGCTTAGTGTCCTGAGGCCTTTGCATTAGCAATTTGCATAGGTACCAAGAAAGTACTTCAGAACTAGGCAACAGACTAATCTTTTGAGTTTTGCATCTGAAAAAATACTGATAAATGTGGTTTTTTGTCCCCCTTTGAGGAAAGTGGAGTTGAAATGTTAGAAATCCAGGCCAAAGGATTATTTCAATATTCTCTTGAGGCAGAAACCTTTAATAATGAGAAAAAGTCTATTTTGTATTACTCAGCAGCTTATTTTTTCACATGGAAAATTTTTCCCACTTACCTCCTCATCTTTCCCTGCCCCTCCTATTTATTCATTGTATTATTATTTATTCAGACACGCATACATATCCCAAAATGCTCTTTGATTTTAAATAAAAGGACAATTCTGCAGAAATGCAGAGAATATCTTGGTAAAATAAGTTTAAGGTCAACTTTCGGGGTCTTTAGGTTTTTATATGCAATCTAGCCACATTTCCTCTCTCTGCTTTGCTTGCTTAACTTACTAGAAACTTGGGTACAATTTTGCTGGTGTTGGCAGTTTTAAGGTATGGATTCCTGTAGGCTATTTACAAGATGCCAGCGAATGTCAAATCAGGAACATGTGTTTTTCTTATCCCATGGTCCTTCTTTGACAGCCAAAATACTCTGCAGATTATCAGATCCATTTGCTGATATTTAACATCTTTTTTAATCCACTATAGGTTTCAGATGAGATGAATTTTAATGTTTCTTCATGCTGAAACTGACAAAAAAAATCCTTTAAACATGTAAAGAGAGGAAATGGGAGCTTTACATTTCAATGCAAAGAGAGCTCATTTCATTTACTTAAACACTTCACAATTACTTTCTTGCCAAGGAAACTGAGCTTTTTATTTAAAAAAAAAAATAGCACTCTATGGACATTCTAAACACTGAGCAAGACTAACGAAGATTTGGCTTTAATTATTCTGAATTTGCCAATACTTTGCTCAAGTTATCATTATATGGGTTAATATGGGATTCTCTTGTCCTATAAAATGCTAATATTATTTCTAACTAAAACAGTTATCAAACTAGCTGCATTGTTTTAGTAAATATGCACTGTCATCAAAGGTGGTGAAGATAAGAAAATAGGGAATCTGTCTTCCTCATAGTCTTCCTTACATTATTCATTTTTTAATTTTCTTTTTTTATCCCATCTATTTGCTGGAAGATGCCCTGTCATGTCTTTTAGATGCTTGCCTCCCAGTCTATTTCAGTTTTCCCAAAGATCTCTAAACCTGCCACCATGTTTCCTTTCTACTAATTAATTGAAACTATAATACAGGACTTCCCAAGTCAAAAGCCAATTACAGTATGTCATCATTACAGTGATAAGACTACATGGGATTCTAAGTTCCCATATTCTAGAGTTAGAAGTGGCTCGAGCCACTGGTTCTGGGTGGGTGGCTGATACATTCTTTCTGCCTGTTCTATTCTCTGTTTCTAATCTTTGACTTCTTGGTCTCAGTCTACAGCTACTACTCTTGTTTGTCATTAACTCTGAAGACACATTATACTGACATCACCAATCCAGTCAATAAATATTTGAGTGAAAGAACATAACATAGAGTCAATATAGCCAATGAGCAGCCATTTTAACATTACTTAGCTTTGTCATATTTTTCTAGCTGTTCACTTTAATTTACCCTAATCTACTAGCCAAGGACAGAACCAGTTTCTCAGAGGTAGCTATTGATAATTGCTTTACAATCCCCTCTTCAGCTTGTTTTGTAAACAAGTTAACCTAATCAGACCTTTATGACACAGACCCCATCACCATGGAAGCAACATGTGACTAGCCCACCCATCTACCTTCCATCCATCCCCTGATGTCAGTACCTGGGCTTACCTGTCCCCTGCGTGATGATGTACAAAAGATTGACTCAATCACCTTAACAATCTGCCCTTATCAAAGGAAAAGTTTAAAAGCATTTGACCTTGAGCAGCCATTTACCATTGCTTTACTAAACGCTGGTGTGACCACGTGTTCTTTGAGCTATGGCCAGGCCATGTTAAAACTTTGGCCCCCTCCCCTACCTTGGGGAGGTGAATATCTCTCTCTCTCTCTAATTTACTTTCTAGTCATTGGTTTGCTGAGCTATGATCTGGCCATGTGTTCTTTGAGCTATGGCCAAGTCATGTTTTCCTAACCTTTGGCCCCCTCCCTTACCTTGGGAAGGTGAATCTCCTCTCTCTCTCTCTTTCTCTCTCTCTCTCTCTCTCTCTCTCTCATTTACTTTTTAAATAAACTATATTTTCTAGCCTAACTTCTGTGCAATTATTTGCATCTTTTATGTGGCATCGGGTCATACATACATCCTTGTCAGGCCTGACCTAACATTTTGGAGGCCTCACTGTGATATATTTTCACTGAACATTGAGCGAATAAATGGGGTACTCCCAATGGCCCATCAAATTCCAGGATAAGAATGAGATAAAGATTTTTATTAATAACATAAAGACCATTCACATTTTTTCTTGGCTATTTTTCCCAATATTTTAAAAACATTTTAATTGTCAAATAGTAGAATATATTTATGGGATGCAGTGTGATGCTATCATACATGAATACATTGTAGAATGATTAAAACACATTAACATATTTATATTTATTATTTTTAACATTTATCATCACACATGCTTATCATTTCTTGGTGGTAAGAACACTTAAAGTCTGCTCTTTTAGCAATTTTGAAATACACAAAACATTATTACTAATTATAGTCACCGTGCTGTGCAACATAAAGATCACTAAAACTTATTCTTTCTGTTTAACTGAAAGTTCATAACCTTTAATTAGTGTTAGACTGGTGGCCCAGTGCCATGGGAATAAAGCAAAGAATTGCACAGAAGGAAGAGGGGAAGAAAAAGTTTATTATCCACTTTCATAGACAGAAAGGGGCCAAATGCTCAAAAGCAAGCATGGCAGCAAACACTTAAGACTAGGGGTTTTGGCCAGGTGCAGTGGCTCAAGCCTATAATCCCAGCACTTTGGTAGGCCGGCAAGAGGATTGTCGGAGCCTGCAGGTTCAAGACAAACCTGGGCAACATGGTGAGATCTCGTCTCTACAATAAATTAAAAAATCAGCCGGGTGTGGTAGTGTGCACCTGTAGTTCCAGCTACTTGGAAGGCTGAGGTAGAAGGATTGCCTGAACCCAGCAGGTCGAGGCTACAGT
>NW_007248370.1:1246211-1247261 GCF_000164805.1 Carlito syrichta
ATCCACTCACTTCAGCCTCCCAAAGGCGCGGGATTACAGGCTGAGCCACCGAGCCCGACCTGACTACGGGTTTTTAAAGCTTCTTTTGGGGAAGTGAGCAGGCCAGTGTACCTGGTGACATGGTGATGGAGTCTGTTTCTCATATTTCTGATGACCAGATGGATGGGGAGCTCAGTCTTGAGCACATAGACAAAGGTGGGCTGGTAGCTGGATGGGTGGGTCAGTTATCGGTGATTGGTCACATACATGAGAAGAGCTGGGCTGGTAGCCAAAGGCAAATTCTTGGGAGACATTAGTCTCTGTTAGTCTCGATGTCTTATGACTGGCTCAGGGTTCTGGGCAAGGACGACTGTCATGTATAAGCTCAAGGAGAGCAGAGAAACTCCATTTTGGACTCTGTCCTTTCATTCCCTCCTCTGGTTGTTTTGAAATAGTCTTATTTAATAATAAGAATGTGGACAGTGGTCTGGCTTCTGTAGCTACTTCCTGCTGAATTGAGGTGTAGAGATGTTTCTATCAGCTACAGTAAGAGGAAGAGATGGGGGGACAGGAGCCAATAGATTGTTAGAGTACCTTTAGTGTTTGCGCTGTATAAAAACATATATTATTAGAAGTAATAATACTATAATAAGGGCCATTATAGCTGCTGTTGCAACATATTAGGACTTTGATGCCTGGTAAGATAAATTTATAAATAGTTACCCTAGTGAGCTCAGCACTCACTGTAGGAATCCAGGCAGTTCCCATTGTTGTACCAGCAAACTCCTTAGATTATACTTGGGTGCTACTGCAGCTTGCTTCTGAGTTTCCTTGGATTTTGTGATGAAAATTTATAGACTTTTTTTTTGAGTTGGAGTCTCACTCTGCCGCCCAGACTGGAGTGCAGTGGCTGCTCCCGGCCACTGCAGCCTCGACCTGCTGGGCTCCGGCGATCCTTCCGCCTCAGCCTTCCAAGTAGCCGTAATTACAGGTATGCACTACCACGCCTGGCTGATTTTTTTTGATTTATTGTAGAGATGAGGTCTCGCTGCCCAGGTGAGTCTCGAAGAA
>NW_007248370.1:1247386-1403022 GCF_000164805.1 Carlito syrichta
TCCTCAGCCTGTAATCCCGCGCCTTTGGGAGGCTGAGGTGAGTGGATTGCCTGAGCCCGCGGGTTCGAGACCCGCCTGGGCAGCGAGACCTCATCTCTACAATAAATCAAAAAATCAGCCGGGCGTGGTGGCGCATGCCTGTAATTCCGGCTACTTGGAAGGCTGAGGCGGAAGGATCGCCGGAGCCCAGAAGGTCGAGGCTGCGGTGGCCGGGAGCGGCCACTGCACTCCAGTCTGGGCGACAGAGTGAGACTCCAACACAGAAAAAAAGAAAAAGAAAAAAGAAAAAAATATGGTAACTATTAGGATAATAACTGTAACAAGGAAATATAGTTACTTTGAGAAGATTTGAAGAAAAAAATTGGTAACATTGGAGACATAGAAGAAACTTCAGAATACAGTCTAAATTGTAAAAAATAATAATGAACAAGAGAATTTAAAACAGGGGTAATACATTTTTAAAACATAATTCTCTCTTTAGCTCTCCATCTTTATTAAAGGTAAGACCAATTTATTCATAAAATAGGTTTTGGACTTATTTGCATAAGGTGTAGCCAGAATAATTATTTGTCACATAGGCTCTTTTGAATTGACTTTGTTGGAACTTTTTTTATAAGGAACTTTAGATTCGATTTTCCAGGAACCTTTGAGTTAGCCAAGGATTTATTATTTACACCTGTATGGACCAGACCAGCCTTTCCACGGGTCTTTTTTATTGGTTCTTTACAGATCTCAATCTTAATTTCTTAAAGCAGTTTGTTTTGCAACAGTATTTCAGTCAAAGTCTTGGAAAAACAATGAGTATCTCTAATCACATTTTGTTACAAAAGAAAATAGATTCTTAAACTTATGCAAGTAGCCATACTATTATAAATTAATAGCTTCCGAAGTCTGGAGAAATTAGATAGAGAGAAAGATATATTCCTCAAATTTAGCTTACAAGAACATACTTTACTTATTTTTGAAAGACTGTACAAAAAAGTCATTCTCTCATGGATCCTATGTTGAATTAGCAATCCTTATGCCTGGAAGACCTATGTTGGATTGGTAATCCTTACACCTGGAAGGAGATTTTAAAATAATTAGCAATTCAGCACTGAAAAGCATTTGTCAGAGTGTTATAGCTGATTAAAACTGCTGTGGGTGACCGAGGCCTGCATAGGCAAGTTTGAAAGGGATCTCAGATACCACTTTTAGGTTTTACAGTAGATGTTGTTTAGAAAACAATTTATCTGGTCTGCAGGTACCATCTAAGCCATTAAGGAAGCAGTTTAAAAGGAGGGTGTGAGGGAGGTGTGGTTTCTAAGCCACTTTTTGCTTCTTACCCCACCCTAGAGAGACTCATTCGAGAACCTGAAACTTTTCGTGTTGAAAAGTTGGTTAAGTATTAAAGGTTTTAAATGTATGATGTTATAACACAGGATTACAGGCCATTGTAAAAGTTCCTTATTGAGCCAAAGTGATAAGTCCAAAGATCTTGAGAAGTAAAAAACAAACAAACAAACAAACAAAAAACACCTTGCTTCTTAATAGGGGAGATTATTCTTTTTTAAAGAATTTTTATTTTATTTTAAAGATGTGGAGTACATTTCAGGATGAGCTATACAATTAGACACATACAGGTAGAGTTTGGGCCTTCCTTTGGTCTGGATTTATTATTAAAACAACAAAAACTAACAAAGATAGGAAGATAACAGGGAGAATAACTGAATTCATCTCTTCTCACCACCACCCCCTCTCACCCCCCAAGTTGTATGTAGATGAAAATTCTTTTGGAGGATTGGAAGAGTCAGGGCTTGGGATTATCCAAGAGCCTGGGGGTTAAAGGTAGTATATACTGGAGATTGTCAATGAAGGAGTTTGTGTTCTGGTCCCTGAATAGCCTCATAGAGAAGTTTAGCAATGAGGCCATAACCTGGGATCTAGATTTTAAAATATTCAGTAAGGTCTCCCCAACCTCCCCCCACAAAAAGCACAGAGTTCCTTTTCTTTCTTTTCTTTTCTTTTTTTTTTTTAACCTTTTTATAGATAAATTTTTATATCGATAATTTTAATCGATAATTAACTTCTGATTAAGACAAGGTTATATGATTCCAACATGGGTGGCAAGGACCAGACAGATGGCAATTGTGTTAATTAGGAAATTAATTTGAGTTCCAGTGCCTTATCCTAATATTTACCTGGGAGTTGTTAGGTTGATGGTACTAAGCTGGTGGTACCGGGCATTTTAGCAGATTTTCAGTCTTCCTCAGTGGCCACCATTTCCTGAGCCAGGTGTTCCCCCTTCCCTCCAGAAAAGAGTGCACCTGTTCCCCAATGGTTCTCTGGCCTGCACAGTGGACAAGGTCCTGGATGTCTAGGCCTCTTTGGGGCAACTACGCTTTAAGTGCCCTCACAAATTGTACCCATAGCAATGAACACCATCTCCCTTAGCATGTTTGTTCTTACCAGGTATCTGTTGGACAGCTGGAGTTTTGTCACTAATGGAGACTACTTATTGGGGTGTCTATTTTTGCCCCTCCAGTCCTGCTGCCCTCCATGTTGGCACCCTTTTGTTTCTTGAATGTCTTGGCTGTTATAAAAAAAAAACAAAAACTTAAAAGTTTTCTGTAATTGGAAGTTTGGTACTTGTAGTGCCAAGTCTAGTCACTGGAGTCGAGCATGTAATAGACCATAGAATATAATATTGCTCGCAAAATAGTGAGATAAAAAATGTCTGTACCTATAAAACTTTTGACCATTTCTCTGTTTGAAATGGTCCGGTGTAAAAACCTTTTAGAGTGAACAGACCATACGGATGTGAAATGATCTGTCTGCATCTATTCCTAATTGTGAACAGGCAGATTTGTTAAGATGCTTTAGAAATCACTAAATTACAGTCTAGGAGGTGCCAGAGGTTGGCATGAGGAAAAAAAATAGTTGTGAGGTGTGAACAATTAAGTGAAAGTGATCTGTTCTCACGCCTTATTATGTCAAACAAAGAGTATCCAGTACTTAAAATTTCATCTGTTCTGCAGTGGGGGAACTAGTTGGGTGTAGCAAGGTGACTCAGCTTTCTTCTCAGAAAACCTTTAGTAAGCCTGACACAATAAACACTGGTGTTATCTACTACTAATGCTTTAGCACATGGTAAAGTTGAAGGAAGCAAGATTTTAAAAGAGTGCTTGGGAGTTTGGTTTGGAAATGCAGATTAGAATGACAATAGGCTTATTTTCCTATGAGTTAACATGATTCAGTTTTTGTTTATTTGTTTGTTTTTGAGTTGTAGTCTTACTCCCTCGCCCAGGCTGGTGTGCACTGGCATGCTCATGGCCATCCCATCATGGACCTGCTGGGCTCCATTGATCCGTCTGTCTCAGTCTTCCAAGTAGTTAGAACTCAGGCACGTGCTACCATGCCCAGCTAAATTTTTATTATTGTAGAGGCAAGGTCTCGCCAAGGTGCTGGGGCTGGTCTTGAACCCGCGGACTCAGGCAATCCACTTGCCTCGGCCCCCCAAAGTGCTGGGATTACAGGCTGAGCCACAGAGCCCAGCCAACATGGTTTGTTAACCAACACATGGTCCCTTTGTTTCTGTACAGGAGGAGGACTGATAGTCCCAGTTTAGATACAATTTAAGAGAGATTTATTATAGAAAAAAAGAACATGAACTTTCATAATGATTCTCCCCTGGTCACTTCTTGAAGGAAAAGTTGATGAACAGAATTTGAGAGGAGATGGTACACATGGCCCTTTAAAATTTTTATTTATTTATTTGTTTGTTTGTTTATTTATTGCTGCAGCTGCTAGGGCTGGCACCAGCGTGTTATCAGTTAGTGAAGGAGGAGGTTTAGGATGGGAAGACTGAGTAGCTGATTGAGGGGCTTATGGAGATGGATAGGGAGGAGGCTGAAAGTGGGAAAAAAGGGAGGGTTTGGTCAGCTGGGTCTAAGTCGTCTGAGAGTGAGTAAGGGGAAGGCAAATTAGCCTGAGAAGGAGTTAGATGGAGTATGCCACAGGAAGAACAAGGATCCAAGTGGCACGGAACACCATTTTGAGAAAAGCTTATATATAAAAAACCTCAGGCTTTGTGGCAGCAATAGAGGTCAAGTTGACGGAGAATATTAAAGGCAAGAGACATGCCTTGGACCCCACCTCCTGGTCACCTAGCTGGTATTGAGGGGGGAAAAATGAGACACTGAGGGCAGATGTCCTTTTCTAGTGAGAGGGTCCTGAGACCTTTTAGAATGAATTTCAATGGGGTGGCCTTTGCCATTGCAGATTGAGGGTTCTCCATGAGGAGTTCTAAAGAAAAAAAGGGATTGGTTCTGAGAGTGGCCTCGGAAAGCTGGAAAAGAGAGAAACCCATCCACATTCTCAGTTAGTATCCCAAAAGAGAATCAGTAGAATCAGCCTGTATGTGTAGGTATCGAGTGAGAAAGGGTGTCCCCTTGATTCCCTCGACACACTGAAGGCTGTCCTTCCGCTAGCAGCAAGCCTGTTTCTATGCCTGCTCAGAAGACTCGGTGCCAGGATTTTCAAGAAAAAGACCTGGAGTCCCAGTGAAAAAAATGTTTTTCAAGTTTGTTCCCAGACCTTCTAATGAGAGAGAAGGTAATATATGGACTCACCAGTCGATGGTATTGGAATTTCATGCCAGATAAAGTTGAGGCAACAAGAAGTTCTGGCCAAAGCAGCCATCAGTTGTCTCTGAGTTCCAACGTAATCTACAGAAAGACTTGAGCTAGAAAAGAGGAGAGTGAGAGAAAAAGCGAGGAGAAGACTCCAAAAAGAGTTAAAGTTTCCCTGTAGCGGCCACCAAAAATGTTAGGTCAGTGGGCCGATGTCACAGGAATAAAGTAAAGGATTGTATGGAAGGTAGAGAGAAAGAAAAAGTTTACTATACACTTTCCATACACAGAAAGGGGCCAAAAGCTCAAAGACAATTGTGTGGGGGCAAATGCTGGAGCCTAGGGGTTTTTAAAGCTTGTTTTGGTGTGTGTGGGGGGAGAAAGACAAGCATTCACAAGAGCTGATGTCATGGTGATGGGGTCTGTTTCTCATATCTCTGATGACTGGATGGATGGGTGGGTCAGGCGTGAAGCACATAGACAAAGATGGGCTGGTAGCTAGATGGGTAGGTCAGTCATGGGTGGTTAATCTCATAGACGAAAAGGGCTGGGCTTGTAGCTGAAAGACAAATTATCCGGAGATGTTCATCTCAATGTCTTGTGACTCACCCAGGGTTCTGGGAAAGGATTATTGTCGTATTTGAGCTCAAGGAGACCAGAGAAACTCCATTTGGGGCTCTGTCCTTTCAATTAATATCTCCCCTTTCCCCATCAATTTCCCCACCCTTAGCCCAGCCCCTGGTAATTACCATTTTAGTCTCTACTTCTGTGAATTTGCCTTTTTTGGAGTCCTCATATTACATTTGAAGAGCAATGCTTATTGATACCTCTTTCAGGACCCAATAACACTACCAAGAAGTCTGGATACTCTCCATAGTGTTTTACAGCAAGAGTCTCCCTCATCCTTTGGATCCTCTCACATAGGGGTGAAAATTCACATGTTGGGACCCTGCCCTCTCTTTCTATCACAGTCAGGGAAACGGATTGGAGTAGTTAGATGATGATAACTTTTGTTATTTTGTTATTTTCTGGGCAATGTCACCTCACATGCTGACACCAGGTCTTTCTGCTTCAGAAGTCTATAGACTCTGATGTGCCCTAAACACAACTGCATCCAGAAACAAATAAACCAAAGTTCACTTCGACAATAAAGAAGGAAGATGCTGGGGTCTCTACAGTTGTCATACCCACACAACTTGTTGGAGCTTTAAAAGAGGAAATGGAAGCACTCCATTAATGGTGGTTATTCTGTGGCCGTGGCCTCCCATCTCCTCTGCAGTCTCACCTCGTTGCCCTTCTCGTCCTCCAATGGTCAAATAACGACTGAGGAAGATATTGTTTTTCCAGATTATGTTAAGTAAAGCAGATACATTAAAGTCTACAAAACTTCCTGAGCTATAAAAGAAGAGTAGATGACTATGACTAAAAAGTCTAGGAGTATAACTTGCAAATTCTAAGTGACAGTCAAACATTAAACATCTCAGTTTTAAATATAATTGATTAACTTTCTCCACTATGGCTTTTTAAAGCATATGAGACAGCTTATATTAAAAGACATATTTAATAAACTAATTTAAATAAAACATGCAAAGACAGAAAGGGAAGGAGTATTCCTACCTTGTAGACTAATATTTTTGCCATATATAAATACCAAATAAAAGTGTGATTTTTTTTTTCCTCAAGAGTGAGGGGGAAAGTTTGTGACGCAGTAATTTACACAGATCTCATCATCTGAATGAAAAAAAGCACACTGGAATCCTTAGGGAAACAAAGATTTTCCTGACAAGAAATTCTCAAAGAAATTTTTTACTTCAGACCTGCTATCAATAATGAGGAACACTTTTTGCTCCTCAATTGGAAATCGTTCTATCACAAAATGTGCTCCTTTTAATCAAATGTTTTATTCTCAGTGAAGGAAAAAAATATATAGACAAAAACAGAGATCTTTTTTGTTAAGTAATAATACTCCCTATTATTACTATCATTAATGCCAGTTTGAAATCAAACCAAAAAGTTAAAACAAAGAAAATAGAGATCTCTAAAATAATTTAATTAAAGGGGAAAAATGGATCTGGCCTAACCTTTAGTTCCATGGTTTGCACATAGTTGGTGCTTACTAGTTGAGCCACTTTAATTGAACATGTTCAGAGGGAAAAAAGACATTATAGAAGGACTCACTAACAACTATTCCCAAGTCATTTTACATTTAAATGACTTAGGATAAATCGTTCTCAGAGAAAAATAAAAAAGGTTTCTGAGAAATAGCCAGACGAAGAGCAGAGATTTCTGCAGGATAGCATATGGGGAATGACTATATTATCTGAAGCATTTTTAATCTCTACTTCAGATTTTCAAGTCTCCATAAGCAAAGTGAAATTTTCATATTCACCAATCATTTTTAAACATTCAAGATTTTTCAGTTTTGCAGAGTGAATCGTGTGATTAGGAATTTCGTTCTGATTCTGAGGGTGAAATATCGAGTCCATCTCAGCATTGCTCTCTTTCAAAATGCTCTGACATCCAATATTTTGTCTGATGACTGATGACCTCATGCAAATCTCAACAGAGACTCATGACCAGAGTGATGAAACTATGGTAACCAAATAAGAGGCGTGTGCCATGCTGGAAGACCCAGCCAGGAAGAGGGAGATGATCATGGGCAGTATGGCGGTGACCCAGGTAGCTGATCAGTTCCCTTAACTGAATCCCACTTGATCATTATTTGCTTAATTTTACATTGGATACCAGCCTGGGTGACAGAGTAAGACTCTAACTCAAAAAAAAAAGAGAGAGAGAGAGATCTTAAATTGGGAATTTTTAAAGAAATTACAATTATTTAAAAGGTGCATTGCCTTTCTTCAAATTATGCAGATGGTGTGATTTCCAGTTAGTCTATTTTTCTTGTTGTCATTTTGCCTTGTTTTGTGCAGTAATAAGGAGTTATATAGTGCCATTGCCTTTAGTTACCCTGAAATCAGACTTTGTTAATTTAAGTGGAACTTTCCTTGTTTCACCACTTGGTTCCTGTTGTTTTTTCATGGTTCTAATGATATTTTTGTTGTACTAGTGTCTTTTTTGACTTTTCAGATGGTAGAATATTAATAGTTCCATAAAAAGAAGACTAGGTTGAGAAATAAAATTGTGTTTTCAAGCTATGCTTCTCTTAGTGTTATCTTCTTTCACATTTTGAATATTATTCTATGGCATTTTATGTTAGACTTTTGAAAAAACATAAATACGTTTTAGTTTACTTGATGCTCACATAACCATTGCAAAGTATTTTCTGTCTTCATTGTACAGATAACCAAACAGACAACATCACTAATACCAAAAAAGTCTAAGTGTTTTGCCCAAGTCACAAAGTTAACATCAAAGCCAAGAATATATAAGCCCAAAGTTATTTTTATAGCAAGTTATGAGAAAAAATACAAGTATGATATTAAAATAAACATTCTGTAAGTATAGAAACAATTATTAAGCTATCAAGGTTGTTTAACATCTTTATACGATTTAGTTAATTAGGGAATAATTATTTATGAAGCCTTGCCTCAGCAGCAGTTTTAGTTGTCGAATGGATATTTGCCAATCCCTGCTAATTCAAGGTATTTCTCTTGATAAAAAATGGGGCATTTCATCTTGAGACTAATCTTTTCACGTCGATAATACAAAAAAAACTGCTTAATCCAAAACAGATTACTGAAAGTTGAGAATTACTTTAGTGTCTCATATAATTTCTCTGAAAAGGAGAGTCACGTCTTTGCTTAACTTCAGCCCTGAACACCTTTAAAGCTAATAAAGTAGATTAGATATATATATTCAGCATAGAATGACTATGGAGAAGTTATTCATCAACTTGAAGCAGTTGAGTTTGCAAATTAGGAAAAATTAGTAAACTACTTCTCTTTCTTGTTTAAATGTAATTAGGTAACAAGACTTTTCAGGAAACAATTCAGTGATCATCTTCCACTCCCTCTCATTCATGTATTCCTCTCCACTTACATGCTTTTATACACTAAAGACTCATAATCTTAAACAAAACGTGAATAAACCCTTTCTTTAGCAAATGACTATTTGATTTTACAATTCTGATATCTTTATCATAAATGTTCAAGGAATGGTGCATAGAATCTTTTCTTAGCAAATGATGCCAAATTCTTCACAGTAGGTTGCACCTGAAGTCTGACTTGTGGCAAAAGCTAATCAGTTAGTGGCTCTTATTTAAACATCTTTTTCTTTAAATGTCCCCCAAAAAGAGTGAGAGGGAATAAGGAAGACGGTTTGTTAAAATGAATAGTAATAAATGCTAGCCAGCAGTTAAAGGTAGTACATTTATATTGACTTCTTCTAGCAATTCTAATTTTCTCCCTTTAGGGTCAAGTGTCAGCTGAAGGCTGAATAGGACAAAAACTCAAAGAGGATCACAGTTTGAAGGTTCCCCTTCTCCTTCCCTTTCGAAATGTGATACCAAATGATTTGAAATGAGTGAAGACGCTTTAAGGCTGTGTGTACCAGGTTAAACATAGGCTTAGGCTTCCACGTTGACACACACATTATCCTCTTATTGTTAAAAATGTTTCAAAAATACTATTAATGGAAAAATTTCCTGTGTCATTTCATTTAAAAATAAATCAAGAAGACCGCTGCATGCATGTGAACTAATCAGGTGTGCACACAAACATGTGTATGTGTACATGAACCATACCAGCATTTGGCATATCCTCCCTCAGGCAAAGCAAGGACCAGCAAGTAGTACTATTTTTCCTATCAACCCTGGAGAGTACAGAGGCAGCCCTGTGTGTTATTAATGGATAAAATCTGAACAGCAGCCAACCCCAAGGTGAACCCTATGCATTTAAAACATTTCATCAGACAGCTAAGTTTTTTTTTTTTTTTTTTTTTGAGCAGCAGATATCTCTCTAGCCGCCACTCAATAGATCCCTAGAAGAGCGCAATAGCTGGTCTCACTAATGTGCAAATTGATAGTATGAGCTCTCCACCAAAATATAAACAGCCCTGTGTTTCTTAAGTGTCAATATCCCAGGCTGGGCTGATGTAAGGGAGAGCTGTAGATTAACCATAGAATTATCTGTCTAAGGGAAGCAGTAAATGTAAAATCTCTGCCCAAACAGCTGGCTTCTTAGGTTAATTTTTGGGATGCTGAGATGCTCTGCTGAATCCCTAACAACTGGAATCTAGGCATTTATCTACGGTTTATGACTCTGATTTTCCATAAGAATTAAGGAGGAAGTGGATGGTTTATAAGATTAGAAGTAAAATAAAATTAATTAGACTTTATTAGTATATTTATTTATTTTCTGCTTAACTCCTAAGATGATTTGGGGTTTGTGCTGGTTATTTTCTATTTGCCACCCAGTGCAGATCCATTTGCTGCTCAGTTTTGTGCACATGGAAGCTGACCCTGGTAGACTATACCACCCAAGCTACCTGGTTAACTGATTTTCAGTCGGGCATGACCAAAGGGTAGCCCCGAGAGAAGACTGAAGGGCAGGAGGAGACAGAGACTGTGGTATTTCTTCCTTCCTGCTGTGGGCCACATTCCTAGCACTGGCTGTGTCCTTCCAGCAGTACAGTTCCCAAAGAGAGGCCCATTTCCATGGCGCCAGCTCACGCTGGTACTTTGTTAGCAGTATTCCTTTTCCTGCCTCTTTTAGGCCTGTTGATGGCACAGGCTACTCTCTCGCTGGGCTCTAAATTCCCCTTATTCCTGGTTTTTCCCTTTAGCTCTATCCTCAAGGTAGTTTCTTCTTTAGAATCCCCTGTCCTGTATGGATTTGATTCTACTTTCTGCTGTCCTCGATATTAAATCAGTTACATATTTGTAAAATGCCTACAACAGTGCTTGACATATAATAAGCTTTATGTTTGTTAACTCAATAAAAATAAGTTTACATAATTATGACGCTCTGAATCTTGTGGTCAGAGGAAAGGTGTGCTATGATTGTCCAGTTTGTGTCGTGAGCCTACTCCTGGCTTAAGAGTGTGTAGAGTCAGCAGAAATAGTCAGGAGAAAGATAACCGCCATAAAGTGATTAAAATGAAGACAGAACAGGATTGTACGCCATACCTTAGTTCCTAACATGGCTATCTTGGCCTCAAGGATTCTTTTTTCCTTTCTTTTGTTTTTTTGTGAAAGTGCCATGACCTTTTAACCTCTGAGTTTTATACTGGTTAAAGATGAATTTCTATATTCCACAGGTAGAAGTGAGAATAGTATTTCCCTCTTCTTAGTTGCAAAGAACACAGACTCACACGATATGAGTAAAACAAAAGAAAACTTTATTGACACATTCTAGTTACCTTTAGGTAAGTAGGGAGAAAAGGGAGGAAGGTGTCTAAGTCTAGGGAAGAGTAAGGAATCACAGCCCTCACCATTGCAGTATGAGTATGTGGTTCATTGATGTGGAAACCACAGAGTGAGCTATGTCCAGGAAGCCTGTAGTCCCCCAAGGAACTGGTTTGCCTCATCCTATGAAAGGAGCATGGAGCAGCAGTTTAGCAGTCCAGCAGGTGAAATAGCAAAGACATAGCAGGGAACATGAGTCTCGTCATCCCACACCATTTTGGGGCGTTTCTTTTAACTGAATGTAGTTTTGTTTCTTATAGAATCTGGCCAACTTGTCAAAATCTGGCCTGTCTATGCATTAGAAACTCACCAGTACTTTCAAATGATATTGCTCCAACATAGACTGTGCTGTATGCTGAATTCACAGTTTTGGGTTTTTTTTTTTTTGCAAATTTGACTCTAAAAAAGATTGTCCTGGGAGTCACCATTATATACTCTGCAACGAAAATCTCCATTTGCCTTTCATGAAACCACATCAGGCACCTCGAGGTCTATAACCTTTTTCCCTTGATGTCTGCCCAAGTCTAAGTTTTTCACTCTAAAACACTGTCTTGGCAGGCTCCAATAGAACAGCTTGTGACTGGAACACAATGCCACAAAGAAGAGTTAAGAAGAGATCAGAATAAGCAATTTATGTTTTGTCTTCTCTGAAGTGTCCCCACCTAGGTAAGTGGCAGACAGAGTTCTTTAGTGTTCCGATTTCTACACGATTTTTATAATTTTTGGCTTTCATAGATGCATGGAAGCCCACATGCACACATAAGCAAGTGTGCACATGTGTGCACAGACACACACACACACACACACACACACACACCCTCACAATCTTGTATTTCTCCCAAGGCAAGCATTACTTCTACTCTAAATCTATAAGAAAAAAAAAAGAAATATTTTAAGTGCTTCATCATTTGCAAGGCAGCCTCTTAAAATTGAGTTCCCACTGAGCCCCTTCTGGCCCAAAGCAAATAAGAATGCATATTGCTATGACATATATTACTTTTTTTTTTAGTGAAAGAGGGAGGTTTTAATAAGTATTTTTTAATTCAAAAGTAAAACTTTCATAATAATAAAAAAGAAACAAGATTAATAATGACAGTAACAGTAATCAAGTCCATTCCAGACTCATTTTCCTATTCCAACTATATAACCACTAATGACAGTTTAGTTTAGTGTTTTAGCAATATGCATATAAATACGCTTCTTGTTTTTAATCATTATACAATAATGTGGATTTTTTTGTATTTTGCTCTATAGATCTATAATTTTTGTGATTCTGATCGCAGTAAA
Source organism: Carlito syrichta (assembly GCF_000164805.1). NCBI lineage: Eukaryota > Metazoa > Chordata > Mammalia > Primates > Tarsiidae > Carlito > Carlito syrichta. The sequence continues at coordinate 1,259,648 of NW_007248370.1, forward strand.
ATATAAGTGTAAGTTCTGGCATAAAGTACATTTACATCGGTGTACAGCTATAACCATCATTTATCTCCAGAACTGTTTCCATCTCTCTAAAGGGAAACTTTGTGTCTATTAAATGGCAAGCCGCAATAACCTCCCCACTCTAGTCTTGGTAGCCTCTATTCCACCTCCGTCTCCATAAATTTGATTGCTCTGTCCCTCATATAAGTAGAATCAAACAATAGTTTGCTTTTTGTGACTGGCTTGTTCAATTTCAAGTTTTACTCATGTTGTAGCATGTCAGGATTTCCTTTCTATTGAAAGTTGAATAAAATTCCATTGTGTGCATATGTATGTTATGTGTATGCATATACACACACGGATATATATCTATATATCTGTATATCTGTATATTCTAGACACCATGGCTTCATATATTTAGGAGGCATTCATGTATCCATTAATCAGTGGACACGTGGGTTGCTTTCACCTTTTGACTATTGTGAATAATGGTGCTATGAATATGTGTGTATACATATCTCTTTGAGTACTTGATTTTAATTCTCTTGATTGTATATCCTGAGGTAGAATTGATAGATAATATAATTCTTTTTTATACTTTGGGGGAATAATCATGCTACTTTCCATAGTGGCTACACCATTTTACATTATCACACAGTGCAAAAGAATTTCAATTTCTTCACATCCTTGCCAAGTGCACTTCAGAAGAATGTGTACTTTGCTGGTTTTGTGTGGAGTGTGTTTTAGGTGCCTGCTTGGCCCATTTGGTCTACTGTGCTGTTCAAGTTCGCTTCTTCCTTATTTATTTTTAGTCTGGGTCTTGTATCCATTATTGAAAGTGAAGTGTTGAAGTCTTTTACTCTTATTGTAGATATGTATATTTCTCCATTCTATTCCATAAATGTTTACTTCATATATTTAGGATCTCTGATGTTTGGTGCACATATGTTTATAATTACTATATTGTCTTGATGAATTCATCCTAGTATTATTATTATATAATAGGTTTCTTTCTGTCTTATAATAGTTTTTAACTTTAAATGTATTTTCTTTCTATGACATGCCACACCAGGGAGGTTCAAAGGTAAGTACTAATGTCATGAGGTTTTCTAACATTTTAAAAAACTGGCTTTTCTTTCACTGGGTATTTGCTTGGTTGCCATAGATCTTATTTTGGGAACTCCTATAAAGTTATTTTAGTTAGTTTGTAGTTGCTTGTTTAGTATTTCCATGTGGAAACAAGAGCCTAGAGCTTCCAAGTCTGCCATCTTGCTGACTTTACTCTCAGTTCTATGGATTATAATGTGCGTGTGTGTGTATGAATTTGTGTAATCACCATCACAATTAGGATAAAAAATAATTAGAATTTAGAACAATTCCATTCCCCCAGAAAACTACCTCATATTATCCCCTTGTACTCACACTGTCCATTCCACACTTAAACCCTGGCAACTATGTACATATATATTATTTTTTATTTTGTTTTGAGTCGCAGTCTCACTCTGTCACCCCAACTGGAGTGCAGTGCCACGCTCCCAGCCACCACGGCCTCGACCTGCTGGGCTCAGGTGATCCTTCTGCCTCGGCTTTCCAAATAACTGGAACTACAGGCATGCACTACCACGCCCAGCTTATTTTTTTATTTATTGTAGAGATGAGGTCATGCCAAGTTGCCTAGGCTGGTCTTGAACTCCTGAGCTCAGGCAATACTCTCACCTCAGCTTCTCAAAGTGCTGGGATTGCAGGCTTGAGCCACCACACTCGGTCTAGTAGATACTAAGAAGAAATAAAATCATATTATCCCCACTACTTTGTGACTTCCTTTTTTTTTTTTTTAACATTTCAGTATATCCTAGACAATACGTGTATATACTTATTTAATTATTGAATAAAATCATAATGTTCTATAATCATTTGGTTTAAATGGGCCTATGTACGAGTGATCCTCTTTCCCAGATTTTTTTTAATGATACTGTTTTACATATATATATATATTTAAGTAGGTCATTCAATACTTTTGCTATTATATTTGCAGGATAAATGGAATGTCTGTCTCAAAAGTAATATAAATTTGTGCTTTTAGTAGTTATTGCCAAGATATTGTCCAAATTTTACCCCAACTTGAACTCCTATAAGAGTAAAGTGATTTTTTCTCCATTCATTAACAGTGAATATGATAAATACTTTTAAAACATTGGCAAGCTTATGGGAGAAAAAATGCTATATAATTTTGTTGTCTCTTGCATTTGTTCAAAATGAACAAGGGTTGGCATTGTTCCCTTTATTTAGCCATTTGTTTTTATTTTCCTAAGGATTGCCTTCTTGAATGGTTTGCCCATTTTTATATTTGATAGTTTGCCTTTTACATTGGTGTTTAGAAGCTCTTTGTACATTGATGAAATTAGTCTTCCATCTGTCATAATTTTTTTCAGTTTGCTATTTATATTTTTACCTTGCAATATTTTCCATAAAAATTTTTAACTTTTATGTGCTTAGATTTATCTTTACTTTTTTGCTCATGTGTCATGCTTAGAAGGGCCTTGACTTTTTATTTACAAATTTTTAGATTTCATTTTTTGAGTCTTTTATTTATTTAGCTCTTTTATGGTGTAAGAAGGTGAAGATCTAATATTATTACTTTTCCTAAATGACAAATGAGCTAATCCAGTGCATTTTAAGGAGAAATACATTTTCTTCTACAAGTTTTAAATACTAGTTTTATACATTGCTGAATTCCCGTATGCAATTAGAAGCATTTCTGGACTCTCTATTCTGTTTTTTGATCTGTGTATTCTTTAGACTCATTACCAAATTGTTTTACTTATTGAACTCATTACCAAATTGTTATACTTACTTATAAAATATTTTATTATATGCTAAGGTTACTCAAGCTTTATTATATTCTCTTTTCAGATATATGTTGTTTATTATCAAATGTATTTTTGTGAACTTTACAAAAATAAGCAGCTAGAAAGTATAAAATATAAGTCAATAACAGCAACAACAAAAATAAATAAGTTCTAAGAAAACTTTATACCTCTTTTAAGGACTACAAAAGTAAATATGAATAAGTGAGAAGAAAGAGCTTGTCCTTGAGTAGGAAGATAATATTTTAAAATTTTCAAGTAGCCCTGTTATTAAATAATTGCAACAAATTTTCAACCAAAATACTAACAAAATACTTTTAATCTAACAAAATTTATCTTTAAAATATGTATGCCTCTTATTAATCATTCCCTTGATGACACAAGCAACTGGTTAAGGCTTTTGAAATAAGGACCTAATTAATTTCTTAAATAAAATTCTTTTTGTGTCCCAGTTTTTGAAGGTGTGGTTTTATTCTTCCAGTTACATAGAAATACTGACATTATGCCTTATTCTCGATGTAAACATATACATATATTATATGTTGACTCCCTGCTAAGAAAATAGAATCTTCTCCCTTTCTTTAATAGCTATGTCTAGAGCTCCAAAACATTTTTTCTAAATCCAAATGTCACATGTCACCACACAATGAAATGCCACTTTATCTTTATTTAAAATGTAAACTTCTCAGCCGGGCTCAGTGGCTCAGCCTGTAATCCTGTGCTTTGGGAGGCTGAGGTGAGTGGATTGCCTGAGCCCGTGGGTTCGAGACCCGCCTGGGCAACTTGGTGAGACCTCATCTCTACAATAAATCAAAAATCAGCTGGGCGTGGTAGCGCGCGCCTGTAGTTCCAGCTACTTGGAAGGCTGAGGCGGAAGGATCACGGAGCCCAGCAGGTCGAGGCTGCAGTGGCCGGGAACAGCCACTGCACTCCAATCTGGGCAACAGAGTGAGACTCCAACTCAGAAAAAAAAAAAAAAAAAAGTAAACTTCTCAAAGGCAAGAGCCTTCACTTGTGTTCTAAACTGCATTCCCATTTGAAGAGGTTTAAGAAACATTTAGCTTGTGATCAAAGTGCAAAGCATGCACTTTCCTGTATTATTATCTTCCTTTCTATCTCTTTCCACTCATTTTAAAATTTATTTATCTGATTTTTGTTTTGTTTTTGTTCTTAATCAGAAAAAGTGTGGCTATAATTCAATGCATGTCTTTAAAGGAGAAATTTTGGAAAACATCAAGGTTTCAGGGAATCAGGAAAATTGTATATTTTGCCACATGTTGATAATCTGACTTTTGTAGCAACCACCATACTGCATGTTTTCTGCTGGAAACACTTTTCTTTGAAATCTGGGGCTGCCTAGCTAAAAACCTAGACCTTCTACTTGTTTACTGAGGTTTCTGTCTGCTTGTACAGGCTTAAGGATCCTTTTGCTAAATGTGACTTGCTTGGGGGAATCCACACATGTAGTGGGAGATCATGCCTAAATTAAGAGTCCTTCACCCCTGACAGACTGACAAAACATCCTGTACATGAATCTCAAAGGCTTCAAAATGAAATAGTCATTCTATACCGGAGAAACTGTTTAAAGTGAAGAGAGAGTTGTATTTAGCATTCAAATGTACTATGTTTGCTTGGCAACATTTTTTTCTCTAGAGACTATATGGGTTATGGTCAACAAATAAGAGCTATAAATATATGTACACATCTTTCTGTGGCTACCCCAAACTGATATACACACAACTCACACACAGTTTTAGTAAATTATTTTTACTAAAATTTTTCCTATTTCCTGAACTCTAAGATTTTAACTATTGGAATAATCAAAGAAATAATTTGTTCACATTTTACATTTATAATTGGCTAGTAATATTTCCCCTCAGTTGGAAAGACCTGGTCAACATAGATCCTGCAAATAATTGTTAATGTATCTCCCCAAATAGCAGGGGCTTAGAAAGTAACTGTTTCAACAAATATTAATTGCAGATGCACTATGTGCAAACAAGGAATACCTACCATTAACAAAAGTCAACTAAAGAAGGATCGATGGTGACCAGGTCATGTTCAAAAAACTATTTGCTAGTTGTAATATATGTATATCAATCTATATGTAATATACATATATCTATATAAGAATATAAGTATAGATATATAGAGATATATATCAGTATTCTGATGATTTATAAGTTTAGTAAAACATTAATACATATTTTAAAAATTATTATTGTTTTATTTTAAATCCAGTTATGTAAAAACATTATTATCAAGAGTTGTAAACCATAAGTGAAGAATTGGGTAAAATTTTCTACATTCAATTTAATAATTTTGTTCACCGAGGCAAAGATTGTAAGCTATTTGCCTACCCTTTGAAATTGAGAAGTGACTTACTATATGGCCAAAATCAAGGCAAAGAAACAAAAAACCCCCCAAACTCAAATCTTAAATCATGCTTTTTCCTAGAGATGCTTATCATTTTTGATATGAATGTAATTTTAAAAGTATAAAATAATTCCATAACTCATTTTAAAATTGTATGTTATATCTGCATTCTCTGGTGCAATGTTTGGTACAAGTATGTTACAAAATAAATAAATGTGGGGGGAAAACATAAAAAGATAAACAGATGCTATTTGTCAGTGTTCATTGTTTTTTTTTTTTGTTTTATTTTGAGTTGGAGTCTCTCTCTGTCGCCCAGACTGGAGTGCAGTGGCCGCTCCCAGCCACCGCAGCCTCGACCTGCTGGGCTCCGGCGATCCTTCCGCCTCAGCCTTCCAGGTAGCTGGAACTACAGGTGAGCACTACCATGCCCGGCTAATTTTTTGATTTATTGTAGAGATGAGGTCTCGCTGCCCAGGCGGGTCTCGAACCCGCGGGCTCAGGCAATTCACTCACCTCAGCCTCCCAAGGGCGCGGGATTACAGGCTGAGCCACCGAGCCCAGCTCATTGTTGTTTTTTTAAAAGGACACTATTTCCATTTTCCCAGGGAAAATCTCTGTGTTGCAATGAGTTCATCTTGTTATTTCTGTGAAGGGATCAGTTAAGATGAAATTGCTAGTTATTTAAATGGACACGTACCAATGTTCTCATGAAGTAAGAATTGTCAGTATCCTATACTTCATGGAGAACATTGAAGAATTGTCAGTATAGGATACTATAGATACATTCAATAGGATTTATAGGATGCTATAGGATACTATAGAGGCATTCAATGGGAGAACATTGAAGAATTGTCAGTATAGGATACTAGACATACATCATCTTAATCAAAACTCTTTGTTGTTTTAACAAATTTGGCTCCTCCAAAAAACAGATTTTATTTCTGAATACTTCTTCATTAAGATCCACAAAAGAATATTGGGCATACATGTTCATGATTTTAAAATTTCCATTGTACCTTAGTGTTCATCACACTAAATGCAAATGGTTTTTAATCTGCACACTGCTGGCCACTAGCGCTCTGAAATAGGTATTCTTAATGTCATGTGACTTTGCTGCCCTCCTGTGGCTGCTCCTCGGGGTGCCTAGGTCTTGACTTAGGCCGGTGGGTTCTAGTGACCCTTTAACTAGGTCACCCCACACCCTATACTGAGAACTCTTAGCCATGCGTGCATGACCTACCTCCCATCTCACGCCAACCAATGAACCAAACAAAAAAATGTTCTACGAAGAGTTTCTGAGCATTTCTCCTTGTATTTGGACCCTGGGACCTTGCTCTACCCACATCAAGCATCATATCAATCTTCTCATGGTTTCCAATTTCCCCATGCCCTTTGTAAGTCCTTCTTTACACCACTTCTCCTAGATCGCCTGAGCTTTTCCACCTTACTTTGCAATCAGCTCTTTTTTCTTTTCATCCATCCACCATTTATTTATCAATATTTATTTAACAAATATTTTGTAAGCACATTCCCAGTACCACAGAAAGAAAGTCTTCCCTGACTCCCTTCCCTCCATCTCAATCATGGCTACTCCTGCTCCAAGTCCCTAGTGCACTTTGTACACACCTCTGTTAGTATTTATCATATTCTTTGGTGCTTTTTTCTGCTTCTGTGTTTCATCCATAGACTCGAAACCCTGAAAGCCTGAAGCAGTACCATAGTAATTGTCAAACTCCTAGCGCTATGCATTTTACATAGTAGGCAATCAAGAAAGATTGAGTAAATAGATGAGTGAGTGAGTGAATAGACTAATGAATGGCTTCCATACTCACTGAAGAACAGAATGTGTTATACTCCATCTAACGTTATCCAAATAACAAGTTATATTGCCGATATTAGCTGAACATCAGAAAGGAGGTACCAAAAATGTGACTGCCCCTCAGACTCCACCTAACTGACTCCACCTAACTCAGCTTGTCAACTCTTTAAAAGAATAGATATATTTGATGCTTCCAACTTCAATTAAATAACAGCTCCCCCTACCGATGGTGGGATAACTAGAGACCTCAAAATCAACTATGATGCTGCATCTCTGGGAGCCAACTTGGCAAAGTCTATAGCAAGGTGATCCAAACCTCAGGCTGCCTGCTAGACTTAACATGCCCAAGGGAGAGGTCAGGGGCAGGGCGCTGGCTATACTAACAAAGCAGCCCCGTCCTCACCCAAGGACAAACGCAGCTGTAATTTTATGGCACAGAAGCATTTGCAGCTCCCCCTTCCAACAAGTCTTTAAAAATGCTGATCTGGAAGACTGAAGCAACCCACTTGAGACTCATTCTCAGTATGGCAAAAGTTCTGAAACCCAGACTGCAAAATCTCAGGAAGCAGCTGCGTTCCTAATTAAAACAAATCGTTAATAGATTTAGTGGTCCAAATTTATGCTTTTCAATTAAAAATGCTATTGCAGTTGTATCTGCGCAAGAGTATATGCGCTTGGGTGTGTGCATGAATGTGTGAGCGCATGTGTGCGTGTGCAAACAAGCACGGCTACGATCTGGGCTTGAGGTATTCCAGAGTTTAAGAGGCTGTTATAAAGACTGGGTCAAAACTAAGATACAAAGGTTAATTGAATCAATTCTTAATTGTTTTGCTAACTTCCTTGAGTCTCTACACATGTTTCAGAAATAGTTCTATGTAGACAAATAGAACCTTCCTATCACAGTTCTTTTAAGAATTTTAAAGCTGTTTTGTAAGTGTTATCTGCCTTTTGAGAAGGTATTATTTTCAGTTTAAATGAAGAAGACATTTTGAGGTGTACAGTTTTTTCTCACATCCATCTAGTAAACCAGTAGAGGACACCTTAACCCCAGTGCCCAGTTATACATGCATGTAAACAAGCTGTCATGTCTCTGGGTGAACAAGGCAAATTTTATCAATGAGATGGACATTCTTTCCTTGGCCACAGGTTATCAGAAAAGGTACTAAGCAATAATTTATGGTGCCCATAAGCAGGGCAATTAACTCCCTCCTCACCTGGAAGATGAATCCATTTGTCTTCATTCCATTCAGCAGTTGATCTACTTACATGACCTGAGTGCTCTCAGGGTACCAAGTGCTCAGGATGGGAGATAAGGCCTAAAGACCAGTTTACAGTAAAACACACTTTCAGCCCTGCTTTAAAAGGAATAATTTCACCACGTTTACCACACCAAAGGTACTCTGAATTATATCTGCACCATTATAATCTATTTATCCTGAACTAAAACATGTACTTTTAGGCAGCAAGATGATAGAAAATTCACTAGACTTTTTTGAGTCTCAGAAAGACTGACCGCTTAAAATCATAAAAAGGGCAGTATGAATTCTGAATTTACGTATGTGCCGTTTAATTGTGGACAGGTGAGGTCAACTATGTGGAAGATAGTTTGTTCAATTTTTAGATTCTACAAATGTATATCTTGTAAGTTATAAATACATATAACTTCCAAAACTCATGGAGTGTTAAGAAACTTCAAGATAACCTGAAAGAACCTGGCAAACTGCTGAGGCCATGTATGGCCCAAAGTAGGGTCATAATAATTAGTTGCAATAAAACAGTTTAATAAAGGAATTTCGGAATAATTCTTAATTTATATTTTTCCTTCTCTTTTCTATGACCCCTTTAACTCTCATCTTCTGATGGCATTCCCATTATTTCTGATTTGTTTTTCAAGTTCTGTCAACAAGGTTCTGCTTCAGATTTCAGACTAATGCTAGTTGAAAAAAACAGACTCTGCTATGCAAGGAGTTCGTGAATTGGGCCTCCAGATGGTGCATGCCTTGCATGCAGAGTTGCATGAAAAGTTGTGTGTGCGTACGTGTCAAAGGAGATTCAGAGTTTTCCTCTGCTTCTCAAATTCTCCATGACCCAAAATAAAAGTTATTATTTGCTGCACCATGGAATTTGTATCTGAAATCCTAGAAAAATATATTTTAAAAACAGGCCAAATGATATTATTGCAAGACACTGACACTCTGCATGAGAAAACATAATGTGATTTGACAATAACATCTTACAGTTGATTATTGTAATCATCACAGAAAATATCAAAAAAAGACAAATAACTAAAACGTAGACAGAGAGGATAAAATGGAATATTTAAATTTGTGGGATCCACACGAAGTAGACAGGAAAGGGTTGAACCATAGAACAAAGATAAAATGGAATAAAAGAAAATAAATGCAAAGGAAAGTGAATAAAAATTGTATTGGTTGCTATATTAAATGCAAATGGACAAATTACTGCACTTTAAGGGCCAAAATGGAAGTCTGGGTTTTTTAAAAAAAGCAAGACCTCTATGTACTACTTACAAGAAACACACTTTAACCAACCATGCTGCCCATCGAAACTGGACTGGATAAAAAAAATGTGGTACATATACAAAATGGAATATTATGTAGTCATAAAGAAGGACAGACATATAGACTTTCCAGCAACTTGGATGGATTAGAGTCTATCATACTCAGAGATCTATCATAGAAACAGAAAACTGAGTACCACATGTTCTCACTCATAAGTGAACCTTGAACAATTATCATAATTGTAACTATATAATTATCAAAACTATAAGAAAGGGATTGGCAGTAGTGGGAAACTGCCAGGGGAGGGGAGTGGGACTGGCAATTGAGGGAAACTGCCAGGGGAGGAGGGACACATCTCATCAACAAGAATACCTGTGTAATGAACATTTGTATACCTAACCCTGAATTGTATGCCACATCTTTAAAATAAAAAAAGAAACACACCCTAAATAAAAAATATAGGCATGTTAAAAATGAAAGAGTGCAAGAAAAAATACTCCATTCTATTGATATGTGCAAGAAAGCTAATGCAGCTACATCAATATCAGGAAAAGTAGACTTCAAGACAAAGAGTATTACCAGCGATAAAGAGAGATATTTCATGGTGGCAAAAGAATAGATTCATCAAGAAAATCAAAAAATTCTAATGCATATTCACCTAATAATACCTTCAAAATATATAAAACAAAAGTTAACAAACCTCAAAGGAAAAATAGAAACTTTGAGATTTTGGCATAGTTTAAATAAAATCCTTTCATAATTGACAGGGCAATGTTTTAAATGACAGACTATCATCTCATTGTCGAGTTTTGTAATTTTTCATCTTTTTGTGTATTTATGAGGGAAAGTTAACTTTTGGAAATGGGCTACTTTAAATAATTGGTCCTATTTTATACACAAGAGGACCCAGAAAAACCTGGCATTATTTTTTTGAAGGGTGGGCACCTTGTAGTACAGGCTTCCTCTGCTAGGTAAGTGTCCTGGGAAGCCTTCAGTATCAGAATACCAGCTAGTATTGGTGTGAGAGGCTGTGTTCAGCATCATTGGGTTTTTGTTTTTGGAGATTCTTTCGATGTGTTTGCCCATTTCATGATGGGTGGTTTACTAGTGCACCTGTCCATACCGTGACGAGTGTTCAGCAGTCTTTGATTCAAAAAGGTATGGCACTTTTGACCCACTCTCCCTATTCACCCAGTCTTGCCCTGAATGACTTTTTTTTTGTTTGTTTCCCCAGAAGAAAAAAGTTCTCAAAAGGAAACACTTTGCTAATGTGGAAGAGGTAAAACAAAAAACAGCAGAAGCACTCACTAAAAGGCATAAAAATTGAGTTCAAAACCTGTTTTGAGCAGTGGAAAAAGCGTCTTGGTAGGCATATTGCATCCAATGAAGAGTACTTTAAGGGTGACTGAAATTTACACATGTAAGAGTAAACACACATTTTTTTATAAATACATTCTGAATTTTTGGGGGGGAGGGTCCCTCCTCCTTGTATGTTGTTTTAAGAAGATAGTTTGAGAAGAGAGGCAGAATACATTGGTACAAAACTGAGGAAAGTGTGTGTGTGTGTGTGTGTGTGTGTGTGTGTGTGTGTGTGTGTGTGTGTGTGAGAGATAGAGGGGAGGGAGGTCTTGTTTGAAGTTTTGTTTATTTATTTTATACAATATCTATTTTTGCTTGTTTCCTCTTCCTTGCTTATGGCTCTTCTGTCTCCATTCTCTGACTTTCGAACTTGTGGAATTTGCTTTTTTTTTTTTTTCTTGCTTCAGGATAATTCTCAATTTGAAAAGCAGTAGTCATGCAAGAAGAAAGCAGTCAGATCAGGCAGGACTTCCTGAGGCAGTTTCCCATGTCCATGCTCTTGTTTCTAGATGTTTCTTCATTCCAATGTGCCTGAGGTCTCACTCCTCCACAGTGGCTAATTCACCCAGCTGCTCTGGGCTGCTCTTGAGACTCCAAACAGGAGGGCCAGTCCATGTGACCCACATGAGCGACTGAAAGTTACACATGTAAGAATAAATACACAAGACAAGAAAGCAAGTCAAGCAAGACTGTTGGCTGGACGAAAACCATCTGCACCCTGGGAGAAAGTAAAATAAATAATTCGAGAAGAGTCATGTAAAGGTGTGTTAGGGAATCATTGTGCCTCAGGTCTCCAGGCGGTCTTAGAGCTCAGCTAAGTTAGCGCTTGCATCTCACAGGTGACTGCAATTCAAGATGGGGAGTGATGTGTTCAGCTTCTTGCTGTGGGTTTAAAGATGACTCTGGTTTAGAACCAGCTGGATGGATGCCAAGGCAGGGTTCTGGCAATTGGGTCTCCCCAGATGTAAAAGCGAACTGTGCTTCATTGGTGAGACAGGGGATGACAGGGAGGTGGGTGTAGAATACCCGAACCAAAGGTGTCAATCGCAGTCTAATTTCCTCATATATCATAGCCCACCATTCCCAGAAATAGTTTCAGCAAACATTCTGCTCCTATTTCCCCTTCCTCAGCCAAAAAGGACAGTATCAATATGGAAAATCTCCCCAAAAGAATGCTGTCGGGTCCTCCCAACCTTCTTCAATACTTTGTTGCTTTTCTCTCAGAATCTTAAAATGTTGGCCCATTGCTCTGGAAATAATAACTAACAAAACAGAAAACAGCAACAATAACAGACCTTTGGGCGGTGAATTAATTTGCCATAAAGTCTTTCATTTTAATATGAATTTAAGTTCCCACTGTGGACACTACATTTCACAGGAATTTCTGCCTACAGTATATTTCTGGGATATTAATAGACGAACTACCACGCTATTTCTAAGAAGTATGCCAGAAATATGCATTTTCATAAATAAAGAAGAAACTAAGCCATAGAAGCTTTGACTTGCCCAGGTTACAATTTAGACTTCCCCACCTTCGACTCAGAATGGAGCTGTCAGAACTCAAAAACTTCTGCCCAGAAACACCTGGAACTGTCTTACTATGTGTTTGTGATGCACTTATTTGGAAAATGATGCTAAGGTTTCCATACTCCTCTCCCCACCACAGCTTGTCCCAGTCTCCTTAAACTGTTCTTCAGTGCCAGAAAGGGCAGCAATAGTATTGTCCTTTGTTTCTGTAAGAATAATGCTGTGTGTGTGTGCGTGTGTGTGTGTGTGTATGTATGCGTGCGCGTGCACACACGTGCACATGCATGCCTTCTGTTATAAATACTTGAGGGAGGTGTATTAGATAGAGACAAATATTCCAGGGTATAATATATTTTTGTCTGTATCTTAATAAAATGGAAGGGAGCATAATCCAGCAGAAATGGGGTCCAGGTCAGATCTGAGTTCAAATTCCAGATCAACTATATAAGATTTCTGACACCAGGAGTGATCTATAGAATATCACTGAACATCTGCGTATTTCTTCAGCAGTAAAATGGAGATTTAAAAAGATATCTCTACCTTGGGCCTCTCGTTCTGTGGATTAGAGATAATAAATGTGAAATGCTTGGTATTTCACAGCGTGTGTGCTCAACAAATAGAACCACTCAGCATTATTCACAGCTCAAATTACGCAGAGCAGTTGCTGAGCATATAAGACTACTGACCCTTCCTGCAAAGCCACTTGGCATAAGGTATATTTAACTCTTTTCTCCCAAGAGATGTTGGGAATCATTGCTTGAAATAAACAAATTCAATTATTCTGTAATGAAGTGGTCTGGCGCGATTCACTTGATACCCACAGGTGTACAGTGAGCACATTAGAAGGGTTTATGTATTTGGGGCAACCGGAGGGGGTGTGGGATAAAGAATGCATAACAAATTCCACAGGGCTGTACCTAGCAATTCTGAGAACTCCTTCAGACTGACAGCAAACCACAAAACTGGCCTGAAAGTGAGGGGGGATACGGGAGAGAGAGCTCTGAGATTCTACTGCTGACTATGGAGGTCACCTGACCCTGACACATAACTTTTACTGAGTTGACTATATCTCACTTCCTGTAAGTGCCTGTCCCTCATACTCACTTTCAAGGACTTGGCCAATCTCCTTTTGTAAATAGAACAATGCTTTATATTTCTCTATTACTCTGGAGTGACTATATCAATAATGCAGGAAACGCATCTGTCCAGCACAATGAGATTATTTTTCTGATTTCGGTTGACAGTTATGGTAATAGTTTGGCAAACAATCTACTCCACCATCAATGACCGCAGATTACAGCTGTTTTTAAAAATCTCAGCCGCTTCTGGAAACTTGGAAGATAAATTGCACATTGAGAGAGAGATGGAAAGACATGCCGTAAGCCTTTACGATAGAAAACTGCTTAACTCTTTCTGTACATAAAAGGCTAAGGAAATATTAGGGAAAGCATGATGTGCTATCTATGGATACACTATAATGAGAACAAGGTGAGAAATGACAATACTGAGATATCGTTAGGACAGTCCAGCATCGCCAGGGGCTTCACAAGGCAATAGAGAGAGCCTGAAATATTTCAGAGGACTGCATTTTATATTGATAAATTCTCCAAGTCACCTAAGAGTTATTGCAAATATTTACAGGAAAGAAAATTGAGAAGGAATATTATCTTCCATATTGTGCTTGATGAATAGAGTCACTGGTTCAATAATAATGACCCAAGCCCGGGATTTTTATTTGTGTGTTGAAAACAACAACAAAAACCATTGTTTACTTCTACTTCTACTTCTGCAAAGGTGATGAATACAAGTTGATTTACTTTAAAAACTGGAACTTTTTAAGTCTTAACACAGCATGCTCTTTTCTTAAGTTTTAATAACTCCGAGATAGGCTTGACTTTCGATGTTTGTTTTCTCCTTTTGGAATTTTTTCTTTACTTCCGTTTTATAAGATGCAGAGTGCTGATCTTGCCAGTGGCCTGAAATCCTGGCATTCGGCCAATCATTGTTACCCAGGGACCAGGAGGCAGAATGCTAGCTGTGCAAATCTCCCAAGGTGCAAGATTTCTTCCCCTCTGAGTTGGGAGGTGAAGCCATTTGGAAGAACCATTGTAAAGGGGAGGGCCTTGGGCTATGCATACTCCTCATATCCAGGTGAGTTCATTTTTCTTGTGAACTTTTCACCTAGGCCCCAATTAGTATCCTATTAACCTCCTTAAATATGGAATTGCTAAGATCTTAGAATACTCCAAAATGGACTATTAGCCAGCCCATTTCCTGGCTCCATCAGATGAAAATGCCAGAGTAGGTCATACAACAGAATTACCTTGATTAATTTCAGCTCTCTTGCATGGGCCATGATGCCGTGCAAGTTAAAGAAGATTCAAATTTAATGCATCGTTTCAACGACTGATTAAACATAGGATTTTTTCAAAAACACTTACAATTCCAGGTTTATAAAGGTTTTCCTTTTTCATATGACAAACATTTCAAACATGCTAAATTGATCCATTATACAAATGGTGACTTCCCTTGAACGCAATTTTTCATGTGCTTGTTCTCTGAGGCCTAATATGGAAAAAGGTTTATTATTCCCAGTAACTACCATGTTAGACCAGAAGCTCTCAGCATCGTACCCCTTTCTTATCTATGACTGCAGGCTGTTTTTTTAAAAAAAAACACCAGGAAGATGTCTCTTCTACTCCAGAGCCCACTCAAAATGGCATTTCCAAATATAAATGGCTTTGCTAAAGCTAAAAAAGGCAACAAACCTCACATCCTTTATCATACAATCCTAAAGGACTGCTTTAACGTATTTAAAAAGAAACATTGTAAGTTTGAACATCTCGTCTATTGGTGCAATTTCTTTACAATAGTCAGATTTAATTTGTTTTCATGTATAAAGCAGCTTTAGAGACTTATTAGCCATTTCAAATGTTTCAGCACAATAGACCAAACAAATCTAAATTTTATTGCCACAAGTTAACTTATGTAGGTGAGATTATTTGTTTCTTAAAATTTATAATACAACTAGTTATTTAAAAGGCTGCCTGTTTTTTGTTGAATCGTTTTACTTAGAAATAACAAAGCCTTTGGATGCAACAGTTATGCTAGAAAGTCAGATTGTGTCTCTTATGTGTCTATAAGTTATGTGAACACATCCTGCTCCCGTCAAGACCAAATCTGGCTCAACACGCTCCCATCCTTTCTAGATGAAAATGCAGTTTGATTTCCTCATTTCAACAACGAAATTTTTAAGTCATTTCACATTTTAATATACAGGAGTTTCTTCCTGCAATAGCCTGCAGTTCACATTCCTTTTTTCCTATTTTGCTATCAGGTAGTAAACTATCTGATAGCTTTAAGAAGTATCTCTGAACTTCAAAAACTTCACTTTTTTGAATCAGGGACTCATGGACATCCACTTAGCACAGACTGGACTGTGACCTGGCTAGAGAAAGTGCCCACCAAAGGGATCCCCAATCTCTCCCTTTTTTCTTTCTGATTAGTCCACTGATCACTGATAAACCCGTGGTGAACCTTTTGGAAAATATACCAATACATAAAAAGTCTACCACTATCAAAGAGACTGAAAGCTCTAGATGGATATTTATGCTATTGGGCCAAATGTAATGTTCATGAAGATAAGAGAGCCTCAGAACCCCACATCTCTACTCTCTGAGATTCAAAACTGAAGGATTTGGCTTTCTAGTCTCTAGGTATCAAATTGGTCTTATCTGTCACCAGAGAAATTCCATCTTCATATTCTAATATCAGATTATTCCCATTTATACTTCACTTATTGGTTGCCTTAGCAAATTAGGCAAAAATCTAAGACATCATTGTGATGTGACATCAGAAAAGAAATGTACTAACTCAGCGATAGATGATAGGAAAATATCATACTTCAGGATTTTAGTCATTTTTTTCTGTCTTGGAGTTTATATGTCCCTTTAACTCATTTATATATATTCTAAATACTTATCTACTCATGCACTTTCTAAGCAATGTGATGTATATTTTATATGATTACAGATGAAAATAGGCCGGGCTCCGTGGCTCAGCCTGTAATCCCAGCATTTTGGGAGGCTGAGGCGAACGGATTGCCTTAGCCCGTGGGTTTGAGACCAACCCGGGCAACTTGGCGATATCTCGTCTCTACATTAATAATAAAAAAAAATTAGCCAGGTGTGGTGGCACGTGCCTTGTAATTCCAGTTACTTGGAAGGCTGAGGTGGAAGGATCACAGAGGCCCAGCAGGTTGACGCTGGGATGGCGGTGAGTGTGCCATGCACTCCAGCCTGGGTGACAGAGAGAGACTCCAGCTCAAAAAAAAAAATTTGAGCTCAAAGATTTAAAAATCACATTGGGCTTTTCTGCTGACTCCTTTACTTTTAATTGTTATAAATTGTAACTACATTATTGTTTATCTGTCTAAAATTACCAATTTAAAAAAGTTAGAAACTCAGTTCCTTGCCTTCACTAGTCATTTTGCAAGTGGTCGTCACGTGGACACTTCCTTTAGACAGCACTAGTGTGGAGTGAAAAATTCCCTCTGACTACCAACCCACGCATCCCATATTCCTTCCCAGTTGAAGGTGCTGATTAAGGTTTGATATAGATTTTTCAGATGCACTCCTGTGCATTTATAAAAATACTCCATTTTATCATGTTGTACATTTTAATAATAGTAGCTTGCCCTATTTACTGAGAAATATATCTCTGAAATTTTTCCATTTCAGATCCTGTATGTTTTATTTAAAATTCTTCTCCTGATAAATATTTAGCTTGCTTTCAATTTTTCATTATTTCATCAGTGACAAAATTAATATCTTTGTTTGGATATCAATGAAAACATATGTAACTTTTGTATAGAAAACATTACTACAAATAGCACTCTTTTTAATCCCCAAATTTACCTCTCTCCTTTCTCCTTTGTGTAGTCTGTTTGAGTATTTTAATGACAGAATCAGGATCTCACAATATCTATTATCCTTTCTTAAATAAGCATAATCAGAATATCACTTGACTTTTAGTGAGATCTGAAAGTGTATCCATGTCATAATTTGCAATTTTTCAGCAGAAACAAGGTATGACTTGGCCTGAGAGAGCTTATATTTGGTTGTACTGAGAATCAAATCATATCACCAATATGACATTATTATCTCTAAGATGAGTGTGAATCTTTTATGCCCCTCAACACTAGTTACCTAAAAATTCAGTAGTTTACTAATTATCTGAAATTTCCCTAAGTATGTGACCCAAACTATATGACCTTTTGTACTGATAATAAAAAGACATCTCTTCCAAGAATCATGTTATTCTATCAGAAAATTGCTATACACAGTTTGATGTTTGATGGAAGACACCTTAGAGGACTATTGTCCTAACACATACACAAATTTGAAACATCTACAGTGTGATTGGCATCTGCTTGTTCGTGACTCTCAGACACAAGCACAGCTTGTGTGGACAGCCCAGTTCCTGACCCCTTCCATTCTCTCAAGACAAAAGACTCTTAAATGTATGGTCTAACTTCTCAAAAGAAGTTATACAGGCAGCCAACAGACACATGAAAAAGTGATCAGCCTCACAAATCATCAGAGAAATGAAAAACAAAACCACATTGAGATACCACCTAACCCCAGTAAGAATGGTCATCATTAATAAAACAAACAACAACAGATGTTGGTAAGGATGTGGAGAAAAAAGAACACTTCTACACTGCTGGTGGGAATGCAAACTAGTGCAACCCCTTTGGAAGACAGTGTAGTGATTTCTGAAAGAACTAGAAATTGACATTCCATATAACCCAGTAATTCCCCTGTTGGGAATATACCCAGAGGAACTCAAATCATTCTACAAAACACATATGTTTGTTGCAACTCTATTCACAATAGCAAAAACATAGAACCAACCATACTACTCATTGAAGCTGGACTGGATTAAAAAAAATGTGGTATATATACACAATGGAATATTATGCAGTCATAAAGAAGGACAAACATATGAACTTCACAGCAACTTGGATGGATTTAGAGTCGATCATACTCAATGATCTATCACAGAAACAAAGAACAGAGTACTATATGTTCTCACTCATAAGTGGACCTTGAACAATTATCATAATACCATAAGAAAGGGATTGGCAGTGGTGGGAAACTGCCGGGGAGGGGGCTTGGATTGGCAGTTGAGGGAAACTGCTAGGGGAGAGAGGAACACACTTCATCAATAAGGGTACCTGTATAATCACTGTTTGTATACCTAACCCAGAACTGTACCCCACATCTTTAAAAAAAAAAAAAAAAGTATGGCAGGTGCCTGTAGTTCTAGCTACTTGGAAGGCTGAGGCGGAAGGATCGCCATAGCTCAGCAGGTCGAGGCTATGGTGGCCGAGAGTGTGCCACTGCACTCCAGTCTGGGTGACGGAGTGAGACTCCAACGCAAAAAAAAAAGTATGGTCTAAGTTTTTTTAAATCTATTTGTACCCATTTCTCCATGTTTTTAAGCACAACCCTTGTTTTAAGTTTAGTCTTTCATGAGGTTACTCTTGGATTTTCATAATAGCCAACTAATTCTTACTCAGTTCTCCAACACCTCCCCACTTGCCAGGTGCCACCAAACTGATGTCCCAGGGATGTAGCTAAAATGTCAGTCTGCTCATGTCAGCATGACCCCACTTATTTGATATGGCACATTAAGCTCTTCAGAAGTTTCAGCACAAGCTTACATATCCTCCTTCCCCACACGATACCAAATCGCTTGTGGCTTCCTGACAGCACCACACGTGCTCAGGTTGTTTCTTCTGCCTGGGCACTGATCCTTTAAAACTCTGCTTATGCATCACATCTTCACAAAAATAGTTTACCTGATATCTTCCCCAGCCTTCAGAATTTATATGTCTCTTTCCCCTTCTCCTCTCCTATCCCTACTCTACATAAAATCTACACGACACTACACTCAGTTACAATTTTTGAACATTTGCTTCAATTTTATTTCCTTCTGGTGAATGAACCCAAGAGTAGAATCCACAGTGCATTTCTTGCTCTAGTGCAGGGATTACTACACAGTAGATATGAAATGAATGGTTGCTGAATAAAACAACCTTAAAGAAAGAACATCCCATGCTCCCTGTTGACCATGCCAGAAATGAGTGTGAATGTCTGCAGCCCCAGCAGTGCATTTTGTGAACAAACTCTCTCACACTATCACAGTTTCTAACTTGTCTTTAGTGAATATGAAAAGTAACTGAAAAATCTGTCTCCTCTGGGCCTAGTGGGAAATATTTAGTTTTTCCCACTAAGTAAAACTAGTAAAAAATCTAGTTTTACTTAGTTGCTTTTACTAAGTCTTTCCTTGGCAAAGTAAGAGAGCTCACTTCTCATAGGTTAAGATTGCTTCATCTTCCTGTAACAACATTAAGAGAGATGAATTTTTCAAAATGAGGCTAGCCAGTGAACTGTGATGCCAGAATAATCCCATCACTTTCAGAGGCCTGGAGTCTGTTACAATCACTCAAGTGAAGCAATGCTGTACTTTAAAGGGGAAAATATATAGTAGTCGCTGGTGGGAGGTTGTTTTCTCCAAGACAGGATTCCCAATCTTGGAAGGCTTGTGTATCAACAGAAGCAAGGCCTTTGGGGAGCTCATTAAGATCATTAAAACAATCCCACAGTGTGTACTAAAATGGTCAAAGGGGTTGATACCAAACATGACCAGTTGCCTCCTGCCTAGGATAAGATTAAAATAAGTGAGCTTCTGTTTCTAAGCAAATGAATTTTCTAATTTAGATCCTTTCTGTGTTAAAACTGGTCTGACAGTGTTCGGTTTTTTTAGAGTTAGAATTCATGAGGAAGGTTAAAGAGAAAATTAACAATGTGAGAAAGAATAGCTCACTGAAAGAATCTTTTAGAAAAGAGCGGTAAGGAGAACTCGTAAAGATTATCTATGCATCACTTAAAGTTGCATAACCTTATACTTTTACTATTTAAAAAGCTGACCTTAAGTGTGGGTTACATAGATGTAGGAATTAACACATGGTTCGTTCAAATGGTTGGCTTTAAAGACATATTATTCAAAGTTAAGTCTTTGGGTCACTGCAAGGGCTGTAAAGGTCCCAAGAAGGGCCAAAATTTTGCCCCAAAGTTTGGAGTTTCTTCTGCACTGTTTACATGCGAATGACACTAAATTCCATTTGATGTTGGTAGCAATTAAATGAGTTTTGAAGAGTTACTAACTTGTGATATTGATACACTAAAATTAGCAGGCTAAGGGAGTTTACTCTAGACCTTAATCCAGTATGGTGCCAGGAAGTCTGGCTGCTACAAAAAGCTTAGCGATGCCATGAAGTTCCAACAGTTTAAGTAAGCAAGCAGGTTGTTAGAATTCCCACAGTTTCCTTACAGGAAGTAAGTTTGGTTATCAGTGCATCATTAGTGCCTTGTTGAGTTGTCCTTGATTTTTTTTTTTGAGTTGGACTCTCACTCTGTCACCCAGACTGGAGTGCAGTGGCCACTCCCGGCCACCGCAGCCTCGACCTGCTGGGCTCCGGCGATCCTTCCACCTCAGCCTTCCAAGCAGCCCGAATTACAGGCGCGCTACCACGCCCAGCTGATTTTTGATTTATTGTAGAGATGAGGTCTCGCCAAGTGGCCCAGGCGGGTCTCGAACCCGCGGGCTCAGGCAATCCACTCACCTCAGCCTCCCAAAGGTGCGGGATTACAGGCTGAGCCACCAAGCCCGGCTTGTCCTTGATTTTTAATCGCTACTAAGGTTTGTAGTAATATTTTACTTTTGCTGATGGTTAGGCTCTTGTGTAGTCACTTTGCCTTACCATTTTGATTACTATAACTTGGATGCCATTTGCCCAAGTGACTTGGGAAACCCTCAGTGTCCTGACAAATCACTTGGCACACAGGTGTGGTATGGAGTCTCAGGCTAACATTCTTGAGGCACACTAGTGCCTGAATATTTTCTAAGCACATGTATTGTCTGGTTTATTTAATTGTCAATACTACCTGACCTCTAGGTTCCTCAGACCCTTCTAATCTTTTAGATCTCCTATTTAAAAAATATCCCACATTTGAAGTAGTTTACTTTTTTCTCTCATCATCGATTTTGGAAAAATGTTAATCACATTAAGGCAGCATAATAGCCCAATAAATATACATATATTATTCACTTGGATTACACAATTGTGAACATTTTGCCATATCTCACTGTTTTGATTTTTGCCCAGTCACTTAAAAGTAAGTGTCAAAGAGAGTGACACTTGGCTATTAAATATATCAGTACCCATCTCCTAAAAATAAGGATTTTCTCCTATACAACCATAATGACTTACGACCTATAAGAATATTAAAAATATTCATCATATTATCTGATATCTAATTTCTAAGAGCGTGAGACTGTTAGTCTATATTCAAATTATTTAATTGCACCAAAATGTCTTCTATAATTTTTGAACCAATCAATATTCACAAATTTAATTTGAAGAATTTTATTCCACCTTTTTTTTCCCAACACGGGCATTTTGAAGATTCCAGACCAGTTGTTTGTAGCCCATGCTTCATTTTAGATTTATCCGATTTCTTTCCCAAGATGTTCATTTTTTCTCCTCTCTCTCTTATTTCTTGTAAACTAGAAATTAGATATAGAGTATTAATAAGGCTTAGTAATTTTGACAAGATTAATCCACTGGTAATGTGTTCTTCATGTTGCATCACATCAAGAGCTACATATTTTCAAGTGCTCTTTTACTGATGAGGATGTTTGATTTGTTAATTTTGTCAATGTGATAACTGCTGAATCTATCCATTGTAACAACGTATTTTTCCTTGTGTAATTAATAAGTAATCTGTAGGGTAATTGTATTTGGTTCCTACTGTTGCTGTAACAAATTACTTCAAACACAGTAACATAAAACAACAAAAATTATTATCTTACATTTGTGTAATTTAGCAGCAGAAATCTCAGTAGGCTACAGTGAGTGGCAGGGCTGCATTCCTTTCCAGAAGCTGTAGGGGAGAATCAGTTTCTTCGTATTTTTTAATCTCTTTGCTCATGACTTTTAGCTCATGGCTTCTTTCTTCCATCATTATAGCCAACTGATGTAGTCCTTCTCAAATCACATAACTCTTATCATCTCTCTGCCTCATCTTTCCACTTTTAAGAACCCTTGTGATTAAACTGTGCCTATTTAGATAATCCAGCATAATCTCTTCTTTTTAAAATCAGATGACAAGCAATCCGAATTCCATTTACATTCTTAATTATCTTTGGTCGTGTAACCTAACATATTCATTGCTTTCAGGAATTAGGACACAAACCTCTCTTGGGAGACTATTATTCTACTTCCAGCAGTGATGTTTAGGCACTGTGCAAATAACCTGCTCCCCAACATCAGATATCTTAGTAGTTTTAACTTCCACTGATAATCCTTGGTTGTATCAGCCATTGGGTGATACAAGCCCTGGAGGCTGAAAATTGGCGATCTAATTATGTTATTCCTTGGACAGTTATTAGCTAGCATTGTTCTCTAAAGAAAAGCTCTACAGTACCTCCTTAGTATATGTTTTTATTCCTAATAATATAACTATAGGCTCTAGGGATTTCAAAGTATTACAATAAATTATAACACATGATCTCATTTTTACTTTTGATATATCAGATTTGTCCAATGAGTCTCTTAAATGTGGAACCTACGTCCTCTTGACATGCCACACCCTATGTTTTTTGACATGCCACAGGCTCACCTTGTGCATTCTCTGAACAAGGTCTAAAATCAGCGACTTCTCTAAGAAGACTCTCCCTCACCCCTTTATACAAAGGCAGCAATGGTGCTTAGAAGTCATGATGTTAGTATTAGATGTACTCATGCTACGGAGGTATAATTGTTTCTGACTAGAAATAGGCAGATAGGTAGACAAATAGGTTTTGATAAAAACATAGTCACATAAATTGTGAGGTTATATGAACATTCCATTTCAAATTTAATATTGTAGGATTTTATTTAACTTTTTTCCTAAATTTCTAACTTTTTCCTGACAGTGAAATTCTTGGTTTTACATCCTTCCAATAAAAAATACAGTCAACATTACTACCAACAATAATCCTTTTGCACAAATTTAAGATTTCAGTTATTTCTCTTCTTAAAATACATCCCACTTAAGATCTATCATCAGGGTACTGTTTAAAAGTTACCTGAAATATTTATTTTGTGTTGTTATAGTATACATTTTATTAGAAAGTTAGATTGATTTCTTTCTGTTTTACTCAGTTTTATAGTTGATTTATTTTCTATTTAATGTCATTCTTTGAATATATAAAATATTTATATTATTCAGAAGTCAAATCTACATTAAAGGAGCCTACAGTCAAGTTTCTCCTTTATTCCTGTAACCACCACTCTTTTCCTACTTAGCTGCTGATTATCCTTCAAATGTGTCTGTTTAGAAAAATAAGTACACTTATAGTGATAACATAGTACTGTTATCTTCTTTGATTAATTTTTACCTAAGAAATCCTAGAAATTGAGGAATAAATTCTTTGTTCTTGATATGATACAGATAATGTAATTACTATTAGCATTTTACAGATGAGAAAATTGAAGCACATACAAAATGAATAACTTGCTGAAAATTATGCAGTTTGTAGGTAGCTAGAATGTGACTCAAGTAGTCTGCTTTCTGAATCTGTTTTTTTAACCACACTCTACAAGCATCCCAGCGCAAATACACATCTTTTTATCTTCCCTTGAAGCAATGTTAGTGGTTGCCGCAAGCTTTATTCTTTTTTCCTTTTTCCTTCCCTCTCCTCCCCCATCCCCTCCCCTCCTCTTTCTTCCCCTTCTTTCCTCTCCATTCCTCTACCTCTTTCTCCTTCTTTTTTTCTTTCTTTCTTTCTTTTCTTCCTTTCTTCCTTTTTATTTAAAATTTTAAGAAAAATTGAGTTTATACTGCTTGATCATTGTTAGTTCATGAATGTAGCTCAATTATTTTACTCCATTAACACATATATTAGAGTGATAATCATTGATTTTCAGAGCTAGAAGGGGACCTTTGAAATGATATAATCCAGCATCTCCATTTTACGGTTCAGAATACTGAACACAGTAGTAAAAAGACTGATCCAAGGTCAAATAGTTGAGTCAGAGTGACTCTTACAGCTCTGGTCTCTTAAGCACTAATCTAGAGCTTTAAAAAAAAAAACTTGAATACAAATTTCAATGGATAATACATGGGCAGACACAGATATCTAAAGTCTATAATAGTGCACTACTTAGATAGAATGGACACCCTCACTTTTTGTTTCAAGCCTTTACCAATGAATCCAATAACCCAAAATGTTAGCTCAATCTTCTGTCATTATTAGTTCAGCAGTAAACATTCGACAGCCTTCCACTGAGTACAGTGAAATCTCCTCATGCAATGTCTACTCATCACATATGAATAATTTAAACACACTGAATTGTCAGAAAGTGCAGCCCAAACTTGAATGGCGGTTTAGCAGCTACATTTCAAAGACAGAATTGAGCTAGGGATATGTTCCCAAGAGCATGCCTCTGAAGTGTTAGTCTGCAATGATTTGGAAAGAAACACATTTCTTCACTACTGGGGAATGTGTACATTGTGTTGTCTGTGAGTGCATTAGTAGATCCCTCTCTTAAGTACATAAGGGGAAGTTTCCAACCATCAGCCTCACTTACCAACATCCCAAGAGCAGAGTGTTAACGGTGCAGGAACAACATCCGGGCCAGCTGATATGGTCTCTTACATCTCCAGAATGGTACCAAAGCCGTTGCTGAGAGATTAGAATCAAGAATTTGACAGCTGTTGTAAGATTGCTCTTTACTTTTAACAGGGCACATTAAAAATGAGTATCAGGTCAAGCATTATTGTGAGATAAAACCATTGGCCCAGTTCTGGATTATTAGCCCAGCAAGCAATTCTCTTTTGGAAGGCTTTCGTGCTTTGGTGGAAAGCCTGTATTCTCACAGGGCTTTGTTTGTTTGTGTTTTTCCTATAATCAATTGTCTTTCTTTTCCCTCAATTTTTTTGTCAAAGACCCAACAAAATCAAGAAAACAATGGGGTAGGCAGATTTATAGTGGTTGATGCTTGAAAATGCTGTTTATTTTTTTAGTTGTGCCTGTTGATCAATATTTTAAAATGTTTAAAATAGCATGCCTATGTTCTGGGAGCTGCATCACATGCTTGCTATGTAAGATCTTAGATTCATAAGGTATTTTGACGGGTCACAGAACAATTTCAAGGACAGTTGTGTCAAGTGTTATTTCTGACTCTGTTCCTTCTTGCCCTCACTTCCGGCTCTTCCCCTGAAGTGTGCCACCAAACATGGGCTCCTATTAGCTTCTAGCTCAAATCAGGGTTCTCTAAGGTTTAATATGACCCCTTTTTTTGATATTCATGCAGATGGAGTCATAGGTGCTGTTATCATGGTAAGTGAGCCTGAGAAATAGCTCTTTAGGTCCATGGCAGAATTGTTCAAGAAAGAGAAGCCAAGGAAAAGAGACAAGGGTAACCTTCATTTCTGTACTGATTGATTTTTTTGTTCTGATTAGATTCTTTAGAAGAAATACAATGGTTCATGACCAGCCTGGGCAACATGGTAAGACCTCCACTCTACAACAAATCAAAAATTAGCCGGGAATGGTAGCACACGTCTGTAGTTCAGGCTACTTGGAGGGCTGAGGCGGAAGGATCGTGGGAGCTCAGTAGGTTGATGCTGGAGTGGCCATGAGCTTGTCACTGCTTTGCAGCCTGGGAGACAGAGTGAGACTCTGATAAAAAAAAAAAAAAAAAGAAATACAGTGAAAATGCCTATATTATTTTGGGCTTGAGAAACATCACAGTTTTTAAAAGAAAATTTTAAAATTTTATTTTAAAGATGTGGGGTACAATTCAGGGTTAGGTATACAAATGTTCATTAAGCAGGTACCTTTGTTGATGAGGTGTGTCCCCTCTCCCCTGGCAGTTTCCCACTACTGTCAATCCTGTTCCCGTTCCCCCCCCCCCCAGTTTCCCACTACTGCCTATCTCTTTCTTCTAGTATTATAATTGTTCAAGCAGAAACTCCACAGTTTTTAAGTCCAAGTTCTGAAGAAACTAAAAGAGCCCAAACAGTAATGATTCTCACCATGACTAATTAAACAGGAACTATAACCGATCAGTTCATAGAATGTAACAATACTAGCAAATAAAGCATACCTGCTTTTATATGACAGTAAGCATTGTTACCATTGCAGACACCAGTAAATAGGACTCATAATCAATCATGTCATTATAATACCAGAAAATAAAGCAAAAGGTACCTTCTATATAATACTAAAAGTTGTTCCTCAGTACCCATGAGGGATTGGTTTTAGGACCTCCTTCTGAGACTAAACTCTATGAATGCTCAAGTTGCTGACATAAAATGGTGTATCATTTGCATATAACCATGCCCATCCTCCCATATACTTTAAATAATCTCTAAATTATGTAGACTATTGTTAAAAGTAAAATCTTTTATAAATTAAATTTAACAGGAATCAGGCAGCAACTGAACAAGAACAGGTTCAGAGAGACTCTGGCATTGCCACATGATTGAAGATTATGGACAGATAAAGGAAAGTGATGTACAGAAAACGGACGTGAGGTACAGAAACATCGGGATTGGTTACAGCCCGCATTTACCTTACTTGAACATGGTTTGAACAGTTGGCTGCTTTTGATTGGCCAAAACTCAGTGACCAGCACGAGTCGGTTACAGTGTGTTTACCCATCCAGTTAGGTTATGGTTCATTATGTACAGAGAGATTTTAGAGGAACCTTAAAATATGTAAGGAAGCAGCTTTAGGCTAAACTTAGTATGTGACAGTACATAATACAATGCAAATGCTATGTAAAGAATTGCTGTAGTGTACAGTTTAAGGAATAATGACAAGGAAAATAGTCTGTACAGTTTGGTACAGATGTGATTTATTTTCTGGAATACTTTTGAACTGCAGTTGGCTGACTCCACGGATGTAGAACCCATGGTAGGGAAAATCAACTGGATATATCTTATGCATATATTCTTATAAGAAGAAAAGCAATAACATATAAAAGAATTCTACTCTCTTATTTTATTCATTCACTTACATGTTTAACAAATGCTTTCTTCGCTTTTACCTTAAGCCAGACATTATCCTGAGTATTTAACAAAAATAAATGCATATAATTGTCACAACTTACTAAGTTAGATATTATTATCCTAATTTTAGATATGAGGAAGCTGAATCAAAAAAAGGTTTAATAACCTCACCAAGTCCACAGAGCTATTAATAATTTTTCCCAAGAGAGTTTTGCCAAAATTTGACATAAAAAATTCCTTAATTTCTTCTGTTTACCCCCATTGTACATATAGGCAAAATCTGTTGTGTCAACTCCTTCCACTTAGGCCTGGGGAAGGGAAAATATCACTTCCTATCAGGCTGCCTTCATCCTGCTCAATGGGTAGTTTCTAGATGTTTATGTTTAATGTGTAGCCTCAGTTCCTCACTGAAGATAACCTCATTAGGTATTTAGGTTTCCTAATAAACAAGCAAGCATACAAATAAGGGAAGAGACTCATAGTTACAGAACATCTGAAAGAACTTGGTCATGGCAGAAAGGGAAAAGTAAAATAAAGGAGTCAATTTTAAGCAATTACTTCAGGGAGTAACAAGTTCAAGGAATGACTCATTCCCCTCTCTTTCTGACTCATAAGTTTTATGGAATCACTGGGTGCAGTAACACATTGGCTTTTAATTCTAGAGGCCTCAACTTTGTATTGCAAGGAGAACTGAAGCATGAAGAATGCTGAATTCTGGACTCAGACCTGGCATGAACACACTGATACACACGCACACACGCACACACACACACACACACACACACACACACACACACGCACACACGCACACATGCACACATACACGGACCTTTAAGTATAGCTTTATGACAAACCTTTAAGTTAAGTTGGTCACCTCTATAGAAGAAAACTCTAGGCCATTCCATATGGGACATTGATCAGCAAATCAGAGGTTTCATGCCACAATAATGATAATGATATCAGAATGGCAATGATATTGCCAAGGTATTGAGTGCTTACCATGTTCCAGGCACTGTTACTTTGCAGTTACATAGTTCCCCACATTTTATTCCTACTGTAATTGTGCTTCAAGTATTGCAGTTACATTTAACTGCATTTATGATTTGAGGAAATCGAAGTTCGGAGTTAAATGAACTGCCCAAGTCATACAGTGAGTAAGTGGTACAGTTCTCTGGGACACCAAGCTCTTATGTGCTATATCAAAGTTCTCAGACATTAGTTTCGCTTAATATAATGTATACCTCAGAGGTAATATACACATGGTTTCTGAAGACCTCACTTTAAAATCACTGGATCATCGTTTGTGTATGCTCCGTTGGACATTCTTTGATTCTCACCTTCATTTCTACAAATCATTACTCACCAGAATTCACAAATCCAAAGGAAAGAAACCACATTCTCATGCTTCTCTAGTTTGTGCCTGATTTAATGTGTATATTCACCTCATTTCTTTCAGAACTCACATATTAAAGCCAGTGGAAAAATAATTAAATTTTGAGTTAAGAAAAGGTATAAAATATTTTCTCCTTAAAATATTTTGTGTTCCACATCCTCATTTGTACAAGTCATTGGTTATTATGATCCAATAATAGAATAATGTGGAAGAAGGATGTGGTGATTATAAAATAGCTACTCCCCTGGTGATATGAAACACTAGGGGATCTGTTGTCACTTCTGCTGTCCAGAGGGTTATTATATGTCTCTGACAGTGTTGGAACTATACTGAGAGAACTCACATATCCTTTTCCAAACTGAAACCATGTTCAAATGTAAAGGAGCAATCTACATGGCTCTTGAGCTAATCACCCTGGCATCTGTCTGCTTGTATGGTACCCAGCAATTGGTGGAATAGGTGAAGCTGTGAATATGTACAGGTTCACTTGGAGAGATAAAGGTCTATGGATCACAGAGGGCAGAACTTCTAGAGAGAGCTCTTAAAAAAAAATCAAAACATGCCCTTTACTCTGTTCACTTGGAGCTGATTTGAACAGGCAACAGGAAAACAACACAGACCGGTATCCAGTATACTTGGCAAGATCTATTGCCAGTTGGAATTAACAGAACACTATCTGATATCCTGTTATTCACATCAACACCAGCATCAGTAACATTTACCAAGCACAAATCTTACCTGGCACTTGGTTGGTGTTATCACATACAAATTAGCCATTATCTTCTGAGAATGTATTTTCTTTCTTGTCCAAGGCTCAACAAAACAATGGCAGATTGTTCAAAACGTGAAAGTAAAGTATTATTTACGTTCACAAATGAGCTCATTCCACCTCACAAGCATAAGTGCTGCAAAGGTGATGTGTAACAGTTGTTTTCTCAAGAACTCTTCTTTGGGAAAACTAAGCAGGTTGTCTTAGAGGCCTGAATCTGGTTCACTGATTCAGCATTTTACATGATGACTCACATATAATATTCAAAAACCTGTATTCACTCCAGGAAATGAGAAAACTCACCTTCAAAGTATACCGTTTAAGCCATGTATCATTGGGTAGAATATATATGGTGTGAATACCAATCTATAAATTACATAAATAACTCTGTGCACTGATATGGCTGAAGGAAGCCAAAAATTACAAGTCAGAAGGCCAATAATGCTCAATCCAAACTAATAAGAGAGGCATCTTCACCTTTTGTCTGCACAATGATTAAGAGGTTGCATGCTCTGCCAAAATGATCTCCTCATTGCAAAATGGCATCACTGATTAATTACCAAAAAAGTGTCAGCTCTAGGTATATTTGGTATGATCAGCTTTACATCATAGAAACAATGGCCATAAATTTACCAGGCACTTCCTAATAGTGAGGCAAATTTCTGACCCTAATGCCAGACATCAATGTCATTTTTGTGGTCACAGTCAAGTGTTTAGAACACTGCACTTATAATTCCTTATTCACCACCATGCTACCGAGGTCACTGTCAATTTTGGAAATAATTAAAGAAGGATGACTGCTTGTAATTTACTCTTGGAAGATAAAAAGAGAGAGAGAGAGAGAGAGAGAGATTGCAATGATCTTCATTAAGAAGGTGGAACAGATATGTGGGTAAGGGGATAAGAGAGCTGCATCAGAGTGAATGTTTGTTTTGCAGTACTCTTAGATGGAGCAACGAGATGCACAGTTGAAAGTATATAACTCAGTCCAATATAGTGGCTTACATTTGTAATCCCAGCGCTTTGGGAGGCCCAGGTGGGAGGACTTCTTCAGGCCTGGAGTTCTAAACCAGTCTGGGCAATATAGCAAGACTCCTCAACACAACTGAAAAGAAAAACCTTGTTCAGCATGGTGGCTCAAGCCTATAATCCCAGCACTTTGGGAGGCCAAGGATCACTTGAGCCTAAGAGTTCAAGGCCGCAATGAGCTATGATCCTGCTACTGCACTCCAGCCTGGGTGACGGAGCAAGATCCTATCTCTAACAAAAATGTTAAGTATATAACCTTGTGTAGTGGAATTTGAGAGAAAATCTTAGACTAGATGAAGGATTCTCCTTGATTAGGCCTATTTATGCTTTTAGTCTAAACTTGGTTTTTTAAAAATCATTATTATTTTCCTTTTCTAAATCACTAAGAAAACTCTGTCTCCAGGGCCGCAACTCTTCATAAGGCAAGGCATTACCAATCATCCCCATCTAGAGTGATGGAGTTAAAACGAGTAGCTCTGGACCTTAATCATTCTCTCTGCCTCAGGCTTTGGAACGATGCCTCCTTACTGCCCACCTGGGCACAGTGCTTTTGATCAGGACACAGACCCTGTCACTGATGTTTCTAATCCACAAGGAGAGATTAAATGTCAGTGCCTTTCCCCAATACAACATCCAAATAAAGATGACTTTCATTTGGGACCAAATTCTAAGAATATCCAGAACTGCTCAGAGCCATCACTAATTGTTCCTATTTTTCATCTGGAGAGCTTGGCAGGTCCATGACATTATAGCAAAAGTCTTCCCACTAGGACCTTGCCAATTTCAGCTTTAATTCCATCAGTAAACAACTTTGACTGTGTTGGGAAAATTCCATTAATCATTCATGTTCTGCAAAGAATGATACACAAAGGAGCTGTCAGCACCAGGCAGCAACTTTCCATTTGTTTGGTAATTAAGAACTCCAGGCCATCTAATGGTGCTGAGATGCAAATTCATTGCCTGGTTGAAGCCACTGGAAGGAGCTGAAAAGGATTCACTTGCACTTAAACCCCTAATGTCAGAATATTTGATGGATTTTTCCCACTCCTCTTAGGTGAACAGCAAACATATTGTTTCAAGCAGAAATGGCTCATTTTGAGAAAACGTTGTGTTTCACCCAAGAAGATGCAAGTTCTTTTGAACATATAATTTTTAAACCTGTTTCTGAATTATGTCTTGATGACACAAATATATCATGAACATTTCCTCTGAATCAAACTTTTACATCATCCAAGAATAACAAATTGCACTTTGATTAAAAACTAGAGTGAGATTTTATTTTGTTCTACAGGAACACTGTTATTCAACAGGACAGAGACTCAGGAAACTTTAGCACTGAGAATCTCCCATGCAACAGGTAGAGAGGTAGTTTTTTTTTTTTCTCCAAACTGAGTTTTGTACTACTACATTTATTTTGAAATCCCAGATAGTTAGAATTTACCAGGAATCTAGCCATATTAAAGAGACAGTGAAACGAATTCTTTGATAGATCAGAGGTTGCTAGTGGGTCTCTGCCATTTCTTTTATCATCAGAAAAGTTTGACCACAAGGTTGCTCTTAGGAATCTAGATGGCATTCAAATGCTCCAGGGCCCCTGTCATCATTTTCTCTTCTCCACTACCTTCTTTCTGTCATCAAAATGTCCAGTTGCAAAGTCTGTGTTTCACAGGAAGCTACTGAGAGAGTCCAGCCAGGTGCAACTCACATATTTATGCAATAGAACGAACATTTTCACTTATTTATGCAATAGAAAGGACCCTTTCTGGGAAACAAATGTGCCTCTTGTTTACTTGTTCTTTAAAAAGACTCTGCCCTGGCTGAGAAAAATGTGCTGCAGCAGAATTTCAGGACTTTTTAAAACACATGCTTTTCAACTTTAAGCTTCTGTATACTTGGATTTCAAGTAGAATTTCTTGTCTCTTTTTAAGTAAAATGCTTTTGTCTACAAATATGTACATCAAAATGTAAATTTTAAATGTGGCTTGATAGGAAGTGATATTTCAAAAATGTAAAAGTGTAGGGAAATTATAGCTCCTTAATACTTATTTTTTTCTCATAGTTATATAGTGTTCTACCTTGAATTTAACACTCTTTTTCAGATAATTCCTCCCAGAATTTTGCTTCCTAGTTTATTTTATGGAGTTAGACAATACAAAAATATTCTGAAAGAATCCTATTAGAAATAACTTTTGCTCAGTTGACTGTTTTCTAGTTAGAGATGTTGTTGTATGTTATACTAATCAATTATGCCTAAAACAAATTTAACACAAAACAACCAGAGAAAATACATTGCCCTATGTGCTCACCTCCTTTTCCACACTAAAGGTGTTTATATGATATTCCATTATACCGTTTAAATAATTTAAAAGCATTTTTCTGTTTGCTTAAATACATAGGCTACATTGACTATGCATGTTTAAAATATCCATTTTACCTTTATAGATTAAAAAAAAATCATGCAAGTAGCAAATTGTTACACCAATAAAGGTATTCCATGATGTTTAGCTCTAGGGGGTGTTTTTGCGTGTTCAACTCACACAAACTGATGATTTGTGTGTGTACATTTTGGGAGTCGTGTGAGATGACTGGAAGTAGTAATGCTATTAAGTTAAAACATTGTGACTTCGTTTTTCCTTTGACTTTCTGCAGCTATCTGAGTGAAAGAAGCTTGGGGTATAAAGGAGAATCAGGTAGGTATGAAGAAGGTAGTCTCCTGGGATGCCCATTCATATGATACTTCACTGTCCCAAACACAGAATTATTTGCTTTTTAGTCCACTTCAGCCTTTCAACTCTCACTTTTCAAACTTATATCACAATATCTTATTTTTAGCAGTTTTTCACTTCACTTGCTTTTCAGCTTCCTGGAGACTTCTAATGCCTAATTCCTGCAGTTCTTCTATTAGAACATTCCTGGTATCCCTCCCTTTCTACCCTGAACCTAGAAACCTATGGATAATATCCAGAATATCATCAAACCACTATTATCCACTGTCTCACACCCTTTACCTTCTGCCTCATCTGGTGCTACGTTCATGGGCGTGAAACTATACAGGACACACAGGGCCACATGCTCAGAAGGTGGCCACTATTGGTGGTTTATTGTTCTATAGTCACCATCTTAAAAATTTTTATAACTACCTTCACATTAATATTTTATAGGTGAAGTTTAATGAGTCAAGGAGGCATGTGTCAAGGGTTTGGAGACTCTGTCCACACATGGACCTATTTGCTTTGGCCTGTTCACCATCCAGGGATAGCTCTTAACTGTTAGTTCCCTCATCCCTGTCCAGCAACCAGTGCTACGCTCCACCTCTACTGGGTACTGGAGTAGGTCACAGGAGAATCAGGTTTGGGCATCTCCATCCCAATTTCTGGGGTAGGGATGGATCTGGGGGCTGTGGCTATACCAATCCCATGAGTATCCTGGAGATGCAGGGACCATCATGACATTAAATAGACTATAAAAAAATACCATGACAGGTCAAGAGAGAGATCATGGAAAAAAGAAATTTTTTCCCTGCTTTTAAAATAAGGGGTTCTGTATGTTTATTTTGTGCTAAATATTCCAAATTAGATAGACTGCCATGGTCTCAGCCCTCCAACAGAGGGACAGTGTGGCTTAATCTCACAGTGTTTACATGGAGTCCCTCAGCTGCTGATATATGGAGTAAACATGTCACACATTGTAGTCTCCAACTTCAGCTGGGCTTCAGTGTCATTTGTTAGTTCCTTTCACGTAACCCTCAGCAAATATTTTTAAATGACACTACTCTTTTCAAGAACTCTCACCAATGTTATCTTTCTCAATCTCACATCTTAACTCATGAAGAATATTACAGTCATGAACATTGAGTTACTGCAATTACCACACTTTCTCAAGTTGTAGCCATGTCTATAGCCCTTTTTCTCTGCTTCCCTTCTGTCTAAAAATTGTTAACCTCTCCCTTGCGTCTAGACACAGATTTCTCTAGAGTTCCCATGTATTTTCTTTGTTATACATGTCTACACCACTCATTTTCCCACCAACCACTACAAACAGACTTCTGAGCCAACCTCTGAGGCAGAGGTTACCACAGAGATCTCATAGGTAAATCGAGGTGTCATCTTTCCATTTTTATCTTTCCTGTACTTCCTATTCCTCCTTGATTACTCCTATCAGTTGTATTTTGCCCCTTCTCCCAAAAGATATGTGAAAGTCCTCATTCAGAACCTGTGAATATGACCTTCTTTGGAAATCGGATTTTTGCAGATGTAATCATGATACAACAATATTGTACCAGGTTAGACTGGATCCTAAAATCAATGATGAGTATCCATATTGAAAAAGGGGAATTTGGACACAGATATACAGGGGAGAAGACCAGGTGAAGATAGAGGCAGAGAGTGGAGTGATGCATCTACAAGCTAAGGAGAGCCAAGGATAGGAGGTAATCACTGGAAACTAAGAGGCAGGGAAAGATTACGTCCTCGGAAACTTCACAGAGAATATCCCCATGCCAACACCTTGATTTCAGGTTTCTAACCCTCAGAACTGTGATAGGAGACACTTCTGTTGTTTAAGCCACCCAGTTTATGGTACTTTGTTACAGCAACCTTAGGGAACTAATATAATGATTTCTCCTTACCTTTCTTGATTTCGATAGCTTATGTGCTACATGCACTCTTTATTCTCGTCTTGACTCTCTAGTCATTCTCTTTCTTCTCCATCTTTGCTTGCCCCTTTAAAGCAATGTTTCCCCAGAGTTCTTGCCTAGACCCACTGCTGCTGCTGTCTCTCACTCTCTTTGTCCAATCTCTTCTGCTTCCATCCATGCCCACATCAATCTTCGTTGTCCACATTAATCTTGCTTATCTTCCAAGACGCCAGGGGCCTCATAATTGTCTAGAATTTTTTCTCACATCCAGAGACTCCCTCAAGAGCCCTCCTCCATGCCTCATGGCTTTCCGAGGATATAGTTCCCAGCACTTACCTTTTTGAAATGGTACCTTATGCATATATGTACCTCTCCCCCTGAATAGATGGTGAATAGGCGGAATTCTAAAACGGATCCCAAGATTCCCACCCCCTCCTATTTTGTCTTGTCTTATTTCCTTCCCTTAAATGTGAGTGATGCTTTTTAATATGATGGAGCTCGCTCTGATTATGTGACCTTACATGGTAAAAGGGAGATAGCAATTATGGTTAAGGTCACTCATCAGTTGGCTTTGAGTTAACCAGTAGGAAAGTTATCTGCTGGGCCTGACCTGATCACAGAAGCCCTAAAAAGAGGCAGGGACTTTCTGAAATGAGAGACTTCACAGGAGTAATGAAGATTCACCTCAATTTCTGACTTTGAAAATGGAGGTATCTGCATGGCAAGGACTTGAGAGCAACCTGCAGAAGCTGAGAGCAGTCTCTGGTAAAGAAACGGGGCCTCAGGTCTACAGGCACAAGGAGACAAATTCTACCAACAATGAGTGCACTGGGAAGAGGACCTTGAGCCAGGATTAGAACCATAAATCCGGCACACACCTTTGTGAGAAACTTAGCAAGGGACCTAGTTGATTTCTGCCTGGTTGATTTATGACCTATACAACCCTGTTGTGTTAAGCTGCTGCATTTTTTTTGGTAATTTACTTTATACAACAATAGAAAACTAATACAGATGGGAAGCTCTTCAATGTTAGAAACTAAGTATTTCTCATTGTTGCACTCCAGCTTTATTCACTACTCCCAGTAAATAACAAGTGTTCAATGCTTGCTAGTTTGTACATTCTTTGAATCTTTAATTTATTCAAGGAAGGTAATAATGATTTATCATTGTTTAATGCCATCATAAATAGCATGATTATTAAGTTGCTTTTATTAACTTCACATAAAGAGGCCAAAAGAAAGTCTTCCTTTCCCATCGTCTTTCTCTCACACCTCACACGCCACAGCCTACAACTGCACACAGATAAAGTTTCTTTTTGACATTCCCATACACCTTTCAAGATGAAGCTAATGCTCTCTTTTCAGAAAAAAAGGAAAAATGGCTCCCAGAAGCGTACATCTCAGGAAATTGTTATTCATAAAGTGCTTTGAAATCTTCGGCACAAAAAACACAAAGAGTGTCTGCTGATGTACACATATTAAAAACATGTGCCATAATATAAACCCAAATATCTCAGACCCACAAATAATGCAGAAGGCAGTATTTAATTTCCTGATGGGGAGGTTTCCCATTATTTTCTTTCTCTAACTCCCAGTTCCATCAAAGTGAGGAATAAACACAATTGTCCTACACAAGCAAAGTATAAGGAGCTAAAGCCACTTTTCTAGACCATTTGGAATCTGAATGTAGATAAATGTTCAAACTTATAGGATCTTTGGAGAAATGGCCGACTGTGTTTAAGAATTAATGTATCTGACTGTTAGAAAAGTGCTGTGTACAGTGAAGGGCCAAATTCATTGCAGATCCCCACAGGAAATCTGGTCAAATTTTTAAACGATTTTAAAAAGAATTTTAATAAAATACCCTTAACATAATATTTACGTTTTTGTTTGTTTGTTTGTTTTGTTTTGTTTTTGAGTTTTGTTTTGTTTTTGTCTCACTCTGTCATTCAGGCTGGAGTTCAGTGGCACGCTAACTGCAGCCTCTACCTGCTGGGCTCGGGCGATCCTTTCACTTCACCCTTCCAAGTAGCTGTATTACATGCACGCGCCACCATGCCTGGCTAATTTTTTTTTTTTTTTTAATGGTAAAGACAAAGTCTCACCAAGTTCCCCAGGCTTATCTTGAACGTCTGGGCTCAGGCAGTCCTTTTGCTTTGGCCTCCCAAAGTGCTGGGATTACAGGTGTGAGCCACTGCACCAGGCCGATATTTACCATTTTAATCATTTTTACCATTTTAATAATTTTTAAGTGTGAAATTTTGTAGTGTCAAGTTTGTTTCCATTTAGGGCAATCAATCTCCAGAACATTTTCTTTTCTTGGAAAATTGAAACTGTGCTCATTAAACGATAACTTCCCATTTTCATTCTGCACCCAGCCCCTGCCAATCACCATTCTTTCTGTCTCTGAATTTGACAGCTCTAGATACTTCATATAAGTGGAATCATATAGTATTTGTCTTTTTGTAACTGGCTTATTTCACTTAGTGTAACATCCTCAAGGCTCATCCATGTTGTAGCATGTGCCAGAATTTTCTTTTCTTTTAAGACTGAATAATATTTCAATTGTTTGTATATACCACATTTTATTTTTTCATTTGTCTGTCAATGGACACTTGGGTTGTCTCCACCTTTTGGTTATAATAGTGCTATGAACATGGGTGTACCAGGCAGGGACCCTATTTGGGACCCTGCTTTAAAATTCTTTGGGGCATATAGCCAGAAGTAGAAATGTTGGATCATTTGGTCATTTTATTTTTGTTTTTCTAAGGAACTAACTGCTCTACTGTTTTCCATGGTGACTGTACCATTTTACATTCCTACTGAATTAGTCATATCAGAATGCCATAACAGATACAAGAGACTGGGCAGATTAAACAACCGAACTGTATTTTCCCATAGCTCTAGAGGCTAGGAAGTCCAAGACCACTCAGCCCTGGAAAATATTTCTGCATGTGTAGTGCAGAATTTTAAAGTATTTTCTTTTAATAGCCTCAATAATATATAACCAGCTCATTATTTGTCAAAAGTGAAGAATACCAAGTTCTCTTAAGAAATGTTTGTATTTTATTTTTAAAATTAATAATCATGATACTAGTACCCTGTAATTAGGTTCAGGATATTCAAAATTATGAATGACTAAGATGTATCATTGAAACACATCACTTCAACTCATACAGTCATTTCAGGCTTTATCAGTGTCATAAAAAATGTTTTTATATACTTTCTCGATTAATAACTCTGAGTGAAAAGGTTTCATTTGTGAGACAAAATATTTGTTTTTTTAGAAAATCAGATTCTTGGTCTAGCTAATAATTTCTTTATTCAAGATGGTGAAGACATTAGCTTCAATATTACTAGAGTAAAAGCTTCACTATAGTAAAAGCTTTCTGTAGCATCCCAGATTGGGGTAAAATTGTTGGCCAGCTATTCCCTGTTCTCCTACAACCGACTTTATTCTCATAGCAATGATCTTTACTGCTGTACGCTTAGGATGTGGTCTGCTGTTCTTGGTTCCAATGTGACTTTTCTAATCTTCACCTCTTGTGAAATGATCAATAATTAATTAAACACCCACATCTTCTGGAGCACAGGTTTTCAATGATAAACACAATTTCATCAAACCTTCTTCTTTCATACATGCACTATATGTGACAGGATATTAAAATAGGGTTAATTTTGTCTCTGTTGTTGCTGAGTCTTCTCCTCTTTCAACAACAGCATCCACAAAAATCTACATTCCAAAAAAATATATGAGGCTATCTTTTTAGAACTTGCAAAGGGCAAATGTGTAAACACTGATTTTGCAATCTTCTTTTATCATTCACCTCCAGACTATAAAATCCAAGATGGAAATTAGAGAATGCCTTTAGAACAGTTTTAAAAATACTGCACCCTTGATTTTTCACTCCTCTTCCTAAAGGTCAGAGGATGAGTGTGCTTCTTCTTTATCCTGGTGCCTGGTGTGATAGCCTTCAAAGAGATCACATAGAGAGTTGTGGAGTATAATTCTTAGAATTTGGAGGACTGAGGTGGGAAGCAGTGGACAAAATTTAAAAATAGAGGCTAAGTAGAATACTAACCATGTGGAAAATCTAAAGAAGAAAGTCTGTAATTACTGACCAAAGGAGAAAGAAGGGGAATGGTCCACATTAGATGCCTGCTGCACTTGCACTGTCATGAATGTGCAAATATCAGTTAGGACTAGATAGGGGCCAGGTAGCAGAGAGAGAGTCAGCTTGGAGACATGTTAATTTTTCCCAGATGAACTGCTTGGAGGAAATATTGAACCCACATAGGGATGAAATACAGGCTAGCTGATAGACACCCAAGTGAGTTTTTGGGTCAAATTAAATTGTTCATCATTATGAGTAGAGTCTAATGTCAAGTGGGGGGTTGACAGTAGAATCCTAACTAAGCCCCGAAACAAGGAGTTTGCTTTTACTACCACCAAAAACCAATACGAATTAGTTAGCTCAAAATACCTATCATGGCCAGAAGAAACAAACACCAAATCACACAGGCACCAGTCAAAAGAAAAACACAAATTTGGCTTGCAATTATTAGAGGGGAAGGAAAACAACCTCAAGAAAAGGAAGAAGGTGGTGGCCACTTCCCACCAGTTCTACATGAGACTAGCAAAGCTGACTCAAACTGAAGGACAGAAAAAACCTACTTGAAGTGTGTTTTTGCTTACTGATGATACTAGGCATATTACTTTCTGAAAAAAGATTATTTAAAACTTAAAGATGACAGAATGTTTTTCAAGTCAGAAAATCACAAGTCACAGATTAGCTCTTAATTCAGGGTCTTAATTCAGGAAATAGCAGGTTCTTAATTCAGGTTCTTAATTCAGGAAATAGCAAACCCCACTCAGTAGGTTTGGACAGATGATGAGTAATTGGGGGAAAGTGTGAGAGAATAAAATTCTTTCCATATTGGCTCCCTGTAAGTTATATTTTAATATAACCATGGCAGAGCTGCAAAAATATCCATGACACACAACTGCAGCTTTCACATTGTAATCAGTGTCATTAACACAAAAAATAATATTTTTTGATTAAAAATTTGTCAATTGATATTATTTTTCCTCCAAAAATAATATAAACATTTTTACACGTGAGTAATTTCACAAGTCTCCTGTGTGACGAGTACTATTTACGTGAAAGTTCTGCAACTTTGAAAGACCCCCTCAGTAACCCCAGTCTGTTCTCTCTTTTTACTAAAAAGCATTTCAAGTATTTTTCACTTTTTGGGGGGGAGGAAAAAAAATAATGGATCTAAATTGGCTTATCAGAAAGATGATAGAATATATTTTACAAGAACACAAAGCTCCTGTGGCTTGTCACTCTTTGAACTTCTTACTAGTCAGTGCAC
Source organism: Carlito syrichta (assembly GCF_000164805.1). Lineage (NCBI taxonomy): Eukaryota > Metazoa > Chordata > Mammalia > Primates > Tarsiidae > Carlito > Carlito syrichta. The sequence continues at coordinate 1,300,448 of NW_007248370.1, forward strand.
TGGGGATTAATAAAAGGTTAATTTATGCAATAAAATTCAATTTTCAGGTATTCGTTGTCATACTTGTAATACACTTTTCCTTTTTGGCCACCAGACCAAATTCACTTGTTACAACACATACAAGTTCACAATACAAATTCACACTGGAGACCTGAGCATTGTTTCTATTTATAATGAAATTCCAGGTTCTAAGAGTTCACTCCTTTTAACAACTCAAGGTGCTAGCTGATTTGTCTATTTTGATGAGTTACAGATATAAGGCAACATAATAGTGATGACCAAAAATTAAAAACTGCCAAATGTAAAAATAAAACTGCAGATGATCTGAAAAATGTCTGCAGAGATGAATTGTACACTTAAATTGATATTAGTAAACATTATCTGACCAATTCAGTCCCTGTTTTATATAAATCATCTTTAAGGAACAGATCATTATTAACAAGGTAACACAATTTCTATGAAAATAATAATAAAGCTTATGATTTAAACTTCAAAACATTTCGAAACAAAATTATTTTATAGTCTTTTCTCTGAAATATGCAAACTGTCCATGGATCACTCTCAACCCTGGAACCAGTGAAAGACAACATGATAAATCACTGGATGCCCTCTTATTGATTGTCTTTTCCAGGATTGGCATTTACCAATCACTTGGGACACAGTGAAGAAGACAATCATGAACTCTACCCTCCAAGAGCTTACACTCTATAGAAGAAGAAGAGTCAGATAATTAAACCATTAATTGAAATAGTATCAGGAACACTTGGTTTACTAGGGAAGGAGTGGATGTTCTGAAGACATATAACCTGAGCCTTGAGATACAAGTTAGGATTAGTTTAGTCTCTTAACAGAGGGTGGGTAGTAAGTGTGTGTGTGTGTGTGTGTGTGCGCACGCATGTGCGTATGTTGATTGAGAGTATAGAGAGAGATTCTAAGAAGAACCAGTTAAGAAGGGAAGCACAATACCACAGAGAATCAAAAGATGTTCACCAGAGGTAAGATCATTTAAAAAAGCATCTAAGAATTGAAGGATCCGCCAGGAAGATGGGAGATGACTCTAACAGAGACAAACTGAAGGGGCTCAGAACTAAGAGTATAAATCCGATTGTTGAATGTGCATAGGTGGAGAAAATCTTAAGCAAGATGATGGGATCTGCAAGCACATTTTATATTTTTTGCTTCCTTTAAAAAATTCCTGATAATCAAATAATAATAGTAATAATAATACATTGCCTTTTTAAAAAGAAATTTACTCTGGACCAGGCATAATAACACTTTACATACACAGAAGATCATGTACTTAAAAACTGTGAAATCAATCAGTGATAAACATCAAGTTCTACCTGAAAGCAACAGCTTGCCCTCTCTGGTCACCACTGTGTTCATCACTCAGCATGAGCAATTTTATTTAGAGTCATTGTGCTCTCTTGTTTATAGCATGTGAATTGCATTTGTGCTTAGATTTGAAGCATTTTTTCAGCATTATTAAGCCTATCATGTGTGATAAGTGCAAAAGCACTGGGAGTAATACAACTGATGAGGAGAAAAACCACAATCTTCTACGGAAACTAAAACAAGACTTTAAATTTTTTTTTTTAATTAAGATAAAAGTAACATGCAGTGTAAGAAGTAAGAAGTAATACAGAGAGTATCTTGAAACTCTATCCAGTTTCTCAGCATGGTAACATGTTGAAAACTATAGTTCAATATCACATCTAAGATAATGGTGCTGATAAGTAAAAATACAGAACATTTTCATCACCACAAGCATCTATGACACTGCCCTTTTATAGGCACACTTAACTGCCTCCTCTTAACCCCTGGTCTGGTCTACACTCCTATAATTTTATATTTCAAGAATTTTATATAAGTGAAATTATACACTGTATAACTGCTTGAGATTGGGTTTTTTTACACAATGCAATTCTCTGGAGATTCATCCAGGTTGCTATGAGACTTTTATATCTTTTTCTTGCCATTCAAAACTTGCTAGAAATTCTAGCATATGTTTTACAAGTATGAGGAGAGTGGACATACTTTGCTCCTTGTCTTAGGGTGAAAGCATTTGGTCTTTTATCATAATGTACAATATTAGCAGTAGATTTTTCCTGCAGATGATCTTGATTAAGTTGAATAATTTCCTCTCTGTTGCTGTTTATCTGCGAGTTGTTTATTTGTTTGTTTTAATCATCAGAGGGTGTTGAAGTTTGTAAAATGCTTTTTTCTGAATTGACTGGTATGATTGTACAATATTTTCTTTTTTTAGATTTTTAAAAAATGTCAGTAGCTTTAAGAGGGTACAAATAGTTTTTTACAAGGATGCATTGTATTGTGGCAAAGAATTCTGGGTTTTAAGTGTACTCACCACCCCCACCTGTGCATATTGTACCTCCACCCCTTCTTACATTCCTTCTGAGTCTTCAGTGTCCACTATAGTATTCTATAAGTATTTGCAGATCCTTAATTTAGCCCCTGCTTTAGATTTTTAATACGGTGGCTTATAATGGTTGATAGTAAATACTGAACAATTCAGCATCCCTGGAATAAATCTCACTTGGTCATGCTGTATAATTCTCTCTATATATTGCTGAATTCTATTTTCTAATTTTTTTGGTTCAGATTTCTTTCTTTCTTTCTTTCTTTTTTTATTATGAAGCTGTAGGGTACAGTTAAGGGTTAGGTATACAATTGTGTTTCATTCAGGCACCCTGTTGATATGGGGTGCTTCCCCGTTCCCAGACAGATATTTGCTACTGTTAATCCCATCTCCCTCCCCCCACCATAGTTTCCCAGTACGGTCAGTCATTTTCGTATAGTATTGCATTGGGTTCAGATTTCTTTCGTCTATATTCATGAAGGCATTTGCCTATACTTTTATCCTTTTATGCACTTTATTTTTCTGGTTTTGGTATTAGGGTATTAGGTTAACTTCATAAAAATAATTAGAAAAATGTTCTTTCCATTGTCACTTTCTGGAAGAGACTGTGTGTGAATGACATATATTCTTTAAACATTTAGTAGAATTCTCTAATAAAAAATCCACACCTGAATATTTCTTTTCCGAGAGTTGATTAATTATGAATTTAATTTTCTTAATATTTACATGACTATTGAAATTGTCTATTATATATGGGGTAAGTTGTAGTAGTTTGTATTTTCCCATAATTTGTACATCTCAGATAAGTTGTCAAAGTTACGTGTGTAAAATTGTTGATAGTATTTCCTTATTATTCTTTGGATTATCTGCAGGGTCTGTAGTGATATTTTCTGTTCCATTCCTAATATTTGTAATTTGTATCTTCTCTCTTTTATTATTATCAATGGTACTAGAGGTTTGTCAATTGTATTGCCTCTTTTGAAACTCTGCATTTATTTTCTCTGTTGCATTTCTGTTTTCAGTTTCACTGTTTTCTGTTTTAATGCTTATTATTTTCTTCCATTTTCTTTATGTTTATTTTGCTTTTCTTTTCAAGTCCTTCAAATGAGAAACTAGATTATTACTTTTCTAATGTTATATATTTTCTGCTAATACTTTTTAGTTGAATCCCACTAATTTTGGTATCTTGTTTTTCATTTTAATTCAATTCAGCCTAGTTTTTACTTCTTTTGAGACTTCCTCTTTTACTTGTTATTTGGAAGTGCATTATTTAGTTTTGGAGGGATTGATAATTTTCCTGTTATCTTTCTTATATTGCTTTCTGGTTTGATTTTATTGCTGTTTGACATCACACTGTATGATTTCAATGCTTTTGAAGTTGTTGAGGCCTGTTTTATCTTCAAGAATATGGTTTATCCTGGCATAAGTTCTATAGTCATTTAAAAATAATGTGTGTTATACTATTTCGTGGAGTGTTCTATTGCTGGTTGATTGTGTTGTTGAGTTCTATGCCATTGCCGATTTCCTATTAGGAGTTCTATCAGTAGTTGAAAGAATGTTGAACTTTCTAACTATAACAATAAATTTACTCATTTGTTTTATATATATATAAACATATATATTTATATATAAACATATATATAACAGTCTACAAGATATATAGATACATATATATATCTTATAGAGTGTGTATAATTGGTTCATTTTTAATCCATTCTAATAATCTTTGTATTTTGACTGATGCATTTAGATCATTTACACTTAATGTAATTATTGGTATATTAGGGTTAAGTCTGACTTTTTAATATTTTGTATTCTGTTTTGTTTCTCTTTCATATCGTTCCTGTCTTCCTGTGGGTTACATCAATATATTTTGGAATTTATATGATTTATTTATAGTTGTTTGAATGTGTCTTTTTTAAAGGTATTTTAGTGTTTGCTCCAGGTATTGCATTAAATATACATAACTTACAGTAGTCTTTTAGTGTAGTCAGTTTGCCAGTTTGAGTGACAACTGGAAACCTTACCTACCTTTACATTCATTCTTTTACTCTCCTTTTTTTAAAATATAGTGATCTTAAATATTTTCTCTACATACATTTAGAACCATACCAGAAGAGTATAAAAATTAGAAAAGTTAAAATAAGAAAGACATTCTATAGAATTTATTCACATTTTTGCTTACCATCTTTCTTCTTTCCTTATATTTAAAGTCCCTTCTTTATTGTTTCCTTTCTGTTTAAAGAAATTCTTGAAATTCTTTTAGCTATTCTTTTAGAATAAATCTGTGGGCAACAAACGATCTTGGTTTCCCTTCATCTGAAAATATCTTGATTTCCTCTTCATTACTGAAAGATAATTGTGTTGGATATATAATTCTGGGATAGCTGTTTGCTTTCAGCACTTGAAAAATATTTTGCTTCTTCCGTCTGTTCTACATGGTTTCTAATGAGAAATCCACTATCATTTGCATTCTTTTCCCCTAAAGGTAAGTCTTTGTTTTTCTCTCTCTGCCTTTATTTATTTTTTTCTTCGTATTTACTTTCAGAAGTTTAATTATACTCAGTCTTGGCATGAATTTCCTTGGGTTTATTCTGTTTGTAGTTTCCTCAATTTCTTGAATCTGTAGGTTTATGTCTCATGCCAAATTTAGAAAATTTTATTTTGTTTGTATTTGTAACATTCAATGCTGTTTTTATTTATTCTTTAATTTGAAAAAAAATTGGATACTTTTTAGTCATTATTTCCTTGCGTACTGTTTTCATCTTTGATCTCTTTTCAGTCTTCTTCTGGGAATCCAATGACATAAATGCAAGATTGTTTGTTATAGCCTTTCAGGTCCCCGAAGCTGCTTTTTTAAAATTAAAAAAAAAAAAAAAATTTAGTCGCTTTAGGGGGTACAAATGATTTTTTAGTTACATGGATGCATTGTACATTAGCAAAGAAGTCTGGGCTTTAAGTTTACTCTCTATCTCCACTTGTGCATATTGTACTTACTAGATGAGTTTTCATCCCTAACCTCCTTCCCACTGTCCCCCTACTGAGTCTTCAATGTCCATTATGCCATTCGATATGCAGTTCCTTAGTTTATCTCCCACTTATTAGTGAGAACATGTGGTGTTTGGTTTTCCATTCCTGTGGTACTGCACTTAAGATGATCTCCAGTTCCATTCAAGTTACCACAACATTATTTTATTCATTTTCATGGCTGAATAGTATTCATTTGCTACATATACCAAATTTTCATTACCCACTAATCAATTGATAGGCAATTAGGTTGACTCCACATTTTTACAATTATGAGTTGTGCTGTGATGAACATACTAGTACAGATGTCCTTTTTGGATACTGACCTTTGTTCCTTTGGGTTGATATCAAGTAGTGAGATTGCTGGATCAAATGGTAGACCTACTTTTAGTTCTTTGAGAAATCTCCATTCTGACTTCCACAGAAATGGTACTAGTTTACACTCACATCAACAGTGTATAAACAATTACTTTTCACAACATCTGTACTAACATTTAGAGTTTATTTTTTAATAATGGCCATTCTGACAGGTGTAAGGTTATATCTCGCAGTGGTTTTGATTTGTGTTTCTCTGATCATTAGTGACGTTGAGCATTTTAAAAACTTTTTTTTGTCATTTGTATTTCTTTCTTTTTTTTGAGAAATGTCTGTTCATGTCATTTGTGCACTTTTAAATGAGGTTATTTGCTTTTTTTCTTGTTCATTTGAGTTCTTACAGATTCTGGATATGAGTCGTTTGTCGGATTGATAGTTTGTGAATTTCTTCTTCCATTCTGTAGTTTATTCATTTGCTCTAATGAATATTTATTTTGTTGTGCAGAAATTTTTTAGTTCAGTTAAGTCCCACTTGTTTGTTTTTATTGCATTTGCTTTTGGGGTTTCTGTCATGAATTTTTGGCCTAGGCCAATGTTCAGAAGAGTTTTTCTTAGGTTTTCTTCTAGGATTTTTATGGTTTCATAGACTGACATTTAAACCTTTAATCCATCTTGAGTTGATTTTTGTATATGGCGAGAGATAGGAATCAAGTTTCATTTTTCTGCATGTAGTTATCCAATTTTCCCAGAATCATTTGTTGAATAGGGTGCTCTTTCCCCATTGTATGTTTTTGTCAGCTTTTTCTGAGATTAGTTGGTTGCATGAATTTGGGTTTATTTCTCGATTCTCTGTTCTTTTCCATTGTTTAATGTGTCTACTCTCACACCAATACTATGCTGTTTAGGTTACTACAGCCTTGTAGTATAATCTGAAGTCAAGTAATGTGATGCCTCTGGTTTTGTTCTTTTTGCTTGGGATTTTTTTCTGGCTATTCTGGCTCTTTTTTGGTTTCACATGAATTTTAAAATTGTTTTTTCTAAATCTGTGAAAAGTGACATTGGTAGTTTGGTGAAGATTGTATTGAATCTATAGATTACTTTGGGTAATATGGTCATTTTAACAATGTTGATTTTTCTAATCTATGAGCATAGGATGTTTCCCCATTTGTTTGTGTGCCCTACAATCTCTTTATTCAGTGTTTTGTTGTTTTCCTTATAGAGATCTTTCACCTCCTTGGTTAAGTATATTCCTAGGTATTTTAGCCTTTTGGCAATTGTTGTAAATGGAATTGTGTTCTTGATTTGGTTCGCAACTTGGTTGCTGTTGGCATATAGCTACTGATTTGTGTGTGTTGATTTTGTATTTTGAGACTTTACTAAATTCATTTATCAAATCCAGAAGTCTTTAGGACTCTACAGGTATAAGATCATACCACACGCACCCAGGAATAGTTTAATTTCTTCTTTTCCTATTTGTATACCCATTAATTTTTCCTGTTGCCTGATTTCTCTGGTGAGAACTTCAAGTACTATGTTGAATAGAAGTGGTGAAAGAGGGCATCCTTGTTTTGTTCTAGTTCTGCGAGAGAATGCATTCAACGTTTCCACACTCATTTCAAGGATGACATTGGCTGCAAATTTATAACATATAACTTTTATTATTTTAAGAAATGTTCTGTCTGTGCCTATTTTGCTGAGGATTTTTATCGTGAAGTGATGCTGAATTTTATCAAATGCTTTTTCTGTGTCTATAGAAATGATCATATGATTTTTATTTTTAATTCTGTTTATGTAAGTGGATCATGTTTACTGACTTGTGTATGTTGAAACATCCTTGCATCCCTGTGATAAAATCCACTTGATTGTGGTGGTCTTTTTTTTTTTTTAATATATTAGCATTTTGGTTTGCTAGTATTTTGGAGAGGATTTTTGTGTCTGTGTTCATCGGGAATATTGGTCTGTAGTTTTTTGTTGTTGTTGTTGTTGTGTCTGGTTTTGTTATTAGGGTAATGCTGGCTTTGTAGAATGACTTTAGGGAGAATGCCCTCATTTTCAATTTTATGAAATAGCTTCAGTAAATGTAGTACCAGATTTCCTTTGAAAGTCTGGTAGAGTTCAAGTATGAGTCCATCAAGTCTTGGTCTTTTTTTTTTTTTTTTTGGTTGGGAGACTTTTATGTACTGATTTGGTCTTGCTACTTGTTATTGGTGTGTTCTGGATTGTCATTTCTTCTTGTTTCAGTGTTGGGTGGTTGTATGTTTCCAATAATGTATCCATTTCCTCTAGTTTATCTAGTTTGTTTGCATAGTGGAGTTCATAATAATCTCAGATGATCTTTTATATTTCCATGGTATCACTGTAATGTCTCCATTTCCACTTCTGATTGAGTTTTTGAGTCTTTTCATTTCTAAATTAATATAACTTGTGGTATATCAATTGTGTTTATCTTTTCAAAGAATCAACTTTTTGTTTCATTAATTCTTTGCGGGTTTTTTGTTTCAATTTTATTTGGTTCTCCTCTGATCTTATTTATTTTCTTCTGCTAGCTTTGGGCTTGATTTGTTTGTGTTTTCCTAGTTGCTCGAGGTGTGACATTAGGTTGTAAATATGTGATCTTTCAGTCTCTTTAAAGAAGTTCTTAAATGCTTAACTATTACTCAGAGCACAGTTTTACCTGACTCCCAGGGTTTTGATAAACTTTGAGTCAATGTTGTTATTCATTTCAAGGAATTTTAAAATTTCCATCTTGATTTCATTGTTGACCCAAAAATCATTCAGGAGCAGATTATTTAATTTCCATGTATTTGTTTGGTTTTCAGAATTCTTCTTGGAATTGATTGCTAGTTAGTTTTATTCTAGTGTGGTCCAATAAGATGCTTGATATTATTTCAATTTTTAAATATTTATTGGGACTTGATTTGTGTCCTATCATATGGTCTATCTTGGAGAATGTTCTGTGTGATGATAAAAAAAATGTATATTTTGTAGTTTTGTTGTAGAATGTTCTGTAGATGTCCATTAGGTCCATTTGCTTGAGGGTTCAATTTAACGTCAATGTTTCTTTGTTGACTTTTTGATGTCTTGCTAGGCAACCCCTTTTTTGGTCCTTTGAGGGTAGAGAAATAAAACCTTTGCTAGGAATATATTTACTGTGCCTTTGGCATTTCTGGGATGCTGGTTTCTTTAGCTCTTAGTTTGTGATAATGAAGCACAAAGAAAACATACTTATCATTAAGCTATTAATTCCTGAGGTTCCTAGCCTATTCACCTTCTACTTTTACATTTCAGGGTCTTCTTTTATCAGGCATATGTGCGTGTGTGTGTGTGTGTGTGTGTGTGTGTGTGTGTGCGCGCGTGCGCGCGCGTGTGTGTCTAAAATATTTTAGTTGTATTTAATGGGACAAACTTAAAACTATACATGTCTACTTCATCTTTTCTTAAGTGAAAATTCTCCTGACATAATTTGAAACTGAAAAGTGGTGAGAAATATTTTGAAAGACATGAAACAAACCATAAAGAGTTCATCTGTGCAACTGATGGTAAACGATAAGTAAATAACCTTTTCAAAAAAGAAAAAGAAAACTTTCGATGGGTGTGACTACGAGACCAGTTTCAACATCGAATGTTAGCTTGTCTGGGACAATTCTGGAGAGAGCTGGGAATTTATTTGAGAACTTAATGATTAGTATAGTGAAAGTTTTTTTTTTTTTTTTGAGTTGGAGTCTCACTCTGTCACCCAGACTGGAGTGCAGTGGCCGCTCCCGGCCACCGCAGCCTCGACCTGCTGGGCTCCGGCGATCCTTCCGCCTCAGCCTTCCGAGTAGCCGGAATTACAGGCGCGCGCTACCACGCCCGGCTGATTTTTTGATTTATTGTAGAGATGAGGTCTCACTGCCCAGGCGGGTCTCGAACCCGCGGGCTCAGGCAATCCACTCACCTCAGCCTCCCAAAGGCGCGGGATTACAGGCTGAGCCACCGAGCCCGGCTTATAGTGAAAGTTTTACATGTTCAAAGACCTTTTAAATATGAAGGTGATTGGATAAAAACACCAATTGTGAAGCTGTAGCTATTAAGACACTTCTGATAAAGCTTGTGGAATTCACATAAGGAGAGAGATACATGCTTCAATTGATTTCCAGTGTTAATAAAACTGACCTGCTGTACCAGCAGCAGAAGAAAAACATGCCCAGTGAATCAGAATTCTTTCAGAAACAGAAAATGCTTGAGGTGTTCTGAACAAGAAGGGATTCAGTAGATGGGAGAACAGTCATACGTAGCTTAACAACAGGGATGTGTCCAGCACAATGCATCGTGAGGCAATTTCATCATTGTGCAAACATCATAGAGTGTACTTATACAAATCCAAATGTTGCAGCCTGCTACAAGCCAAGGCTATATGGTACTGTCTACTGCTCCTGGGTCACAAACCTGTACAGCATGTTACTCTTCTGCATATTGTAGGCAACTGTAACACAATGGCAAGTATCTAGACAAATCTAAATACAGAAAAGGGACTGTAAAAATACAGTATTACAATCTTATGGCACTATTGTTGTGCATGTGGTCCATCATTGACGGAAACATCATTATGCTGTGCATGACTGTAGTGACTTATAAAACCATTAGAACGTCTGGGGAAAAAATCTCAGGGGAAACACTGTTTAATTTTAGATTTCACAAGGAGTTGAAATCATAGGAGACAGTCACCAATGATCTCAGCACCCTGCTGCACTAAAGCGAGTGATTAGCAGGAGAATTCTTGTAAGCCTCCAGCAATTCCTAACACCTGGTTCTTCCTGCCAACTCTCCTTACCTGCCAGCTGCAGTTGAAGAACTCTGTAAGTTTCTGCTAAACGTACTCTTTCCAAATCTTTTATGAGGCATTTTAATTAATTTTTTGACAGACTTTAAAACTAGATTTACTTCCAAGTATTCTGAGGCATGTAGTTATCATGTTGTCAGTCCCAGTAACACAGGAGAGAGCATAGAAGATATAGAATGGTGTAAACTTGCCAATAGAAGACACAGCACATCTGGTTTTAAAGTAATGGGCTTTGGATAGTCGGCTGAAAATGAGAGTAAATTCTGTTTTATCATATTAAATATTCATATAGACTTTGCTAATACTGAATGTTTGTTCTTATTTTACAGAGTCAATAGAGACTAATAAAGTTTAAGTAACTAGACCATGATTGCAAGAAAGAAGTATTGGAACTGGAATTTGAAATGTAATTCAATTGTTTTATTAGCTGGCAAGTTTACTTATCACTTTACAAGTTTTGAGGAATACAGTATTTCACTCAAGGTCATAGCCCAACACATTTATGTACAATTAAAGAGCATGTTGTGGTCAGAAAACTAAAAGTATGATTAAAAATATGATGTGTATGTGAGAAAATGAGGGGAAGGTAGGTATGAGAATACACAGAAAAAAGGAAAAACACATATATTCAACATATAAGTGGTTGCTGTATATTAAGGAGCGTCAATTGAGAGGAAGAGAAGTCAGTGAAGATGCTTGAGAAAGGAATGGCAGAGGTAAGAAAAACTTGGAAAGAATTCCACTAAATTGAAAGAGTGAAGAGAGACTTCTTTTTTAGAAGTCGTAATTTTTGAACACCCCAAATGCCTTCATAAAAACAGAGCAATATATAGTAAAAGCAAAAACTTATGAATAACCTCTATAGGAAAACTATTGAGGAACTGCTGAACTATATTCCACAGTAGTAGCATCTTTTGCATTTCCATGTGAAGTGGTATCTAGTCACAATTTTAATTTACATTTCCCTAATGACTAATGATGTTAAACATCTCTGAATGTGTTTGTTGACCATTTGTATATCATCTTTGGAAAAAATGTCTATTCAATTTCTTTGCTTATGTATAAATTGTATTGCTGATCTGTAAGTGTTCTTTATATATTTTGGATAATGAACTCTCAGCACTTGTATAGTTTTGAGCCTCATTTTGAATGTTTACAAAATTTATTTCACTTAAAAGCGATTGATACAGAAACATTAGTTCAAATATTATGGAATATTTCAAGGAAAACAAATAACAATAAAGATAATAACATCCCTATAAATAATGAAAGTATATTAGAAAAATATGTTTGCAAAAGAGATTCAGTTTATATCCTATTATTGTTTTGTTTTGTTTTTGAGTTGGAGTCTCACTCGGTTGCCCAGACTGGAGTGAAGTGGCCGCTCCCGGGCACCGCAGCCTCACCTGCTGGGCTCCGGCGATCCTTCCGCCTCAGTCTACCGAGTATACGGAATTACAGGCGCGCACTACCACGCCCGGCTGATTTTTTGATTTATTGTAGAGATGAGGTCTCGCTGCCCAGGCGGGTCTCGAACCCGCGGGCTCAGGCCATCCACTCACCTCAGCCTCCCAAAGGCGCGGGATTACAGGTTGAGCCACTGAGCCCGGCTATATGCTATTATTTTAAAAGAAGTATGAAATATTTTTATTGTTTTTTTTGAGTTAGAGTCTCATTCTGTCGCCCAGACTGGAGTGCAGTGGCCGCTCCCGGCCACCGCAGCCGCGACCTGCTGGGCTCCGGCGATCCTTCCGCCTCAGCCTTCCAAGTAGCTGGAACTATAGGCATGTCCTGCCACGCCCGGCTAATTTTTGATTTATTATAGAGATGAGGTCTCACCAAGTTACCCAGGCGGGTCTCGAGCCCGTGGGCTCAGGCAATCCACTCAACTTAGCCTCCCAAAGGCGCGGGATTACAGGCTAAGCTACCGAGCCTGGCTGAAATATTTTTAAATAATATGAAATAAAAAAGAAAAATAAATCAAAATTATAATTAGATAAAAAATTACAAAATTGCAGTGACAGAATTCAGAAGAACATTCAGCACAAGTAAAAGTATTAATTTTAACCTGAAGACTAAACTAGACATAAAGAAGTAGAACATAAAAGCAAATAAACATAGTAATGACTCCATAGGAATATTTAAATAAGAAATTTGGGGCTTTTAAAAAAAAATAGAGATTAAAAGGATTCAAGAGAATGTAAAAAACATTTAAAATGGGCAAAGAAGATAAAACATATGAGCAATACCAGCCTCTGAAAGAAAGCCAAACCAATAAATAGAACATAACAAATATTACACCTTATAATTCAAGTATGTTCCTGGGATACAAAAAAAATTACATTTGAAAGTATATATTATAAGAATAATTCATATAATTGAGAGTATTTATGTTGAATGACCAACATCAGGAAATTTATTGGTAAAAATAATAAATTTAAAAGAGTTGGAATGTCTACATTTTAAAAAGTAAGTTACTTGCATAGGAAATATAACTAGATTACATTATTGTTAGGTGTGTTTTTTGTTTTTGTTTTTGGTCCATGCATATTTCAGGAAAAATTGGATAAATTATTCAAAAAATAGAAAAAGTGAGCTTTTTTATCTACAAAGATATCTTTTACATAACCTCTTATCAACAAGCAAGAACTCAGGAAATACTGTTTTCATGAAAACTTTCTGATAAATAAACTAGAAAATGAGCTTGAAATATCTAGAATGTCTACAGAGACACTGATATAGGACTAGCTGTGAGGATTAAATATACAGCTATTTGATAATCATGACTAAATAAGGGTCAAAATACAGAAAGTGTAGTATGTAATGAAAATATGTTCTAACATTATAAAAGTAGTCCCACTATAAAATATTTTAAAAACTGTGAAAAATTGAGTCTAGTGAAAATTGTGCTTTTTACTAATCTTTTGAGTGTCGGTAATATTTTTATTATTATTTTGAGAGAAATGTGTACAAACTTTATAGTAAGTGAGTAAAAATGAGAAACTCCACTTCTATCCTTCTTGTGCCCTTGAGAATCAGTATTCTTGGTGTGGAAGAGAAATGGCACAGATATAACAGAGATTAGTTAAGTAGAAAACTTGTAGTGCTAAATTTTAATCAAAGTATCAATATGAATTGAGATATTTTCACTATATCGATCTACTTACCTATCTATCCAGCTGGCCTCGCTCTGTCCACTGAAAAGACCTAGAAACAGTGACCATCCAAAGAGCAGTAATTATCTCTATTACATGGATTATATATTGCAATACCTTCTGCCACTATATTTGTCTTCCAGGAATGCCTAACAAAATAACACACACTGAGTGCCCTTAAACAGCAGAAATGCATGTTTATACAGTTCTGGAGGCTAGCAGTCTCAGATTGAAGTGTCAGCAGATTTGATTCCTGATGAGGGGGTCTCTTCCTGGTTTGCAGATAGCTGTCTTCTCACAGTGTCCTTATAGGGTTCTCTAGGAAGAGAAAGATATCTGGTACCTCTTCCTCTTCTTGTAAAGACACTAATCTTATTGTATCAGAATCCCTCCCTTATGATCTCATTTAACCTCAGTTACCTCCCTGAAGGCCTTATCTTCAAATAATCACATTGGGATTAGGGCATCAGCATACGAATTTTGTGTGGACATAATTCCTTCCATAACACCCACTAAAGAAGAGATAATTAATTCCAGATTTGCAGCAGGAAACATAATTTGAGCCTTAAAAATTTTTTTCTTACCAAATAACATGAAAGTTGTCAAAGATTACTAAATATTACTAGGATTGTGTCAAAGGGACTCAACAGCCGAGTTTTAAAAGTTCCCAAAGCCAAATATGTGAAAATTTGAGTATCAGTAAAGATAATAATTACAAAGGTTGAAATTCCATCAAATATTTTAAATGCATTAATTCATCCTGATATTAAAACAGAATAATCAGTCACTTCAAGGGAATGGTAAGAACATATTTATTATCATAAAAAGTAATAAGGAGGAATCAAGCATTTTTCTATTGCCTTTCTATAGGAGTGGTTCTAAAGAAGAAAATAATCTCTTTATAAAAAGTATTCTAGATAATACATGAAAAAGAATGAAAGAATTAGTATAGCTCTCACATTACAATCCCCCAATGAATGAATTGATCTACATATTGAGCATAAATAATTCACAACTTCACAAAATAAGCAACACTAGAAGCCTTTTATCAAAAGAGCAGAATGCCACTTTTACTCTTGCCAAAGGAATCAAGTCTGAGTCTCATCAAGATTCCAGATCCATCTGACAATCCAGAATATTAAGAGGAAATGGGATCATCAAAAATTGTGCTATGAACATGCAATCTGCAACATCCAGACTGTGGGAGGCTGTTAAGTGTCAATAGTTTTCCACAAGAATAAGAAAGTGATAGAGAATCTATAGACTAAAATCAATTTTAAAATTATCTAATTTAAACATAAATTAAACTATAGTGTAAGGATGCCCAATTGGATGATAAAAGTATAAAGAAATGTAAAGAAGTGTTCAATATCAGTCAGAGGGGATGATATGGGAGAGAGACTAATTGGGATTGAATACACAGAGGGGACTTCAGGTGTGGTTAAGCAAAGCTATTTCTTGATCAGGATGATAAATAGAAGGTTATTGATCTTATGACAATTTATTAAGCTATAAGTTTGGTATTTTTGTGTTTTTTCAATCTGTTCATATTTGTTTAAATTACTATAACAGCATTATAATTATTATTACTTTATTTTACAACAAAAGGGATATGATGTTATAATCCCAGAGGGTATTGAATAGAGTAGAACTTCCAAGTGCGTATATGGTCACATAATCATGGTGTATGTCAGACTATGTTTTGAAACCTTGGGTATGTAACTTAATTCCTCTAATGTCTCCAGGTTTCCATCTTCATAATAAAGATACTTTCATCTTCATAATAAAGATGCTTTGCAGGACTGAAATGATGATTAAATTAGATAAATTATCCCAAACACCTGGTGGGTTATTTGGCATTGGACAAATACTTATTGAATCTTAACCTATAACTATCAACTAAGTCATGCAACTGGAGAGCAGCATAGGAAACCCTAGATTAGCAAGGAAACAAATGACATTAGAGGAAATTAGAATTGAAGATGAGAAAATTTGAGCAAGAGAGTTAAGTAACGGTAAGAAAAAGGAACTTTTTTTTTTTAGAAGTTCTAAGAGCACAATGGGTGAGAGAATGAAGATGCCAGGAATGTTGAAATCTGGTATTACACATGATGATGCTTTATGAAATTCTCTTTGGAATATTCATGAGAGTATTGCAATCTTGAGTGTGGATCTTGAGTGTGCCCAAGAGAGACAGTGTCTCCAAAACCTGACCACTTGCAGCTGACTCTCATCCATATTCTTTGGGTCCCCAAGGCTGCACAGGTGACAGCGACAAAGTAAAGCCATGATATTTTCCAAGTGAAGACACATGACATGCCACGAGCTCTTGGCCAAATTAATCTCTGCCCTTCCCTAGACATGTGCAATGCCTCTTTTCAGTACTATTATTTTCTGTTTGGGATGACTACCCTTCAATTAGCTGAATTAATTACACATTTAAATATAAAAAAGCAAGCATTTCAGGGAAGGTGAACAGATTCTTCACTTCCTTCACTCGAGAATATTAGTCATCTTGTCATAACCTAATAATTCATTATTCTGGGTCTTAGTCTTACTATTATAAAAATTGATGTTTAATAACTTTTGTGATTAGCACAGAATCAGATATGAACACTTTCTGGAATTGAAAACGAAGTTAAGTTTAGCCTTTCCTTAAACACTTTAGCTTGTGGATGCCTCTAGAAAGCTATCTGAATTGTGTGCTTCTAAGACCTTTTTCTCAAAAGCATGATGCTCAAGGTCAAAGAAGCCATTTGCTCTAGTTTAACATGGGTGACGGTGGAGATGAACAGATTTGACATATTTAAATAAAACATTCTAATAGCATGTTCTGGTCTTGGAGGCCTCAGGCAGCGTACCATGTGTATTTGTTAGACACTATGGCTTAATTACTCTCATAAATGAATTATACCAATTTCAATTTAAAACCATAAGTGTTACAGTTGAACTAGGGTCAAATTAAACTTTCTGTCAATTATGCAGATTACTTAAGCAATTATGTAAATTGTTAATAAATTCTTAAGTGATGTGAAATTTTTCTTGAGAAAATATCTGTTTTATGCTATTGGACTCAAATACTTGGAGAGCATGGGTACTTGGGGAAAATGAAACCTAGCTCTACATATCTGTCATGAGAGTTTCCTTAGGAGTACTTGTTGTTACAAAGTTAAGCCTTCTGATCACATGAGACTGAAAAGTAGTACATTTTCTATTCAAGAATTTCTTGGTTTTGTATTGTGAAGACTCACAATATTTAGATACAAGATAGCAGTGGAGCTCTGAGGATTGGGGATGGGAGAGAATGGAGGTGTTAATAAAAAGATCCAGAGAGGTGCAGTGGTTCAGGCACACCTGTAATCCCAGTGCTTTGGGAGGCAAAGGTGGGAAAATTGCTTGAGGCCAGGAGTTCAAGACCAGCCTAGGAAACATAGTGAGACCCTGTCTCTACAAAAATTTAAGAAAAATTAGGCAGGCATGGTGATGTGTGCCTGTAGTCCCAGACACATGGGAGACTGAGGCAGCAGGATCACTTGGACCCAGGAGGTCAAGGCTGCAGTAAGCCAGTATGGTACACTGCACTCCAGCCTGCGCAATAGAGCCAATTTCAAGAGAGAGAAAAAAGAAATGATTATGTTTTCACTGAAGAAAACAAAACAAAACAAACCTTAGGTAGAAAAACTAACTCCTTTAAATTACTTTTGGTTTTCAAGTTGTAAAAGAAAACTACCATTTTCAAGAGTTGACATATCTAAAGCCTCCACTAAGCATACCTTCACTCTCTTTAAAATGCTTTAAAGACAAGTACTTGTATATTTTCCTTTTATCTCTAGGTTATTTTTAATGTAAAGTTTAAAAATATTCTTTAGCAGGATGAAGTTTCTTTTTGAAATATAAATGTATGTTGTTGTATTAGGTTGGCTCACTTAGATTGCAAGATTAGCTCAAGACTTTCCAGGTGATGGGGTTTTATAACTCCCAGAGAAATCAGAATAAGCAGTCAATTAGTCAGGTGCTGGGGAGCCCTGGAATGCACTCTGATGCCACAGTACCATCATAGCTCATTGCAGCTTTGAATTCCTGGATTCAAGCTATCCTCCCACAGTCTCCCAAATAGCTGGGACTATAGGTATGCACCACCACACCTGGCTATTTTTAAAAATTTTTTGTAGTTACATGATCTCACTGTGTTTCCCAGGTTTGTCTCAAACTCCTGGTTTCAAGCTATCCTCCCACCTTAGCCTCTCACGTAGCTGGGATTACAGTATAGCATTTTTAGTGAGTAGCAACAATTTCAGTAGTCTCTAACTCCCTAAATTACAATGGTTTCCTGTCTTTCCTTTCCTCTCTGCTTACTTATTACTGTTCCCCATTGACTGCCAGTTCTTTCTATATGTCTAAATTACAATGGTTTCCTGTCTTTCCTTTCCTCTCTGCTTACTTATTACTGTTCCCCATTGACTGCCAGCTCTTTCTATATGTCTAACATTCCTATTCCTTCAAGGGAATGAATTTGGTTAAGTAGTTCCATGATGCTACAAACTAATTCCCACACTGAGGAAAATTATTGGGTCAAGGCATTCCGTGGACTTTTGGTCATTTGGGGCCAGAATAGAGGGATTACATGGTACAAAGCATAGTGACCAGAGCAAAGAAAATCAACTTTGTTGGCCAACTTAGTTTCAGAATGGGGCTAGAAAGCTACCTGACATATATAGACATCTTCATGAGAAAAAGAGGAAGAAGTAACATACAAGTATGCATAAGTGAACAATTCAGTTCTCTCCCTCTCTTCAGAACTATTTATAAGCCTAACATTTGTTGTACTGCAGTACTGAGTTCATAGTCATTTGCATACATTTCCCTCCTTCCAGGTGTGTTAATGGAGGAGGTTTACAAGTCCCAGAAAAGAAATGAAAAGGGATGCTCCACTGTTGTATGACTCAACCATGACAAAGCCAGTTGTGAATCCAGTTGAGACATTCCAAAGTTCACCTGTGACTAATTGAAGCCCTAATAAAGGCAAAACCTCTGACCTTGGTCCTCTGAGTTCCCTATCTTGTGTAAATTAACATTTGAACATGAGTTATGAAATACGTGACATATCAAAAAGGAAAGTACCTGATACTGTGAAATATGCATGTTGATGAGAGGAATGAGAGAATTCAATGAATGCTAAATTATGGGTCTAGAGAGGACTGCCTTTGTTAAAATCGACATGTCCCTATCTGTAAACTCCAGAGTATTCAACAGAAAGCATAGGGGCAAGTGTACCTGGAAAACCTTCCTCTATTTTTAAAAAATTCTTTGTGATACAGAGGAAAGCCTTTATAAAATATTAGATGAAAAGACCCCTTTCATAATGTGTTTGCTTTGTAGTGACTCCCTTTCTGGCTCTTCTACATACTTAAAAGTCATCACCACCTTGAGTAGATTGCTTGCTTTTAAAAAGACATTGCACCTTCCCTAGTTCTGACACAGAGCCACCAGACCTGCATTTTGAAATGTCTTATTGTCATCACCATAAGCATTTCTGTGAAGGCAAGCAAAGCCAAACAAAGCCAAAAAACTTATTTTTTTTTCCTAATCCACACAACAACAATGCATCCTGGACACCCTCTATGGCCCCGGTTTTCAGGGCTACATATGACTGTAGACAGAAAGCTATTTCAAGCATTGAAAACAGTCTTATTACCCTGCCATTTTTGCACAGGTTTTTTTTTTTTTTCCTTTCCCTGTGACATTAGAGAGTCCGAAGTGACATACATTTTTTATAGCTTCATAAAGTCGTCTCCTGACCGGGTCACCCTTCTCATAACTAGGGAGCAGAACGCTTGAAAAAACCCATTCATCAACGTGAAAGCAGCCTCTGTCTGCAGGTTCCAATATGCACAGTCTGGCAAGATCCAGCTCAGTGCAAATGCTAACTTACTCCTTTGCTAATGCCAAATGACCCACTCACTTCTATCAGCACACCGAGGAGGACAAGAAGGGCATGGTGACTGTCCACATCTGCAGAAGTGCTTCTCAAGACAGAGCCCAGAAACAAGCCTTCCTGCTAAATGTACTGAACACATTCAAAAATTAGTTTTATATTTATACTAATTAAATATTCAATTAAACACAGATAAAATTATGGAAGGAAATTTGTTCTTGCCTAATGGACTATAGCCCATTTATTACTTTTTCACAGATATACCATTAAAGTTCCAGTGAAAAACTGTTGGAATTATTACCCTTATTTCTATTTCTTCCAATGCTTTTCCTTTATGCTTTGTTTAGATATTCAGACTTAGAACAGCCTACCTTGACACGACAGGGAGGTAAAAGAAGGGAGGGAAGGTGGGGAACCAGGATAAAATGGTTATTTCTTAAGCTTCTTGTGATAGGCAAAAAAATTCCTCCATTAAAGCAGAAGGGGATCTTTTCTGAGGAATGTAATGGTATGATTCAGAAACATGCAGGCTTTGGGATTTGAAAGCTACATCCTTGTCATGGATGTTAGCTCTGTTAAAATTGAGGTCTTCTGACAGTTACAACCAGCCTTCAGATCAGAATGAACAGGACATTTCACCCCCCAACCCCACACCTGATACACTGGACTCCTGTGTTAAGCCTTTTGGTTTTAGAAACCTGAATTCAAATTTAAATTTGAATTCAGATCATACATGAATTAAAAATGACAAGTCACATACCAGGAATGTATTTTTATGTGGGATTATTGATCTCATAATATTGACTGAATTGTTTGCATGTGTGTATGCACACATTTACATATATGTAATTCAAGGATATATAGAGTAGCTAAATACATGCTTAATTTTATGAAGCCATAAAGAAAAAATATCTTTATGTAAACGTATGTATAATTTCATAAACGGCTCAGAAATAATTGGAATACAATTCAGAAGACAAAATAAAATGATTGCTAGAACATTATTTGCTGGACATTAAAGAAAATCACAATAAGGCTGAAAACATCTTTGTCCTTATCTTCTAGTGTTTTAGCTGGATATCAAATTGGCAGATAAGGAAATGAGACTGTATAAATTTTTCTAGACAGTCATCAATTACACATAGTACATATCTGATGTGACTCTCTCACCCCAGCCCTCTGCCAGATGTGTCACCAAATGTGTCACCACTGGGAACAAGATGGCACCCCTTTTTCTGTCATGATGTCTCCTTCCAGGCAGGGCCTGAGATGGAAGACTACAGTTCTTCCAACCTTCTACAAACTCAATTCACGTGAGCATCACAATAGGGGTGGTAAGTATGCAATGCAAGAGCAGCAGAAGATATAACATATCTTGTCATTTATTCATTCTGAGCAGTAGATGCAAGGCTGTTGAAAACATCCCACCTACATTCATAATTTTTCTTTCTATTTAAATGGAAAATATTCTGAAAATGCTTCAAAAACAGCTTTGGAACACTAAAAGGATTCATCTTTTTAAAGTGGCCATCGACACACATCCGAGCGTGCCTCTTATTTTTGAAACAACAGATGGTAATGCAATGACATCTCATTTGATTTTAAGACCCAATTATAAATTCAAGTATAAAATAAAATATTGGGATTAATAAAGATCACATCTGCGAGCGTCCTCAGAACCTTCAACTATAAATATGAGCCATGCAGTCCCTAAGGCCCCGCTCCCTCTCCTTACCCTGTCCCAGAACTGATTATTTGCACATTGTCATTTGCTCACCCAGAAAACCCTACTTCACCAATCAAGTTGTCTAATTACGTACTGTAAACAGACTTAACCATTTTGATTTATTTTCAAGAAAGCTCCTTAGAAAGTGTACTAAAAAAATGAACGATAAGTATCTTTAGGAGAAAGATTAAGATTTAGAATCATTCTTACTAAGCTTACTACAATGAAATGTAGGTCAATTATTCCCTGATAATATGAGATGCTTTTTAGTAATTAAAAAGTAGCATTTTACTGTCTCTGTTTTCAAAATCCATGTTCTATTTGATGTAAGAAATTAGGTAAAAACAAAATCCTTCATAAGGTGCTTGAATATATCCATGTTCATAAGAGTAAAAAGTAGACAATGAATTTTCTTTTGATATTTCACTAATATTTATTGGATTTCAAGTTTTTTCACACACATTTAGAATATCATACCAGTGTTGGATTATAATCTTAATCTGAAGAAATCATTTATTTGATGGCATCCTCATAAAATAAAGCTCTCAGCAATTCTATACCTAGAAATGCCATGCCAACTTTTATTTGTTTTCTCTACTTAATTTTTAATCTTCAAAAGCTAAGAGTTAATTTTGCTGGATATTCTAAGTACTTTAACAAAGTCATGTGACAACAGTGGAAAAATGCCCGCAAGGTATAATATGACCTTAAATTAATGTTCTCTGCTCAATCCTATTTCAAATATAATCTGTGTTTACATTTGATTTCTCTAAAATCCCCCTGCAGTTTTTGGACAGATGGTACATGCAGCTTTCCTTCCCTCTCCTGACTACTGACTACTCAGTTATGTCAATTACAAAATGAACTGTACTTTCAGACACATTAGGAGGGCTGGACTGTAAATTTCATGGGGGCAGAGATGGGGCCACATAATTCTCTATTTGATTACATCCTTGACATCAGCACAGAGGCATGTTGGCACTTAGTAGTTGTTCAATAAATATCTGCAGAATAAGTGAGTTAATAAGAGGAGCTTTACTGCTAGTGCAAGCATGATAAAACAAAGAAAGAGTTTAAAAGTTTTAGACTGGAGGGGAAGGGTGACACTTTCCCCCATTACTTTTCAAGAGTATAAGATGAAATAAATAAATACATACATAAACAAATACATAAATAAATCAGAATAAAATATTGGGTGAAAGAGGATATAAGAGTTTTTAATAAATAACCAAGACCCTGGAGTCTACTGCTCTGAGAGCTGACACAAATGACTTTACTCGTAAATTGAGAGCTTCCCTTCAGCCTTTAGGTTTGAAGAAAATTCTATGGAGATACACATACTTCAGGATCTGGTTCTAGATTGTGCTTCTTTTAACAATTGCCCTTTGAGTCTTACAGAATGAAATGCACTAATGATGTCTTTGTGACACTCAAGAAAAATTGTCAAATTCAGATAGAATAACCAAACTCTAGCAACCTGAGATCACCAAACAGTTGGAATCCATATATATAATTATATGGATAATATTGTCATGTGGATTTCCCCTTTAATTTTAAATTAGGTGTGCTGATTCTAAAGATGCGAACAATCTTCTAACCCCAAATCCTAGTGTAGCTGCAAGATTAAAGGCTTAAGCAAAGTTTTTGATTTAGGTTCTGTTTTATCCTGAAAAAGGAAGAGACCTAGAAATGACATTGGAAAATCTTTAGTCCTTCTCACCAATGAGAAATCTGAGTCTCTGAGAAATTTGTTGTCTCAAGGTCACTCGCTATATAGGTAAAGGTTTATTTGAATTCAGTCTTGCTACCCTAGACCTTTTGCTTATCCCACCAAAACACACTATTGAAACAATAAAATTACAAGCAGAATAGTTGTATGACTATCTACTTTGTTTCCTAAAAAAGAATGTATCCAAAGTCAAATAAGGGGAATGAAAATAGAAATTTCCAGCATGTGATCAAAGTCAATTATTTTTTTATCTAGGAAAGACCAGACTATTGTGCTTCCACAATCCCATATTCAGCTTTTTCATGGACTTGGCCTCTATCTGCATTTGATATACGCCTCAAACTTAAAATAACCCAAATTAATTTTATCACCTCTTCAAAACATTTTCATCCATAATCTGTATTAATGAAGAATACCCAGGACAGAAACTCCATTTCTCCCTTACCCCTAATCCCTTCATCATCAACTCTAGAGACATCCAACATCTAACAGCAATGTAAATTTGTCCCTCTTCAGTCTTCTTTTTCACAAGTCGGTGGTCCACACTCTCATCGTAGCTCGCCTGCTTTGGTGCCAGAGTGAACTTTTATTCTTGTCCTGCATTTTAATGATTTATTTTCTCATTTGTTCCCTCACTTAGTTGGGAAATCCTTTAGTACAAAGACTGTCTTTATATTACAGCACAGGTCAGTTCTCACAGCTGGCAGCACACAGATAATAAAGCAGAGTACCTAACATGTAGTTGACACGCAGCAAATATGTGCTAAGTTATCAAGTGAATGGACCTAGCATAGTCTCTGGGCATATCATGATCACTCAGTAAATGTTAAGTAACAAATTTCTCTATCACTGGTATCATAATATTAGAAATAAAAAATGGAAAAATGTCAGTGTCCAATTCCAAAAATTTTTTGAGAATAATTTAAATGAAATAATAAAAAGGTTCACTGTATTTTTATTACATGTGTGAGTAGAAAAAAAATTCTTCAGAAATTGAATCTATTTAAAATCCTCATTTTATGTAAAATCTGCAATTACTAAAAAAAAAAAAAAAAAACCTACAAAAACTAACATACAAAAACACTATCATTCCATCTGTGAAAAATTATTTTCCCAATGAACCACTTAATTTTTTGGTTTCTTGAGCTTATTCATGTGTATTTGCTAACGGTAATATAAATTTCTTTTCTTTTTCAAGTTTTGTTACTAAGTCTGGTTATATGTTTCATTTTTTAAGAGAATTGACAGGTACAAAAAGAGGTCAAAGGATTCACTCAGGTTCATACCAAGTGTCAACAACTTTACCAAGATTAGATTATTGGCTTGGGACAGGATATTCTGCCAAAATTTGTCCTTATGGCCATTATACATATTTTTTTTAACGTGTTATCTCTAATGGAAATAATAGGCAGCCAGCTGAAGCTAGCAGATGAAAGAAACTTTGCTTTGATGATTTAAAAAATGATATTTGGACTCTGATTTTCACTGAGCAATAAGAAGAAAAAATATGTCAACATATGTTTCCAGAATTGAGGATTATTCTTACCGCTCTTTTTGCCAAGAACCTTTTCTCAAGAGTTTGTAATGTAAGAAATGCCATGAATCAGATGTGCTAATGAATGACCAATATAGGCAGTGTTTCTTGTAATCTGCTCTGCAAAAACTACTGTGATGGGGAAATTTAGTATATTAGTTCAGTAATTTATCTTTCTTATTGTAGGAGAGAAAGAGAGAAAGGGAGAGGGGGGGAGAGAGAGAGAGAGAGAGAGAGAGAGACATATTATAATAGTACATAGTACATGGCCGGGCGCAGTGGCTCAAGCCTGTAATCCCAGCACTTTGGGAGGCCAAGGTGGGAGAATTGCATGAGCCCACGGGTTCGAGAACAGCCTGGGCAACCTGGCGAGACCTCATCTCTACAATAAATCCAAAAGAAGAATTTTTATTACTGATTTAATTTTCTGACATGTTAATGTGTTCAGATTTTCTCTTTCTTTATAATTTAATCTTTGTAGATTGCATGTATCCAGATATTTATCCATATTTTATATCCTATCTAATTTGTTGGTGGTCCGTTGTTAATAATGCTGTCATGATCTTTTGTATTTCTGTGGTATCAGTTGTAATGTCTCCTTTTCATCTGTTTTTATTTTTGAGTTATGCCTTTTTTTCTCACAGTCTAGCTAAAGGTTTGTTGATTTGTTTTACTTTTTCAAAAATCAACTCTTCATTTTGATCTTTTGAAATGTATTTTACTTTATATTTTGTTTATTTCTGCTCTAAACTTTATTATTTCTTTTTCTACCTGTTTAAATTTAGTTTTTTTTTTTCTTGAGGTACATCATAGAAGTTTTTCTTTAAATTAGAAGCTTTTCTTTTTTGATGTAGATACTTATTGCTAGAACAGCTTTCATTGTGTTCCATAAGTATAAATATAATGCTTTAATTCTTGTTTGTCTCACAAAATTTTTAAATTTTCCTTTTAAATTCTTTATTAGCCCTTTGATTATTCAGGAGCATATGTTTAATTTTCATGTATTTGTTAAGTTTCCAATTCATTTTCATTGATATCTAGTTTTATACCACTGTGATCAGAAAACATACTTCATATGATCTCTATCTTTTTAAGTTTATTAAGACTGGCCTTGTGGCCAAGCATACAGTCAATCTCGGAGAATGGTCTATGTGCAGTTCAGAAGAATGCATATTCCATAGCTGTTTGATGAAATGTTTTGTAAATGTCTGCTAGAACCATTTGGTCTATGGTATAGTTTAAATATGACATTTCTTTTCTTATTTGCTATCTAGATGATCTGTCCATTGTTGAAAGTGACATGTTAAGTCCCCCATTGTTATTGTATTGCAGTCCATTTCTGCCTGTAGATATAAAAATACTTGTTTTATATATTTGAGTACTCTGATGTTGGTTACATATATATTTACAAATGTTATATCCTCTTGTTTGGTTGATCTTTTTATCATTGTAAGGTAACCACCTTTGTCACTTTTTACAGTTTTTGACTTAAAGTCATTTTATCTGATATAAGAATGTGTTCATAAAGTTTTTGGTATTCATTTGTTTTAGATATCTTTGTCCATTCCTTCAATTTCAATTTGTATGTATCTTTAAGGATGAAGTTAGTATCTTGAAGATGTTATGTAGTTGTGTTTTGTTTTTTAATCCATTCATCTACTCTGTCTTTTTTTTTTTTTTTTTTTTTTAAGTTGGAGTCTCACTCTGTCGCCCAGACTGGAGTGCAGTGGCCGCTCCCGGCCACCACAACCTCGACCTGCTGGGCTCTGGCGATCCTTCCGCCTCAGCCTTCCAAGTAGCCGGAATTACAGGCGCGTGCTACCACGCCCAGCTAATTTTTTGATTTATTGTAGAGATGAGGTCTCGCTGCCCAGGCGGGTCTCGAACCCGCGGGCTCAGGCAATTCACTCACCTCAGCCTCCCAAAGGCGCGGGATTACAGGCTGAGCCACCGAGCCCGGCTTACTCTGTCTTTTAATTGAAGAATTTAATTCATTTATATTTTAGGTTATTATTGATAGGTAAGGACTTACTCCATTTTGGGAGTTGTTTTCTGGTGGTTTTATGGCTTTTTTTTTTTCCTTCCTCAATATCCTACCTCTATGTTGTGGTGGTTTTCTGTGGTGCTTAGTTTTGTTTTCTTTGTCTTTTTAATTCGTGTATCTGTTGTAATTGCTTTCTTTGTGGTATTGTAAAGCTAAAATAAAAAGTCTAGTAGTTATAATAGAAATACTCTAGGTTTTCATTTCCCCTAGAATTTATGTGTTTTTGCTTTTGTATACATCTTTATCTGTTTTGTGCTTCTTAACAATAAATGATAGTTGTTGCTGGTTTTGGCCATTTTTATTTTAAATCTTCATACTAGAGAACGGAATAATTTTCATAGCATCATTTCAGCCCTGGGGAAGTCTGAGTTTGATTGTGAATTTACTTGCATTGGTAAGCTTTATATTTTCTTGTGTTTTCATGATAGTAATTTTTTAAAATTCCAGTTTACCACTGTCTTAAGTACTTCTTGTAAGGCCACTGTAATAGTAATGAATTCTCTCAGATTTTGCTTGTCTAAGAAGGTCTTTATTTTTAATTCATTGCTGAAGGGTAGAATGACTGGATGTAATATTTTTGGTTGACACATGTTTTTATTTCATCAATTTAATATACCATCCCATTTTTCCTGGTCTGAAGGATTTATGCTGAGAAATCTGCTGATAGTTTAATGGAGATTCCCTAACATGTGACTTGACACTTGTATGTCTCATACGTCACCCAGTCTTTCTACATTCTTTTTCATTCTTACTGTTCTCCCCCGCTCACTGAATTACTTCAAAAGACCTATCTTTGCCTTCATAATTTTTTTTTACTTGATTTAGTCTGTTGTTGAAGCCTTCTATTCTATTTTTAAAATTTCATTCACTCAATTATTCATCTCCAAGATTTATGCTTGAGTCTACTTTATGATGTCTATCTCTATTGAATTTTTCATTCACAACATGAATTTCTTTTTTTATTTTATTAAACTGTTTGTATTCTTTTATACTACTCTGATTTTTCTTAATACCACTACTTTGAATTCCTTTTTTAGGTATTTTATAGATATTCTTTCTTTGAAGTCTGTTACTAAAGACTTACTGTATTCCATTGGGGAAATCATGTTTTACTGCATTTTCATGTTTTTTATGTGCCTACATTGTTGATATCTGCACACAATTCAATATTCATTCTAATTTTTAAAATCCTATCATCAAACTTAGAAAATAAGGGATCTTTCTCAAGCTGATAAAAGGCATCTATAAAAAATTTATAGGTCACGTCATATTTAATGCTAAACAGAGAATAATTTCCTTATAATATCAGGAATGATTGTTATCAGCATTTCTATTTCACATTATACTGGGAAATCTAGCCAGAATATTAGGCAGGAAAGAAAGTAAGCGGCATTCACAATGTAAAAAAATTTTTAAATAAATAAATAAAGTATAATGATTGCCTACTTAGCAAATTCAATGAACCACTGGGTGTGGTGGCTTACTAAGTGTGGTGGCCCAGCACTTTGGGAGGTGGAAGCAAGAAGATTGCCTGAGCCCAGATATTCAAGACCAGTCTTAGAAACTTGGCCAGACCTCATATCTCCAATAAATCAAAAAATTAGCCAGATGTGGTTATGTGCACTTGTAGTTCCAGCTTCTTGGAAGGCTGAGGTGGAAGGACAGACCAGTAGATCAAGGGTACAGTGGCTGTGATCATGCCACTGCCCTCCAGCCTGGGTGACAGAGTGAGACTCTGACTCGAAAGAAAGAAAGAAAGAGAGAAAGAGAGAAAGAGAGAAAGAAAGAAAGAGAGAAAGAAAGATAGAAAGGAGGGAGGGATGGAAGGAAGAACTTTAAAGAACTTATTAAAAAAACTAGATTAATAATGTATATTATCAAGTTTCCAAGATACAGAATAAATATGCAAAATTCTACTGTATTTCTCTTGTTAGTAACAAATAATGTGAAATTAAAATTTAGATAACAATATTATTTCCAGTATCATAAAAACATAAAATACTTAAGGATATATCTGACAAAAAGATGGCAAAACTCACATAATGCAAACTATAAGACATTACTGAGAGAATGTTTTAAAAATATAAAAAAGAGAAGAGATATACCATATTTTTATATTGGAAGACTCAATATTCTTAGGGTATCAATTCTCCACAAATTGGTCTATACATTCAACCCAATCCCAATTAAAATCCTAGACTTCTTTTTCTTTCTTTTTCTGGTAGAAATTGACAAGCTAATTGTAAAGTTCATATGAAAACGCAAATGATCTAAAATAGACACAGCTTTGGTAAAGAACAAATGAGAACCTATGCATCTTGAGTTGAAGATTTATCATATTTGAATGGATAAGACATTGTGGCACAAATATAGACAACTAGCTAAATGGAACAAAATAGAGAATCACATTTATGGCTAATTGTTTTTTAATAAAAATGTTAAGACAATTCAGTGATGAAAGAATAATTAATAATTGTTTTAAAAATTTGTGTTAGAAAAAATCAGGAGATGAATAATCAGAAAATATAACTTTGATAAAATTTGACTCAAAATAAATCATGGATCTAAATGTTAACCTAAATCTATAAAACTTCTCAAAGGAAACATAGAGGGAATTGTTGCAAAAAGATTTATGTTACAGAAAGATTTCTTATATCTAATGCAAAGAAGGCATAATCCAGAAAAGCCAAAATTGATCATACTAAGTTCACGAGCATTAAGAACCTCTAATCATTGAATAAATGACAATGTTAAAAGAATCAAAAGAAGGCAGGGCTCAGTGGCTCAAGCCTGTAATCCCAGCATTTTGGGAGGCCAAGGTGAGAGGACTGCCTGAGCCCACAGGTTTAAGAACAGCCTGGGCAACATGAAGAGACCTCATCTTTACAATAAATCAAAAAATTAGCTGGGTGTCGTTTGGCATGCCTGTAGTTCCGGCTACTTGGAAGACTGAGATGGAAGAATTGCCTGAAAAAAAAAAAAAAATCAAAAGACAACAAATAGACTGGGAGACAACATTTTCAACACCTGAAAAAGCACTCATATCTAGAATATATTTTTAAAAGTTCCTCTCAGTTCAATAAAGAAAAACAAACTTCAAGACATAATGAGCAAACAAGCACATTAATAGATTCTCAACATCATTAGTCAGTAGAAAAGCCAGAATGGGATAATTCCATACACCTATCAGAATGTCGAAAATTAAAAAGACTTACCATGTGAAGTTTTGTCAAGTCTATGGAACAACTAGATCTCTCGTACATTTTTAGTGGGAATACAAAAAAGTGCAAGCACTTTTCAAAAGATTAGTAGTTTCCTAAAAACTGATCATATACTTACCATATAACTCACCAATTCTATTCCTAGATACTTACCCAAAATATATTAAAACATAGTAGAAAATCATTACAAGTTTGCATTTGAATGCCATAGCACCTTCATTTATAATAGCCCAAATGGTAACAAACCATTATTCATCGAGGATAAACAAAAATTGTGGCAATGCATGCAATGAAATGTTATTTTGTAGTAAGAAAGGAAGCACATAGCAACATGAATGGATGGCAAAATAATTACACCGACTGAAAGAAGAAAGACAGTAAAATAAGAGTAAATACTAAATCAGTCCATTTATGTGAAAATCTAGAAAATGCAATGTAGTCTAAAGTGACAGAATGCAGCTAGTTGTCTGGGATGAGATTGGGGAAAGGAGAAAAGTATCACAAAAGGCAAAGAAATTTCGGGTGTGATGATATGTTTATTTAATTGATTGTGATGATAGTTTCTTGCGTGTGTGTGTATGCATGTGTACATGAATATTTGTATATTTGTAAATGATGTATTTATATCAAAGCATCAAACTGTACACTTTACATATGTACAGTTTATTGTGTATTATTTACACATCAACATAGCTGCTAAAAATTCATTTTTTAAAGACAAAGTAACAATAAACACAATATTTAGAAACTCTTTCTGGGCAGAGAATTGAGGGTGTAACCCAGTTGAAAGTGAAAGAGGAGAAGAGAAAGGAGATTAGTTAGGGAGAAGGATAAAAAAAAAATAAAGAAGTGTTAAAAGCATGACAATGGTGTATTTTTTGAGCTAGCTGGGAAATACATAGTGTTTTTTATTATTCACTACACTTTTTATATTTTCATGTAAGTTTCTGCACATTAATGAAATATTTAACAATAAAGATAAATGAGAAAATAATAAGCACAAACCATTAAATGGTAAAATTCTCTTAATTAGACAAGCCTAGCTGTATTCAAAGATTTGAAGTTGCCACTACTACTGAAAAAAATTAAATTTCTAAACACTGTACTAAAATGTTACAAATTTTTCTATTTCCTTTGAAACTAGCCTAACTTTACCATAGAACGAATAAGGTTACATGTTTGTTTGTTTTTTAATAAACACAAAAATTTACTCTCCCAGTATTAAAGCTTGAAATTTAAATTTGTCTTATCTGAGTTCCTTTCTCAAGAAAGTACTCGCAGGCCTAGAGTGTCAAAAAACTGAAACTCACCAGATTGCCACATCCGGAAAATAAGATGTCAAACCCTTCCTGTTTACCATCTCCTCTTCCTAACTCTGTAATTCCTGTTTACCAACTCCTCTTCCTAACCCCTCTGTAATTCCTGTTTCTTCCTTACCTCTCCCTAATTTCTTTTTGCTACATTCCTGGCCCATTATATAAGCCCCTGACTTCAGTGGGACAGGAAACACAATTGAGAAAGAAATTTCTGTGCTCCTTGGCGGATATCACCCCATCAAAAGTCTTCTTCCTTGGCCATACTCATTGCATTAGTGGTTGGCTTTCTGTGTGTGGGGAGCAACAGCATGCTGACTAAATTCCTGGTGTTTCGGTATAAGCTTCCTCTCCAACTTTCCTTGATGCCATGAATCTTGAAAAAAGTGTAAGAATTATATCAGTTTCAGAAAATCATCTAAAGTGCATGGACCTTAGAATAGGAGTCCAGACAGTACATTGGCCTGGAATGTACCTTATTTATGTCCTATTTGTGATCAAAATTATAAAGACAATAATAGTCTTCAGTATTTAATTTTGGACAAAACAAATTTAAATTCCGCATTTAGATTTTGGTGGAAAAAGCCTAGCTGAGCTATTTCTTGTCTCTGAAAGTCTCCCCTAATGTGTCAGTAGAAGGCTGCTATCTGGATTAAAACTCTCTTGTCTGCCTTATCTGAAATCTCATGGATACACGAAGTAAAGTTTGAGGGGAACTTTTGAAGTTAAAAATTGTATAACGATAATACCAACCACTGCTATTTAATGAGTCTCCACTGAAGCTGAAACAGCGATAGACACTGAAGGGCCACTGCCAGGGCCACCGTCAGTCGCTAGCAAACCACATTCCCTCCCTTTTCCTGAAAAGGGGCCCAAACCCAGCCCCCGCCTAAAATGGCGACCCGGCAAACCAAGGGGGCATCTGAAACGGCACCTTCCAGGTTCTTCTTCCACAGTCCGGCTCACCTTTTCCCACGCCCACGAAAAATCCACCAACCTGGATGGAGCTCCGCCAGCCGACCAATAATTGACAGGTCACCCTAAACCCCCATAAAGGCTGGCGTGCCCTTGCTTCAGTGCTACAGACTGACCCTCAGGTCCTGTAGCCCACCACGTTCGACCCATTAAATCTCTTGGCATTAACGGGTGTTGAGTCCCACTGTGCGCCACGGTCTTTCAGACACTACATATCTTATTTGAGCACTACCAAAAAAAGAGTTTTCAAATGTAGAGAAAAGGGAAACCTTGTATACTGTTGGTGGGAATGCAAATTAGTATAGACATTAAGAAAAGTGGTATGAAGGTTTCTAAAAGAAAATTAAAAATAGCACTACCATATGATTCAGCAATCCCAATACTGGTCATAGATGCAAAGGAAATGAAATCAGTATGTCAGACAGGTCTGAGCTCCCATGTCCATTGCGGCATTATTCACAATAGACAAGATATAGAATCAGCTAAAGAAAATATGTCTATATACACAATAGAATACAATTCGGCCTTTAAAAAATAAGAAAATTCTGTCATTTGTAACAACATGGATGAACCTGAAGGTTATTATGTTAGGTGAACTAAACCAGATACAGAGAAATAATAATAAACTTATAGCTAAAGTGGTCCAAAACAAGCAAAAGACACAAATGCCAAAATGAGCAATGAAACTGAAGACATTATTAGAGATGTACAAATAGATAAACATAAGAGATTATTATGAATTACTTGGGAGCCCCTTCGGGTCTCCTCACACTGTGGGAGCTTTTCTGTCCTCTCAATAAATCTTGCTTTCAATAAATAACTCTATGCCAATACATTTGACAATATGAAAAACGTGCAAATTATTTGAAAGACAGACTATCAAAAGCAACAAGAGATGATCTATATAGTAGCATACTTTAACAAGAAATTGAATTCATAATTTAAAATCTTCTGACAAAGAAATGACTGTGCGGGCAAATATCTAAGAAATAAATAAAACCAATTCCATGCATTATTTCAGAAAACTTAAGTGGAAGAAATATTTCCCAACTTATTGTGCAAAATCAGAATTACTCTGAAATCAAAGCCACATAAACACCATTAAAAAAACTACAAAACAATATCCTTCATTAATATGTATGGAACATTCTAAACAAAATGCTTATAGATCAAATCCTTCAATGTGTAAAAACGATAATGCATCAAGATCAAATGTGGTTTATTACAGAAATAAAAAATGGCTCAACATTTAGAAATTAATCATTGTAGAACAACAGATAAGCAGATTTAAAAAAAATCCAATCATCTCATCAGATATCGGAAAAAATTTGACAAAGTTCAATTACCATTCGTTATAAAATTGCCAGCAACCTGGTAGAAGAAAAGTTCTTCAATTTGATAACATCAATGAAAAATGTGTTGTTATAAGTATTTTAATAATCTATTATACTAAATGTTGAAAGACTGAATATGTTCTCAAAAGCAAGGAAGTTCACTATCATCACATCTATTTTACATAATATTGGAGATCCTAGCCAGTACAACAAGACAAGGAAAAGAAATGAAGGCATTCAGATTGGAAAGGAAGAAGCAAAATTATTTTTGTTTGCAGATGTTATTGCTTATGTAGAAAATCTTAAAGAAGCTACAGAAAAGCTAATAGAACAGATATGTAAGATTTTGCAATGCCACAGGATACACAGTTAACATACAAAAAGTCAAGCAATGAGTAATTGGAAATTAAACTACCATTTAAAATAGAACTGGGGGAACATAACATTAATAAGGGAACCTGATCCCAACCCAGGTGAAGTGAGAACTAATGGGAGGCCCAAACTTCACCTGTACGATAACCACTTATGTGCCTAATCCTGAATTGTGGCCCACATCTTTAAAATAAAATTTTTAAAAAATAGGTACCAAAATCATAAAATATTCACGGATAAATATAAGAGATGTACAAGATTTATTCTGATACTAACCACAAATCACTGATGAAAGAAGTCATAGAAAACTTAAACAAATCGAAAGATAAGCCATGTTCTTAGGTAAGAATTGCTAATCTCCTTAAGATATCAATTATCCACATATGTAAATGTGAAATGTAGAATCTTAAAACTTTTACAACATATAGAAAATACTCATAACACTTGATTAAGCAAAGACTTCTCAGGATATAATAAAACATGAAACAAAAATAAAAATTGATAAAATATACTTCACTAAAATTTAAAATACTTGCTCTGTGAAAGACATTGTTGAATAAATGAAAGACAAACCACAGATTGGGGTGAAACATTTGCAAATATATATCTGATAAGGGCATATTGTATGTATGTGTGTGTATACACCTATATATGTATATGGAGATAGAGAATAAAAATATTTTAGAACAGAGATTTTACCAAATGAATGGCAAATAAGCACAAGGACAATCCTCAGTATCATTAGGTATTAGGGAAATACAAATTAAAATCATAATGCAATATCTCTACACACTTATTTGAATGACTTGAAAAAATAACTTGACAATAACTTGACAAATGGTGATGAAATGTGAAAAATCTAGGACTCTCATACATTACTAAGTGAGATGTGAAGTGGTACAGTCACTTTGCAAAACACATTGGTAGTTTTGTATGAAGTTAAATCTATCAAAAGTTCCAACACTCCCACTTTTAAGTATTTACTCAAGAACAATGAAAACATATATTTATGCTAAGATTTGTGAATTAAAGTTCATTACAGCTTTATTCATAATAGCCTGAAAATGGAAACCCCCTAAGCATCCATAAACTTGAAAGTGAATAAACAAATTAAGGCACATAGATATATGATGGATTCAACAAGAAAAAATAATTCAAAAGCATGGATGTCTTTCAAAGTGATTATGCTAAGGGGACATGACTGTGATCTTACATCTATCTGACATTCTATTAAAAGAAAAGCTCTAGGAACAGAAATCAGATTAGTGGTTTTCAGGAGCTAGGCATAAAAGAAAGAGATTAATAAAGAACTAAAGAAAGAGGAGTGAGGAAACTTTTCAGGACGATGAACATAGTCTATATCTTGATTGCTTTACTGATTATATGATAACATATATTTTTTCAAAGTTCGTAGAACTGTCCAATTTATAAGGGCAAGTTTTATTGTATGTAGATTA
The DNA here is from genome assembly GCF_000164805.1 of Carlito syrichta. Lineage (NCBI taxonomy): Eukaryota > Metazoa > Chordata > Mammalia > Primates > Tarsiidae > Carlito > Carlito syrichta. Next base: position 1,335,784 of record NW_007248370.1, read on the forward strand.
TACTTCAATAAACCTGTCTTTAAGAACTTTTTAAAGAAGCAAAAAATAAAACCTAACAAAACTCTTACTATTGTTGAAATACTTAAATATAATTAGATAGTCTCAGAAGACAAAATGAGAGTCTGAGAATTCATTATATTTCTGGACCATATGTGCATGGTTGGGAGACGACCCAAGTAAAGTGGTAAGATGAATGAATCCCATAAGAAGAAGAAGTAGTGGCTTAAATTACCTAGAGAATGACATCTTTGGCATTACTGTCATCTTGGGTATTCACCTGGTTACAGATTTCCTCTAACTAAGATGGTAGAAAAAAATAGCAGTAGATTCATAAACTCATGTGATGTAGTCAATTGTTAATATTCCTATGGATGTTTGTACACTGAACGTAATTAAAGTATGTTTGACATTTATGAGATTGATGAATGACTTCTATGAGTTTTGCAGAGGTCTTTGGCTTCAGGTTCACTATTTAACTCTACCAGTGATGGAGATAGCACATTTAAATCATGCAAAAGTATACTATGATAAGTACATTTTCATTAAAATATTCGCAATATATGTTACTTTTTTAATTTATAAAGAAATGAGGTTTATTGCTCAGAGTTCTGCAGGCTGGGAATTACAAGAAACATGGTAATGGCATCTCCTTGGCTTTTTAAAAAATTTTTAATTTTAAAGATGTGGGGTACAATTTAGGGTTAGGTATACAAATGTTCATTATGCAGGTACCCTTGTTGAGATGTGCCTCCCCACCCCCGGGACTTTCCCACTACTACCAATCCAGCTCCCACCCTACCCTGGCAGTTTCCTTTTACTGACAATTCCTTTCTTATAGTATTACAATAGTTGTTCAAGATCTGCTTATGATTGAGAACATGTAGCAATATATTATTAAAGGGTACATACATTATGGTCTATTAAAATCCATTAAAACATTTGATAAGATTAGGAACTTTACTATATTTGATAAGATTAAAGATTGATTGTGTATTAGAAAAAAATTAAAATTTCTATTTCTAAATAGAGTGGTTCGTTTGGGAAAAAGATAAATTAGTGTAATATAATCTAAGACTCCAATCCAAGTTTAATATAAACAGGAATCTTAAGCAAATATTCCCCAAAATCTAGCTGATACATTGAATTCTGTTTGCCTGGGTTCACCTAGATTAGAAATATTAGAACATAACAGAAAATATGGTTTAAAATGTTTAAAATCAAAATAAGGAAATATAGAAAGCCTTACAAAATTTTCCATGTCAGATTTCTAATGGAAACAATTCAGATAAGAATTTGGATTTTGAAAGCATTATCTAAATCAAACTTCTGAACTACCTACCAAAGTTCACTTGTTAATACACTGTTTCTATTTCTTACTATTCAGAAAGATTTTTCTTTTCAGCAATTCCATTTTCTCAACCATTGCTGATTCAGACTACAACAATTTCTATGAAGAAAAGTATATTAGATGCCTATGCATTTTGATATTTAATCAGACAAATACATTTCATCTCAGTTTACATTATTTTGTCCCAAAAAATCTCATGAGCTCCTTTATAGCTATGGACAATTAGCACAACAAAATGTTTATGTCAAAGAATACATGATTTCTCACAGGTTAAATGTTTTGTTTAATATTTTTTCTGCTTTTCCTAGAAGTTTTACCTTGAAGATGAAGTTAGTAATCATAAAATTGGAAGAAAAATAATCTGCTAAACTCAACAAGAAAAACTACCCTTATAGAGAAGAAATTTGACTTGTCCTGTATCCATCTGAAATACTCCTTTGGAGAATACCCTTCCATAGAGTTTCCCTTAGTTCTTAACAGAAGCCAGAATGTCAGGACATCAGAATGAATTCTCAGATTATTTGATTCATTGTCACAAATACACACACACTCATATAGATATACAGTGATTCCTCATTTAAAGATGGGTAAATGTGACATTAGGTAATTGCACTATTGTATGCACATCACAGAGTGTACTTACACAAACCTTGATGGTATAGTCTACTACCACCTGTATGGTACAGCCTATGACTCCTAGGCTACAAGCATATGCAACATATAAGTGTATTGAATACTGTAGGCAATTGTAACACAATGTTAAGTATCTGTGTACCTAAACATATCTAATCATAGAAAAGGAACAGTAAAAATATAATATCATAATCTTATGGGACCACAGTTCGTCATTGACTGAAATGCCATTATATGGTGCATAACTATATATGTATATAGATATAAAGTTTACCAACTTCTCATGCTCAATAAAAATAATAATTATGGTACAAGCATAAAGACCAAGGATTATCCTTTATATACTAACATAAGTGCACATTGCTGTCAGATGGTGTCTATCTGACAATGCTAATATTGTGTACTACAAATGAAGTTCACCAGTTAATTCACTTCATTTCTTGGTTAAGACAGGTAGTGATTGGGTTGTAATGTTATAGTATTTTAATATGGTTGCCCAATTCAAAATCTAGATATCAGCTTTGTAGTTATGACAATTCAATTGTATTAGCATACTCAGTGATATCTGGATTCCAGGATACTGAGCTATGGCTAACAAATGCATAAGAGACCGATGGATAAAACCAGAATGCCAATTTGTTAAATTTCAGAAAGGTTCATAGGTAGAAGACAATTGAGATATTCTCTCTCAGTGAACAGATTTACACAAGAAGCTTTATACCAGAGGATTATTGCTCAGAGATCATGGGATTAGGGCAAGAGGAAATAGCTATTTGATCCTAATGGTTGGGTGTCATGTGATTTGATATTCTGGTGCCTCTGTATTAACACTTGTAAGAGCCTGGGTACCCGCCTTCTGTATTGCCTAGAGACAATAGCCAATGAGAGCTTCCCTAACTTGCTTTTTCCCTTGGCTTTCAGGGCTACCATCACCCTCAATGACAGTTTTCTTTAGATGGTTTATACTAATAGTCACATTCCCATGAAATATTGACCTAGGAAACATTCTGATTCTACACATACTACTCACTACCCATTCTCAATGGCACCTCATTAAGAAGTTCCAGTAACTGACAAATGAGGTAGCATTCAGTATTTTATATATTTTCGAATTAGAAACCAGAAGACTTTAGAAAATCTGTATCTGCTGGTTCAATGCTCTCTTGTTTCTCTTTCATTTTGAATCTAACTAGAGAAATAAAATTGTTATTTTGAAGCCTTATGAGAAGGCATAGTTAGATGGAGCGCCATAAAATGCAAGTAAACATTTTAAAATTTCTCTGATAATTAAGATGCTAAGTTAGTGATATATTTTCCTGGTATGTGCTAATGGATCTATATATATAACAAATCCTCATTAGCAGGCAATGAGCAGTCAGTGTTATTGAGAAGTAGACAACAGGGGTCATTTTAAGGAAAGTTCTACAAATTACTCTCAGGTACATACAATGAAACACAAAGTAGAAATGCTCCTGAACTTTGATAAAGCAATATTGTTTGAATGTATCAGGTTTATAATAAGTATCCACTGATATGAGTTCTAATTGACATAATCGTTTGTTCATATATAAGTAAATTCATGATTTTATTTTAAAATAAAATGTGAATAGTCAACTTTACGTTAACTGCCATTTTTAAAGCTGCATGTGTCAATTCTGAACCATGATAACATATTTAGAATTTCTCAAAGTTTCTTAAAACTATGATATTTGGTAAATTACTTTCAAACTGAAGTGATGAAGAAGTTGTCTCAAAATTAGGTGAAAAGATACTGTGGCCTGGCTATTGTAAGATGGATAATTTTTATGCCTTAATTACCTGAGCAATTATCTCACAGATAAAGTCCTCTTACTTGAAGACACATAAGAAATGCATGTCAGAAGGTCTAGTATCCTGTCTTAGTTTGGCAATGTGCCATCTCAAAAATATTAGTCACAAAGCCTTGTTATTTATTCTGTGTTTTTTTTTTTTCCCCATAGTGCATCTGATTGCGTGGAGAGTAGAATTTATGTCTAGGATTTCTGCCAAAATCACTCCTTCTCTCCTATCAAAGCCATTGCACAGGTACTGCAAATATTTGCCGTGGTCTTTACCCAGAACTTTAAATAGAACTTCCTAGAAGTGCAAGCTTTACTTGTGGCATTTTCTTTTTAGACATTATGAAATGAACTCTATGAACAGTTGACCTTTATTAAGTGATTTACTACCTATCTACAACTATGCTTAGTATTGTATACATCTCATTTTACTTTCACAACAAATCAATGAGATAAGTGATATTATTACTCATTTACAGATTTACCAGCTTGCTCAGGTTCCTACAGCTAGAAACTGATGAGCTGACGGTTATACCCAGACCAAGTGAGGCCAGAGATTATGCTCTTAACCATGAGAATACATCACCCTTTGATGCACAACATGGATTATTGATGCACCATTCTCCAAGAGGACAGGAAAGCTTACTCAACATTCCTGCCTTGGAGAATGGCAACAGTTCTGATTCTGTACACTTAAAATTATGCTGTTTCATCAATACAGAGTAGAAATGTGATTCCCAAAGGTAGAGCTGCTATTTCACATAACAGGTTTGCTAAAGTAATTTATTTGTCCTTATGGGTTAGACAGAACTGTAGATGTCAAGCTGAGTTAATAGAAGACCAGATGTTGGTTGGCACAAACCCTGCCAGCCAGCAGGAAAAAATAGGAAATTATGAGTTCAATAGGAATATTAGCCCAAAGATAAATTATTAGAGTCCCTTACACCTGGGGAAATTTCTGTCGTAAGTAAAGTTTAGGAAAATCCAAGTTTCTTCTTTCAGGAAATATTCAACATATGTATTTATATTAGAATGCAAATACATATCATAAAATAAACTACAGAATAAAAAGATATATTGTTTAACACATGCTCATTAAGAAAACACTACGAATTAAGTCCAATGGAGAATTGCCACTCTTATAAGGCTAGTCATCTTTTGCTAAATATCTTTTACGTCAAAAAGCTCCAATGAGTTCAATTTTGATTTCGTCTCCCACAAACTCATAAATGTAAACATTACTTAAAACTCAAATTATTGTGGAAAATGGCAAGGATGTTTGGATAAAATCATTGAGGAAAATAATAGTGCCTTCTCCAAAGCCCTAATGTTCTCCACTCGTAGCAGAATAAAGATACTTTGATGATCTCACACACCCCTCATGCTCTGCTATGTTATTAGGATTTTGAGTATGTCTTACAAGGGCAGTTTCAGCTCTAAGGTGGCAGTTGAGGATTCTTGCCCTCTCTTCTGCCCATGTACCAGGATGGTTCTTGCAGACTGAAGGAAACAGAATGCAAAGAGGAAGCTCCTCACTATACAGCCATTCCCTGAATTTCTAGCTGTGACACCTCTTTCTCCCTCTAGTGCTTCTCCTACCACCTCTCAGTATAGTTGAACTTCAAGAGGCCCGGGAGAAAGAAGAAATAAGACTTTAAATAATTTATTTGGAGAAACAGTCAGTGAAGAGGAACAAATCATGTTTCGCTAAAAGACCCGGGACCTTTGACACTCCCCTTTTCGCTCCAGTACCTGGAGCTCTAGCCGGATTGCATTAGTGAAATTTTCATCTGATGGCATTTTAATATTCTGCCTTGATGACTTTTTAGCAACATTTACTTTCAGAGGTCTCGAGTGTTCCCTCGGAGGAAATGAAACATGTCAGAGCCCATTACAAAAATCAAAATTTAAATACCTCAACCACGTTAGGGCTTACACACAATCCCATCAGCGCTTAAGCTGGAACTCACAACTATTCATTCTCTTGCTCAATCAGTAATGAGTACATTTGATGAAGCATTCCAGGGTCAGGGACCACACGTTACTGATCTAACTTAACCCATTGATTGCCTGGCCACAAAGGACCAAAGCAGAACTTGATTAAATTGTAACATGCAAAGAATTTCCAATAGCACCAAAGGAAACTTTTTTTTGGTCCTGTCTAAAACAAAGTAATTTCAGTTTTCATTTAAAAAAATGGAAAAAAGAATAACAATGAGATAGTTGTAGATTGAGTACCATATTCTTGGGCAATTTCTATATGTCTAAATAGCCTATAAATCTATCTGTTAAGTTTTATCCAACCACGGCCATAGTTACTCTATTATTAAAAGCTGTTTTACATAGTACTTGGACAGTCACTGAAACATTATTTTTGTTTGAGTAACACTTTAATTTTCTCATACTCCTAGAACTTCTTCAAGACATTTTACTGTATTATCTGCAAAGAAGTACCCTTGGGTTGTGATCTGATTGTCTGCACCATATTATATTCTCTTTGGCATCATGGGACTGGTCCCAGAGTCTCTCAGACATCGATCCTATACACAAAAGCAATATATAAGTCACACATATTGTGGTTTGACATAGCAAAAACTTCAAAAATCTTATTCAGTCCACTATTGTTATTTTTGATATGGGAGAGATTTTCTGTCTTTCCTCCTCCTCCTCCACTTCCTCCTCCCCTTCTTCCTCTACTCCCTCCTCCTCCTGCTTCCCTTGTTTCCTCCACTTAAATTGAGCAACTTATATAATGAAGTAGGCAAATGCAATATTTGATCACAGCACTATGGTGCTGTGAATGTCAGGAAAGCCTGCTGCTGCTCCCTGTGGTTTAGCCTGTAGTCTATAGATTCATATTAGTGTTTCGGCTCTTCATCAGGATCACTGTGATCTTACCGGGGAATGAATGATCTCTGCCTTAGCTTCCTCACTGGGAAACTATGGGGGGGAGGGGGATGGGATTAACAGTAGCAAATATCTGTCGGGGGATGGGAAAACACTTCTTATCTACAGGGTGCCTGAATGAAACGTCATTGTACACCTACCCTTAACTGTACCCCACAAAACCATAATAAAAACTACTGATTAATGAAAAAAAAAAAAAAAAAAAAGAAATCTCCTTTTCAAGAGAAAATTAAAAGTAGGCAGGAGGGTGAGGGAAATCTGTGGTGTGATTCTGTCTAAACAGAGTCACTTCTAGACTTCTTAGATCATGTTCTTATAGTTGCCATAAAGTCCCTGGAGTGCTATGGTGAACAGCCTGGCACAAGGATGTCAGAAGTTGAGGTTGTGGTGCTCCTGTGCTCCCCATAGGGACTGCCACTGGCCTCCCATGTGGTCCAGGGCAGCCTGATGGCTCTTACCGATACCTTTCACTGGGGGGGGGGGGGGTTAGCTGAACATCTGTTGAGTTCTCAATGACTCCTAAGATTTACATAGGATTTTTCATTTGCCTTGAGAGAAGTCTCATTTAAGATAAGAGATGCATTTCTACTACTTGCTAAAAGCAATGTTCATGACCTCGTTTTTGCCCTGGTGCATGTAGGTTATCAGAGGTATGCAGTCTGAGTGTTATTTTGGAAGAGAAAACTATCGTGCAACAGTAAAAAGCATTCATCTAAGTTACCCAACAGAAAGCTAAAGAAATGAAAGAGTGAATTTCAGCAATAACTTGAAAGGAAGTAACCAAGGTGAATTTCTCACTCATTACTCAGCAGTAAAGCACTGAAAGCCTACTTTTGATTAGCCCTTTCCTAACTACATTACCCTGAAGCTGGTGCAGCAACATGAAGCCAATGGTTTTCAGCCATGCAGTTTCCAGCCTTGCTAATCATGAGTTAGAAAAAGACCCATTAGACAGATTTAAATAAAAAATGCTAGATGAAGAGACGAAGCCATGAATCATTTTTGATGCTACCACTGATGCATAGTTGTCCAACTCTTAAGCAATCTTAATTTCTTATAGAAATTTAGAAATGGGAGAAAAAGCCATTCACTCTTCTAACCCTGTCTACCCTTCTCAGCTTTTTAAAATGTAGAAATAGCCAAGACTAGAAAAATGTTGACATGGTTAAATTGATTCTATTTTGAAATTTTAGTAAAGGTAGGCATGAAAGTTAATACTAAATTTGTCCTAGCTTAATCTTTTGTCTTTAACCTGGTGGGCAAGCGCGCGCATGCGTACACACACACACACACACACACACACACACACACACACACGCACACACACAGCCTGTTCGACTGAAAAGACATATTGTGCATGGGTTTAGCCTCTATTACTTATTTTCTATCTAGGTTCAAATCAGAACGTGACAAATTTTTTACTCTCTCAGTCTTTTGACTAAGAGTGCTAATTTTATAATTCCTTTGCCAAAAATCAATGAAAAACTCATACTGAGTATTTAAACTCCTTTAAAACTCTCCCCAGATGGGTGACCTTTACCCTTTACCTTAAAACCCTACCTTCTCACTGCACAGCTGCCCCTTTATGTTAGAAACACAATGAAGATCCATAGATGAAGATCTACACTGTAGCTTTCTTCTTGCTCTGTTATCCTTCTACGCTTGCAGCCAAAGAGATGAAGATTTAAACATGGCCTAGAATTGTGATTTGGACCTTCTTACTCATGCTTAGAAATAAATGAAAACGAGGAAAAGGCATAGGTATTACTGAGAAATGTTTCTTAAACTGTTTTTGTTGTTTTTATCATCAGTAAAGTTTGGGATAATGAATCGTGATGACTAAGTGATGTAACACATGGTTTGCCCACAGCAAAGTGCTTAGCTTACAGCTGTCTCTTATTAAGTGCTAGCTATGGTCACCAGCATGGATACTGGCATGATTGCTACTATTTTTTTCTGTTGAAATCTTGCCCTTAAGTAATCATGGTGTTCAATGAATGTAACAGTTTTCCCTCTCTGCCGTGTGGACTTCCATTGAATTTATATATCTCTCACATGCCTGGCTTTGTTCTCACTGACCTTCCATTCCTGACTCCCTGTCACACCTTGATTTTAACCTAAGAAATAAAATATTGATAGTTCAGTAGTGGTCTTTCCAAGGAAACAGGTATTTTATAGATACATTAACTTTAAGCCAAAGGGATAGAGATTAGGTAGTTGAATGTGAGGTAGCTACTGGCAAAGAGGAAGGAAAGAGTTGAGACATATTAAAGTCCTTGAAGCTTCTTTGAAAAGAAATGACAGTGGTCATCTCTGGTATGTTATGATAACAGTTGTAAGCATGAGAGACTTTCAGTTTAAAAAAGAAAGAAAGGAAGGAAGGAAAAGAAATAGGAAGGAAGGGAGGGAGGGAAGGAAGAGAAAGAAAGGAAGAAAGGAAAGGAGGGAGGGATAAGGGCAGAAAGGGAGAAAAGACACACTAAGGAGCTTACTGCGAGTTTTGTTTTCTCCTGGAAAAAAAAAGTAAGTAAATTTGTGATTTTAAAGCACTTTATAAGCATTCTATTCTCATTGTCTGAGTCTCAGAAAGTTTTATTTAAAACAATAATTTCTTAGAAGATTCACAATTCTGAAAAATTACAGCATACAGAAAAGAAAGGGCAGCAATTTAAAATAGACTGAGACCCAATCAAAGTAAAATTTTGTGCCATGCTCATGAGTGATCACAGTTTTCTTCTACTTCTAAAGGTATTTTCATTTTCCATCTCTAGGAAAAATCTTCCAAAGGAAAAAAATATTGGTTTTGTCATGTAAACTAGAAATTAAAACCTCTACAAGACAGGAACTCCTACAAGTAATTCAGAAAATCTTGTAAGTGGGCTTTGCTTGAAACCAAGAAAAAAAAATACATTTGCTTCTTTTCATTGAAAGGCACAACCCCAGGAGAACTTATTTACAAATGTGGTGTTTGGAATAAGTTTTCTTGATGGCTATGTATAATTTTTATGTCACGATAGGTTGTAAAATAGAAAGCATATTGAGATATAACTGTCTGTAGAACTATTGAGATGCAAATGTCCCCCAAAACTTAGCTAAATATTGCATCTGTATACTTGATTCATCATTAGCATAATGATCGTCAGCATCAAGGGAAGCCAGTTCTTACTAACAGAGGTGGGTATTTCTCCTGCTGAACTCACTGGAAACTATGGGAGAGTTCCCTGCTATAGTACCCTTCACTTGACATGTCTATGTAATATAGTTTCAGGAGTAACACCATTCAAAAATAATGTAGTTATAATTTGCAGTGGTTTTATCATCCTGATTCAGAACCTGTATATGGATTCTCTGACCCACTTCCTTCTCCTATTGATCTTCATCCTGCCCCTCACATACATTATAAATCCACCAAGTGGCACGCCGTACTGCTCTTCTGTAACATGAATTTATGCTAATGGCCGTCTGCATATGCTTATATCACATATCTATATTAAGCTTAATAGTCTGTTACATTGCTTCTTAACCCTGTGTCCACACATGATTAACTTTCCTGATTTCTTTCAAAACTGTTATTAACACAGTGTAGCATTTCACTCAACATATCACTAAGTTTCTCTGCTTAGTGCTGGAGTTGGGGGATTATAAAACCCCTCAGCTTTTGCAAGTAAAAAGGCATAAAAAAATTTTAGGATGCATGAATATAGAGCCTCCTTTCTGTGTGTTTGTGCAATCTGAAGCTGGAAAAAGCTTAAATCCTAACTCATAGATAGGAGACAAATTCCAACTAGCCTTCCACAGGTTAATGGAACAAGATATAATGAGTATAGAGGTAAAAGTTTACTGAGAAATAGAGAATGAGATGGTGCAGTCTTGCCGGTAATGAGTCAACCCATACTTAAAGTTCTTCTCTGAGGAATTTTAGAGGAATTTTAATTTTGAGACTAAGTTATTTGAAATGTTCAACTAAACCTACTAGTTTGTTATAAACAAATAATTCTAAAGTTTTTGGAACCTTCTATTACTTGACATATATATACAATTAGGATAATTCCAAAGATTGATCTAAAGATAGTTTTGAAATGCTCAACAAAATGATAAATTTGAGTAGCAGGTTTCCATACACAAGTCTCTCTCTGATGTCTAGTGCAACTACCTCTTGTATTTGCATACAGATGACATAATGATCGCTATAAATCATGCCTTATGAATAAAATATGAAGAATATCAAGTATGTGATAGATAGAACTGGGTATGAATCCAGTCTCTGCCACTTGCTAGTTGATGACCTTTGGTAACTAATTTAACATTTTTGGGTCTTGTTTTCCTCATCTATAAAACGAGAATCAACTCTCTTCATCTTGAATGTAAATTCTCTCCCCCCATTTTGTATGCATAGCATTTACCTGATAAATGGAAGAGTCACATATATTCTGACTACAGGAGACCCCATCTCTAAGCAATATCAAGGTCTGGTCCAGGTGAGGATCACACTGTAACTAGATCTGGACTTCCATTCTTGACTTTGATTCCCTCCTGGCCCCATTTTTCTCCAAAGAGGTTCAGTTTCTTTCTGCTCATTCCCACAACACACCACTATAGAAAGGCTCTCATATATGAAGTCTTCACCGAAGAAGATATGACAGAGAAATATTTTGGCATAATACAACCCCAGTACAGCCCATAGTACAGCCCCAGTAGAAACCTCAATTTGCATATTAGATCCCTCCAAAGTATCCAAGGTATTTGCAGCTCAGGGAATTCAATACTGGGTTATTTTCCTCTTTAGGTTCTGTATACTACCCTAGAACCTCCGGTTCCCCAGAAACCTTTCTTGATATATATATATATATAAAAAAAAAATATATATATATATATATATATTTTTTTTTTTTTTTTTTTTTTTTTTAGTTAGAGTCTCACTCCACCTCCCAGGCTGGAGTGCAGTGGCACGCTCACAGCCACACCAGCATCGACCTGCTGAGCTCAGGTGATCCTTTCATCTCAGCCTTCCCAGTAGCTGGAACTACAGGCACACGCTACTATGCCCAGCTAATTCTTAAAAATTTATTGTAAAGACGAGGTCTCACCAAGTTGCCCGGGCTGATCTCGAACCTACAGGCTCAGGCAATCTGCTCGCCTCAGCTTCCCAAAGTGCTAGGATTATAGGCTGAGCCACCGAGCCAGGCCTCTTGATCTATCTTAAAGCTACTACTTTAATGGAGGGACCATTTAACACTCAACCTTTAAATCAGGCTGGACGTATTTCAAAAACCCGATTTCAGCAATGTGTGTGTGTGTGTTTTTAATACATTTACTTTATTTATTTTTTTATCTTATTCCCTTTCACTGGAAGAGCTGTTTTTAGGGACAGTCCTCAAATGGGCACACTGAGCCACATTAAGAGACAAACCATCCATTTATCTTTACTAGGCAAATATAAATTATAGTCCATATTCAATTTCCCAAGAGAAGAATATAAATTAAGTTTATTCTATAAATACCCATGCAACACTTACTTAATGTGTCTTTTCTAGTTTGTCTTTTTTTTAAATTTCTCAAGTATAACTGAGTGAATTTAGTCTAGGCATTGTAAACACACATGTTGACAGGGTTCAGAGATGCAACAGTTATACGAGTATGGTGAAATGAAGAGCCATTGTTGCCATGCTCAATGCTGCCAAAGAAACTAATTTCTTCAAGAACATCTGAAATTATTCTTGTGTGATATATTCTAATTAAAAATGATATTATACAGGCAAAAACAATCTGGTAGGAGACTGGCTTAAGCCCAAGGGTTTTCTGTATGTGAGCTTTGGCACAGACCCTCTGCACATACCATTGTCTAATGAAATCCCAAGTTCCTTATTGGTAGCTATTTGCAGAAGACTTCATGGGTCCCTCTGGCCTGCAGTAGACTTAATCTGAGGTTAAATTCTACGGCAAGCTGGAGTCTAAAGATAAAGAAGATCTAATCTTTGAGCTACTTCAAATATTTGAGGGACTGGATGAGCTGCTGAAAGTCCCAGAGAGTCTCAATCAGCTTGAAGACCATTATTGAACTGTTACATTTTGTGCAGTATGTGAAATATACATCTTTCAGTTTTTCTTCATATAATGCCTTGTCTATCTGTATACTTAAACTTCTATATCATCCTGTTTTACACTAACAAGTGGTCTGCACTATGGGTTTTTGATTATCATATCCATATGTTGGACTCTGACATTGCTAAATATCAAAGCTTATCCACTGATTAAACACATCATACTATTTGTTATAAGGAGGTACTATCAAAATCTATTCTCCAAAGTGAAAGTGGGAAGAGTCAAAGATTTCACAAATTCTCTATTAAAAAAATGTTTATGCACTTGCCATTGTTGATACCAGTTATAGGACAAATACAAGATAGAGCTTAATATGTATTTTGTACTGAAATAATATATTTCCCATGTGTTTAAAATGTAGCCCTATAATGCACAACACAGTGCATATTAAATATGTCTAATTGAATGGTATTTATTTTGTTATGCATTGATATTTACATCAAAAGCATATGTGATACATATGCCAAATATATAAGAGAAAGCTTGTTTGCTATCAAATAAAAAATATCTCTGATAATGAAACATGCTTCTATTTTAATAAAGATGTTTATTAGATTTCAGAAATAAATAAATGATTTATATTGCTTGAACCCAGTGACATATTCTTGTGAACAAGTTGGTGTGATTTCACTTCTTTTGTTTCTGCAAATTCATGCGTGCTTTGCACAATTTTATGTGAGACAAAATGCTTGGGAGAATCTTTTCACACCATGTTGCATTAACAGGACCATAAGATTTTTTTTAACCAAGTTTTCAAATGACTGCCTGCTAATTTCAAATTGCCTTTTACATTTCCCATTTTTCTCATTTCTGGCTCTGCTGCAGATTCACAGAATAAGAATAGTAGTAACAACTACAATAAGCAGAATTGAATGGCCCTGTAGTAAGCTCAGTCGATTATATTTCAAATATAATCAGTTAGTTATCATATGGGAAACTTATTTCAGAAGCTCATAGGTTATTTTCATTTATTAGTCAGTCAATTTAAACTCCTTATGTTTCAAGGACATTTTGCTTGGCATTTTCCTGGCATTTCAAAGAGGTCAGTCCTGAGGGCATTCCATTTTAATAGCTAAATAATTTTTACTTATTAGCAACTGATAGTTATTTCAATAAACATGATCTTAACCCAAATAGTCATTTCCATGACCCAAGTGATAAGGTTAAAAAAAGCATTGATTTTTATTAGCAAAACACAAAAGATAACAATTTGTGAAAAATTTAAAAGCAAGTTCTCAATTTTCTCATGGTGGAGACAAAAGATACTAACAAGAGACAAGGACAGTTCTTTATATCCAATATCTAACTATGACTTCTTTGCCAGTAAGTCACATGCCTCAAGTTGTTTTCCATTTTCCCTTTAAACTAATGTTTTCTTTGGACACGAATTCCTTGATCATATGTGAAGTCATTTAGAACAACATTTCCTAAAATTAAATCTTTGGGGTGGGGACAGAGGGAAGATTTTGAAATCCATTAAATGAAGATGCATATGAATACTTACACACTTAGGGTATCACATGGATATTGACAAACTAATAGCAGAGGAGAAAACTGTTTGATATTATTTAACTCAGCATGCCGTAAGTATTTAGCCAAGGAAACTTAATTTTGAGTAACACTGGGTAGGGAAGAGTTAACTCAGGAGGTCTAGGTTGCTCAAACCACGAACATCTCAAGAAAGGCTCACTATCTTCAGGACTGACTCTTGGCAAGGGGGTTATGGAAGCTAAATTATGAGCCCTTGGATATTCTGCCTGATATGAATGTTTTATATTCCTGAGAACTTGGGCCATGCTGTTTTTATGATGAGCATCTGTTTTTTGTTTGTCTCAGGCCTTGGGCCGTGCTGTACCAGTTTGACCGGATGTATTTATCCTAATAATGTGACTTATAGAGAATACTGTGGTGAGTTAGTGTCCAAGTAGCTAAGGTCAGTCCTAAGGGAATTCCATGCCTATATGACTAACTCCCCAGTTAAAAACTCTGGATATCAAGGCTCATGTCAGCTTCCCTGCTTGGAACTACTTAATAAGTGTTGTCCTTTACCATTGCTGAAAGCCTTAAGCAGTTCCCTGTGGATTCACTGGGAGGAGATATCTGAAATCTTGCATCTGGTTTCTCCTAGACCCCATTCTTGCCTTTTTACTTTGTTGATTTTAATTTGTATCCTTTTACTATAATACATTATAAACATGAGTATAACTTTTTTCTAAATCCTTTGAGCTTTTCTATAAAGTTGTCTATTTTAGGATGGTCTTGTGTACCCCTGAAATACCTACTTCCTAATATTCCACAAAAATGAATTTTGGCAAAAAAAAGTTTAAGCTGGCTATAATTAACTGAACAAAAAACAATTTTAAAAGAGTGATAATCAGTCAATATTGAATTTTTTCTGAGATAAACTTAGGAGAAAAAAATAAAACAAGAAACTATCAGGCAGTATTGGGGAGGAAGCAGTCTTTGGTAGCTTTGACTCTGGTGTGGGGATTAAAAGATGGAGATATCTATACAAGTGCAAACATTCTTTCAACACATGTTTTATACTAATTTGTGAAACAAACACATATCCCAAAATAAGGCATTTAGTGATTGATATCTAAACTACTGTCTACCACTTTGGTGTAAGCTGACTGTTAAAATGTCAAATAATTTTTATTAACTGTTACTAATTCTTGTTATTCAGAATCTGATTTAAAGAAAAGTCAAACAGTAAAACATAATTTTGGGAAATGTGCCCCATATACTGGTAAAGTGGCAACTGAGGTATGCTAGGCTTATTACTAACCAAATATAACAAAATATGTCACTTTTTCTTTTTTCTTTCTTTTCCCTGCTCAAATAGTGGTTGAACAATCAAGAAAAACTTTTATTATTCAGACATGAAGCAGGTAGGCACCCCAAGGAGATTAACTCTTTTATTGGCCATTCTTTGGGATAAAACTACAATGAGCGTTGGTGATGAAACCAGATAAGAACGTAGAGAGTCAAATATAGTGGAATGTTAGACCATTATGGGGATTGAGTGAATTGCATAGAAAATAAAAAATGGAAAAGGAAATTAGACTTTTCACTAGTGGAAAAAAATGACTAGGCAACTCTGGGATATGTTACAACAAGCTCCTGAATAAAATAAATAGGAAGTATTTTTCAGGCTGTGGGGACTGAATGAATGCAATCAATCTTCCTTGTGTGGGAACTACATCACTTCTACCCACAAGCGCCCTCTAGTGAATTAAAACCTCACAGCAACTCGACCTGTAAGCAGTAGTCAGGCTTGAGCAATGGTCACTTAACCAGGACAATATCCTACAGATAACAGTCAGACCCATAGTAACACTGCATTTTGTTATGAGCCTCTTTTGCACCAAACCATTTTTCAGTCACATTTTCTCTCTTTCTTACATTAAATATATTGGACATATACATGCATAATCATTCTCATTTTAGCAGTAAGAATATCATGGTATTTCCAATTTCAAAGGCTGACTATATTTTCTTTTGGGTTTTTTCTTTCTCAAGATCCTAACTTTGTATAATACAGTTATCTGAGTCTCTGGAAAATATACCTTAGTTAAATATAAGTATGATGGAGTTTATTTTTTTTTTTTTTGAGCTGGAGTCTCACTCTGTCGCCCAGACTAGACCTGCTGGGCTCTGGCGAGCCTTCCGCCTCAGCCTTCCAAGTAGCCGGAATTACAGGCATGCGCTACCACACCCGGCTGATTTTTTAATCTATTGTAGAGATAAGGTCTCGCTGCCCAGGCGGGTCTCGAACCCGCGGGCTCAGGCAATCCACTCACCTCAGCCTCCCAAAGGCGCGGGATTACAGGCTGAGCCACCGAGCCCGGCTTGGAGTTTGTTAAATAGACCCAATGCAGGTGGCTGGCTTCAACAAATACATATAAGCATACAGTGTATAAAAGGTGCCTCAGTAGGCCATAAAGGTGAGGTATTAATTGCCTTGGATCCCAGTAAATGTGTTATGTTGTCATAAAAAGAATGGCACACATCATTGTAATCAAAGGCAAAGCGAAAGCTCCATATCTGAATTGATGGGCTACTGGCTTTGGACTGAACCGTGCAATGGAAAGATTTGCTCAAATGAAGAAGCCCAGGGAGTTCATCATTGCTGAATTGGAGCCATGAAGGAGAGAGAAAGATATCTAGAAAGGAAAATCAGGAGAGAGAGAGAGGAAACAGTTGCTTGAGAGGGGCTAAGAATGGCAAAGAGTGCAAAAAGATGCAAGGAAAAAAAAGAGTGGGGAGGTGAAAATCATCTGGGCATGTGGCATAAAATAAGGAGTTGGAAAAAACATCTCAAAACTGTCTTACAGATGTTTTGCTATGATATGAACTCCATCCAAATTTCTAATAAATATTCATTAAACATCCACATCACTCTTCAATGAGTTGTTGAGATATTAAAATTATTTTATTTGTGTTAATTATGCCATTCATAATAGGTACTCAATAACTGTTTGTTGAATTGAATCATCTTCTGTACTCAATTTCATGAAGAATAGTTCAATTTGAAATCTGTTGTGCTTAGCATGGAAATAACAATTGGGTGATTTCCTTTGCTCAATGCAGGCACTTAGACAGTGTATCTTTAATTTTGATTAGGGGAGCAATTAACCTTGTAGATAGGAAAACGTGGGATATTGCAAGGTGGTTCAGGATTACATGGGCTACTCACAATATGTGATAGCTGTACGCAACCCAGGGTCAGTCCATTCAATCAAAGAGATTCACCAAGTCCTAAGCAGAGCAAAGCATTTGGAAGAATTTCTAGACAGTTTGCTATATTAGGAATAAATAAATATTTTCTCATCCCTAGACTCTTAGATTTCTTCTAAATGGTATGCTTTAAGCAATCGTATGCTAGCAACTCAGCCTTCTGGGAAAAAAAAATAATATTAGTAATTTTAAAAAAAAATCCTGACTTGTAGCATTTGCCTATTTCTGTGGTGTAAATATCTTCACCATGGCTAATTTCAAGCAGCCATTAATTTAACAAGCAGTAACAGAATCCCTAAATATTTAACAATTGGCTGCCACGTATCAGCCTCAGCCTACTGCAAAACAAAAGATAAACTCTGGTGCTGTAAGTTAATGAGAGGGTTTCCAGCAGTTCATGATCAGGACCTAAATCAGACTAGAGGTTCAGATCTGGGAACTAGGAGAAAGTTTGCGGCTGCTTCTATGGTCATCTGCTGTGACACAGCTCCTTCCTAAAATGAGTAAGTCCTAGCAACGAGGAACTCTCTAGGTATTTGCCCAGTCGCTGTGGGCAAACACATCCTGCCACGACCAAGACAGAATGTAGACAAGCAATAGCGGGAGAGGGACATCTGTGTTTTTGTAACCACTTTTTAAAGATACTTCAACATTTCTTAATTTTTCTCGACCTCAATGTCTCTGTTGGCAAAACTGAAATAATGCTACATGTAAATTATGAGGACAGCGCATTAAACTAGACTTTTAACACCTTTTAATTCACAAGGTGTATTACGGTCTGGTGTCTGTAAAACCAAACTGTGAATTAGGTAGAATGCCTCAAACCGGGTGATCAATTAGACATTGTCTAGTCAGTCTCATCAGATAAAATGAAAGGAGTTGAGGGGAAGAAAAGCTGCTGAGGCAGCGGAGGAGAGAATTGGGCCAGCAGAGGAGAGAGTTGGGCCTGGAAGGAGGGCTGCAGAGTTCGCTCCGATTGCATAGCTCGAGTACTGGCCATGATTGGAGGCCTCAACAGCAGCGATCCGACATTTCTGTCAAAAGATGCCTTAACTTGCCCCTTCCCTTCCCTTCTCATCTTCTTCCCCTTTCAGCCGTGAATAGTGAGAAAATGACTGAAGACAATGTGCTGGTTTACAGCATTTTACACTGGGCTCTTTTTTCGTTGCCTTTGACTTGTGAATGACTGGGAATTGTTTTATGGTAAAAAGTTTCTCAGAGAAAAGGACTTTTATTTTACTAATAATGCAAGACCAGACAGCAGGCAAACAGTCAGGGTCTTGTTTCCAGCTGCCACTCAGACACTGGAATTGTTAACAGGGGCTCCAGTGGGGCTAACCCAGCCTCTCCAGCTTCCCTGTCACTGACTGCACATGTAGGAGGTAGAGACATTTCACAGACAAGCCACTCACTTCTGTTTAATTCCACCTTTAATTTGTCAGGCAAAATATCGGGGCCTTTTAGCATCAAAATGAAAAGCTCTTCTGAAAGCCTAATTCTCAATGGGGTTGAAACAGAGGGGAAAAGAAAAATGTACTGCAATTTGTCCCATTCCATAATGAAGCGCATGAGATAGAATAAAGGGGAGGGATGGAGAGGTACCAGGGGTGCGCCTGTTGAAAAAGCAGACACTGAAACTCATTTGCACGGATGTTTTAACTGCAGATTCATACTTGATAGCTAAATGTCAGCCATTTACAGCTTAATCAGGCTTTTTTTTTAACCCTTCATCGCCAAATGGGGCAATAAGATAAGAAATTATCTTAGCACAGAAGAGAGTTTAGAATGAGTAATAGGACTATCAATTAAGATGCTTGAAACAGAAGGAAATGTAAAAATATTATGACACACTTGAGAGTCACACTTGCTGACTTCAGAAGCCAAGGATAAGGACTTTCTCTAGAGGGTTTTCTAGTTTAGGTAACTATAAAGAATAAGTTCCCCTTAGATGCATCTTCACATAATTCATTTGTCCTGGATAAAATAAAGTATTGATGCTTTTTGCTTGTTTACAATGTGTCTTAGTGGTTCAATCAACAAAATATATAGAAGTCATTAAGATTTTTGGAATTCCATCTAAAATGCTAACCTGACAATGATTTAATTTATTTAAAAAGTTGAATTAGATAAGTTTTGAACCTTCTGGTTATTTATTGTATGGATGTGTGTATTTCTTTTAATTTATGACCAGACCTTTGTATTCAGTTCCATAGGGAGCTGTGTTAAGCCTTCGGGGGTTATATATATATATATATAAATTTGCCATTTTATTGGAGGAGAAAAACAGAAATATTATCCAACTGTTTAGAACAGCATCCTAAATTTAAGATAAGGTTTTGTTTTGAATATTAAGCTCATCTTCTATGTGGGAAAATGTACTCATGAAAACAAATGTAACCAGGCATCTTTTTTTGGTTAGTATGGGAAGATGCTTATTCTCCAAAATTAAAAAAAAAAATACAAGTTTAGAGACCATTCCCATAAATACTAACCCCTAAACAACAATTTAAAATAGGCTAAATGCAAATTTTTAAGGCCTCGTAACTCTCTCACAATAAACCAAGCCCTAATTGTCTAGTAAACAGATAGAGGCTAGAGGCAGGGGGCGTGGGGGTCAGATTATGACGTTAGCAAAGCAGAAGAGAGTCAAGATGAAATGTCACCAATCTTGCAATTTTACCTAGAGGCAGTACTGGGCAGTATAATATTCAGACAAAATTGGGCACTTTCAGGGTGTTATGCCTATAGACAAAATTAATTTTTCAATTGAGCAGCACAATATTCAACTAGCTTTCTTATTTTTATTTTTATTGGTGGAAATATCATCACCATATTTATTGTAAAAGAGAATCTTTTCAGAATATACACAAAATAGATAAATTTAAGTAAACCAGAAAATGACTATTTCTAAACTGGCCACATTAATACACACACAGTTGGTATGAGGATGCATTTTTAATTCATTCAAAAAACATTTATCAGACTTTCACTTCATGCTAGGATTGTGCCAGGTTCTGGGGTAACAGAAGTAAAAAATAATCACTGATTGTAGTCTTAAAGAGGAGACAGGTACGTAAGAAAACATAATGCTCTAAGTTCTATAATAGACGTATGAATAAAATGTTATGGAAGACTAAAAAAGAAAAAAAATAACTCTAAGAACAGTGACTGGAAAATACTTTGTATACAGAAAAGGTTACATCATTGACTCCCATAGTTCCAAACTTCAGATAGAGGAGGAAACAGTTAAATGAAAATTACTCCTACTGTATTTCATTTCCATTAATACCAGAATAAGTGCCCACTAGACTTACTCATCTGCAGAAAACAATTTAAAAACCTTCATGTAAGACAAAAATCAGCAGACTCCAGTGGAGAGTGCATACTATGAGGAGAGAAATCAAATAAAGTGAGCTCCCACTTGTCTCTACTTTTTGACACTGGAGTTCCTCCCTGGTAAGCCAGAAACTTAAAATCAGGGAATCCATGACTATTATAGAGATTGTGAGACTCATGGAATAGAAAAATCCAGATGTGGAAAGTTTGAATTCTGTCTACCCATATCTCTGAATGACCCTGAACCATGTGTCAGTGGAACTGACTGAAAGAAGCACAGATGAAATGAAAACATTTCAGCAGAGGCTAGAGCTAAGGCCTAAAATGGTGTTTGTAGTCCAAGCCCAACCAAGATAATTTATTGCTAAAATAAAACAACACTTGTCAGAGAAATAGAAAGAACCCAGAATTTCCACATCTTAACACTCATAATGTCTAAAACCCAATTTCAAAGTATCTAATATTATAAAGAAACTGGATGATAGAACCTACTTTTAAAAGACAAGATCAACTGAAACACTTCAAGATGCCCCAGATATTAGAATTAACAGACAAGGATTTTAAAGCAGCATGTGTAACTCATTTAAGTAAAACTGGATATGTTCACTATACGCGAAAAACTAGAAAATAATAAAAAATGATTTAAGAGAGAAAGAAATGTTATAAAAAAGAACCATGATCAAAATGTAAGCTGCCTTCAAGAGATACAGTTCAAGGATAAAGACATAGTAAAAGTAAATGGACAGATAAGCCCATGCAAGTGATATGTATAAGAAGTTGTCAAAGTGACTGTATTAATATGAGATAAAATAAGTTTCAAGACAAAAACTACTACTAAAGGTAAGAGGAAAAATTCATCATGATAAAAAGTCAACCAAGAAATCATAACAATTATAAATGTGCGTGTACTGTATAATGTAACTTGGAATAATTAAATAAAAATTAAGCAAGTTTAAAAAGATAAATAGACAATTCTACAATCATAGCTAAAGATTTTAACATCATTTTCTTAGCAATTGATAAACAACTGTACAAAAGGAACAAAGGAACTGAGTGATGATATCAACTACTTTGACTTGAAACTCAAGGAACACCAAAAACCTATTTCTTCAATGGCATATAGTATGTTTACCAAGGAGACCATATGATACACTATAAACCAAATCTCAATCAAGTAAAAAAAAGACTGAAATCATACAGAGTATGTTATCAACCAAACTGGTCTATGCTAGAAAATAATAACAATAATAAGAAAAAACACCAAATAAATGAAAATTAAGGAACACAATCCTATTAATAAGTATTAAAAAGAAGTTATGTAATAGTCTAAACCTAGGGGAGAAATTATAAGGAAATTAGAAGACATTTTTAATGATTATATAGTGTATCAAAATTTAAGAAATACCACTAATGCAGTGTTTGAGGACATTTTATAGCTTTAAATATTTGTCAATAAAGAAGAAAGTTCTAAATTCAACCATGTGAGTTTCCATCTCAAGAAACCAATAAAAGAAAAACAAATTAACCATCTCAAGTAAGTAAAAAGGAAATTATAGAAGCAGAAATCAACGAAGTAGAAAGTGAAGAAATAATAGAAAGCATATGAAACCAAAAGCTGAATGTTAAAATAGCTAAAACAAATATATTTTTTTTAAAAAAATAGACCCAAGGGGAAAATAAAACAAAATTATCAAAATTAGGAATAAATGAAGTGACATCACTATACATCATGCAAATATTAAATGGATAAGGAAATACTATGAACAATTTATACCAATTAATTTGACCATCTACAAGTAATAGATAAATTATTTTAAAGACAAAAGACTACCAACTGACTCAGGAAGAAATATAAAACGTGAATAGCTCGAAATTTTTCAATTAAATTTTAAATTAAGAAATTTTGCCACTGCAAAGTTTAGAGAAGGCACCCGAGACCTTCCTTGCTCTAAAACCAACTGCAAGTTTGAATGTCTCCAAGCTCACCCTCAATTTTGACATTTTGCTAGAAATTTACATAGAACTTATGAAAGATGTTATACTCATGGTTATAGTTTATTACAGTAAAATGCTACAAATTAAAAACCGTCCAAGGGAAGAACCCTGTGGGGCAGTATACAAGAAATTTCCAAAATGAGGCCATTGCTTTTGTTAAGCACTGGCCGGGTCATACGTTCATTGAACTATGGCTTCCATGTTTTCTTAAGTTTTGGCTGCCTCCCCTACCTTGGGGAGCTGAATCTCCTCTCTGTTACTCCAATTTGTTTTCTTGATAAACTATATTTTTCAATCTAAAAACAAAAAATTCCAAGAGGAAAGCTTCAAGTTGTCCTTTGCCAGCAGAATCATGGACAGTGCTATTTTTACACAGAAATGGTGTAAATACACACAAAATATTACAGGAAGCTCACCTAAGCTTTGTTATCCAGAGTTTTTATTTGATTCAGTCACATAATTGTAGCTGTCATTAACATTGCATGTGGCTGACCTTTAGTCTCTTATAGACAGGGAGAAGGCATACCATGTGGTTCAAAACCCCACCATAAATTGCATTGTTAGACTATCTGGTGTGACCCAAGCCCCCCTGATAAAAAATGACACTCTTATTAGGCAGGACATTCTGAGCTTTAGAGATCACTTCTCAGGAGCCAACATTATAGAATAGTTTTCTACTTGGATAGGAAACTCTTTATAACTCATTAGCAAAACTCTAGATATTCTTATTGGTAAATTTTATTAACTACTCAAGAAAGGAATAATACTAATCCTATTTTAAAAAATCTTTCAGAAACTAGAGAAGGAGTATTTTTATGTCATTTTACTAGGGCTGTAGATTTGTAATAACAAAATGAGACAAAGATGTTGGCTTTGAATATAGAGAAATCCTTAACAAAATACGAGCAAATTAACTCCAATGATATAAAAAAATAATACATCATAACCAAGTGTGGTTTATCTCAGCAATGTTACCACATTTGAAAAATCAATCAATATAACTTCTCAAATTAAATTAAAAAGAAAGCCACATGACCATTGAACTAGACGAAGAAAAAAGAATTTGAAATAATTTGACACTCATTCATGCAAAAAAAACAACTTAGCAAACCAAAAATAGAAAAAAGAAAAAATCTCCTCAACCTGAGTAAAAGGAGAAAACTAGAGTTCAATCATATACAACAGTGAATGGGTCAATGCTTTCTACCTGGGATCGATAAACAAGGCAAGGACATCTATTCTCACCATTTATTGTCAACATCATCCTGTATTCTAGCCAGAAAAACAAGGTAAGAAAAAAAGGCATGCAATTTGGAAAGGTTAAAATAAAACTATATTTATTTTTAGATGCCATAGTAGTTTCCAGAGAAAATCCTAAGGAATATAGAATAAATCTACTAGACATAAAAGTAAATTTAGTAAGATCGAAGTGTACCAAGTCTATATACAAACAAACAAACAAAAACTAATTTTGAATACAATTTCCATATACTAGCAATGGCTAAGTACAAAATAAAATTTTAGGCTGGATGTAGAGGCTCATATCTGTAATCCCAGTACCTTAGAAGGCCAAGGTAGGAGGATCACTTGAGTCCAGAAGTTCAAGAACAGCCTAGGCAACACAGCAAGATCTTGTCTCTACAAAAAAAGAAAGAAGAAAAAAAAAAAAATCCGGTGTGGTGGCACACACCTGTAGTCCCAAGTACTCAAGAGGCTGAGGCAGAAGGATTGCTTGAGCTCAGGAAGTTGAGACTGTGGTGAGCCATGATCCATGCCACTGCACTTCAGCCTAGGTGACAATGTAAGACCCCAACTAAAAAAAATAAATAAATAAAGAGAGACATTTTAAAAATATTTAAAATACTTAGCAGTAACTTAACAAAAGCTATACAAGGTTTGTATACGGAAAATTGTCAAACACTGCAAACGAAAATTAAAGAATATCTAGATAATGGAGAGGTATATAAGATTCATGGAGCAGAAAACTTAAATTGGAGTAATTGATTTTTGACAAAGATACCAAGATATTTAAATAGAAAAAAATTATTTTTCTAAGAAATGGTGCTGAAACAAGTGAATATATGTATTAAAAAAAAACCAATGTCAACACTTAAAGACAAGACCACCAACTGACGCGGTAAGAAATATAAAACATGAATAGCTCAAAACTTTTTCACTGAATTTTAAATTAAGGAATTTTTCCACTGCAAAGTTTAGGGAGGGCACCCAGGACCATACTCACTCTAAAATCAATTGCAAGTTTGAGGGTCTCAAGCCCGCCATCAATTTTGATAATTTACTAGAAGTTTGTACAGAACTTATAGAAACTATTATACTCATGATTGTTGTCATTATAAACAAAATGACAAAGCAAGTAAATATATCGAGAAAAAAATAAAAAAAAACATATGCTATTGGATTAGGCCAAGGTTTCTTAAATGACACAAAAAGCATAATCCAAAAAAGTGAAAATGATAATAGTAATGATAATAATGACTTTATAAGGAAAAATATTTGCTCTTAAAAAAAATGAAGGTAAGAAAACAAAAAGGGAAACCACAAATAGGGTGAAAATATTTGTAAAACATATGTCTGTCACGGAGAATTCTTTTGAACTAAATAATATACAATCTAATTAAAAAGTGGGCAAATGATTTGTGCAAACATTTTACAAAAAATATATGTGTTTGTGTGTGTGTGGCAGTAAACATAAAAACACATTCAAAATTACTAGTCATCATGATAATACTACAATGAAATAACTTCACACGCCCACTAGAATGACTAAAGTTTAAGTTTGTCATTATCAAATGCTGACAAAAGTCTGGAGAAATTAGAATTCTTGCTTTTTGCCAGCATGATTTCAAAATAATATAGCCACTTCAGAAAACAATATGGAAGAATTTTATAGTTATAAAGTTAAGCTTTTACATATATGACCCAGCAATCTGACACCTAAGTGTGTACCTGCAGAAAATGATAACATGATTTTACAGCATAACTTTTATGGATATATTCATAGCAGTGTATTCATACATGAATCTCAAGAATCTTAAACTAAGACAAAAAAAATCAAACCAACATGACAAAAATATTGCATGATTCCTTATATGAAATTCTAGGAAAGACAGAACGGTAATGTCAGAAAATAGATTAGTGGTTATCCATGCCTAGAGGCTGGGAGAGGGAATTAACTACAATAAATAAGGAAGCTCTAAGGGAATGGAAATGTTCTGTATCTTGACTGTGGTGTTGGGCACATGATAGTATATGCAATTACAAAACTTCATCAAATGCATACTTACAACCTGCAGTTTTTTTGCAAATTATGTCTTAATAATGATAAAAAAGTAAAATTTTAAAAAACTTGAAAAAATTACCACAGCCTTTAGTGACAGCCAGAGTATATAACTGCTGTCTTTTTTTTTAATGTGGAAGGTTGCAGTTTAGATTCTGGATTAGGTAGCCAACAATGAGATATCACTATAGCAGGAAGAAGAAAGGGAGTTACTAAGGCAGAGCCTCCTGTCTCTGTAGTACTGAATTTCTACTCTCCTAAATGTGTATGTGAAGGCTGAGTTCCATCTATGTAGCTCTCGGATCTGTCATAACTCCTTGGATGAGCTTTGTTTCTGGGCTTTGTTTTTAAGTTTCAGGTATTCTATCTTCATGACTTTTTCTTACATCAAAACAACAACTGGGCTGAGAAGGAAGCACAGTTAATGAATTTGACCACTTCTTGAAGGTAAATGCAATTCACCAAACACATTTCCTCATGCAGTTGTATCTGTGTATCCCGCCACCCTCCCATCCTTTCCACGGAGAGCTCTTAGTTAACTATTGCTGAAATTGGAATCTCCAAAGCAATTCTGACTGAAAGAACAACATTTCAATTAAACGAATAATCAAATTCAAAATGTTATTTGAATAATTTGAGTTCTTAAATTAAGCACGCAGATTTTTTTTTCCCGCAAGTAGCCTATAAATTACATTTTCCGCTACATTGGCAGTAAACGGGTAATTAATATTTCAACTTTTCCTTCTCAATGTTGATTTAAAAAATAAAATTAAATAAGCACAGAACATAAATCAGCGCAGCTATCCCAGATTAGATGTGATTGCCCATCTCCTGTTTATCCTAATTTCTCTGGAGTGGGAGCTTCCATTTTGGAGTGCAGCCTGGAGCAAAGAGAGTATGTTACACACAAGGCACAAGTGGAGAGTCTTGTGGAGGCAGCATTTGAAACTTCAGTAACACAATGAAATCTGTTACATAATTAGTATATTTTTTTCCCTAAATATTTTCATATAAATATGGCAGCTTGTCTTGATTATATTGTTTCCATTGTAACTGTCTTCACCAGTAGAAGATGATAATTTATTGAGAAATTGAAAGTTACTCGTTAGGTTATACTTTCTCAATGTTCTATTATTTTGAAAAAAAGAGCCACAAAGTGTTATTTTAAAGAAACCATAAGGATTTTGTGTGTGCTAGTCCCTGTTATAAGTGCCTTAGCTATCCTAACTCGTTTAATATTACGTTTTATTATTTGCATTTAATAGATGCTAAAACTATAAAAAGAAAGGCAGTTGTCTGTCCAAGCTCACTGAGCTGGGCACAGCAGAGCTTGGATAGAACACAGACTACTTCTCAAGAGAGTTGCAGATCTTAACAGCCATACCAGGCTGCATCCCACAGTGTGAATTAACCCATGCAAGTTCATGCTGATGGGAGAGTTTTACTTCATGAGTTGAATATAGTTCAGATGCTAACTGCTGATAGGTCAAATTCTCCAGGTTAAGGAAAAAGTCCTCTGTAAAACTACCCTCACTTCAGACACCAGTCAAAAGCTCAGAGGCTCCCAAGACACACTTCTGACCTGTTGACTAAGAATGTGGGGATTTCCACTACCCCCTGGGGTTTGTTAATTTCCTAGAATGACTCACAGAGCTCAGGAAAGCACTATGCTTATGATTAGTTTTATTATAACTGATTCAAATCAAGACCACTCAATTGAAGAGATGCATAATGCGAGATCTGGGAGGATCCAGAATGCTGAGCTTTCTTGTCCTCAAGATGGTCATCCTCCCCAAACATCAATGTATAACGATTGACCAGAGAAGTGCACCCAAGATTTGAGGTCCAGAGTTTCTACTAGGATTTTATTACATTGACAGGACTAATTTAATCATTGAATACATGATTGAACTCAACTTCCAAGTCACCTCTTTCCTGCAGTTTAAGAAGTCAGGCTGATAACATGTGTCTTAAAGCCCCAATTATCTACTGACATGGCTGGTCTCGCTGGCTAGCTAGACTTCATTCAAAACTATCTAGGGACCCCGCATGTACAGTCAGAAATTCATTTGCATAAACTCAGATATGATCTAAAGAAGTAGTCCCCAGCGTTTTTTGGGGAACCAGTTTCATGGAATATAATTTTTCCATGGACTGGGATGGGAGGAAGGGATAGTTTTGGGATGATTCAAGCTGATAACATTCATTGTGCATTTTATTTCTATTATTATTGCACTGTAATATGTAATGAAATAATTATACTATTCATCATTAAAAAATAGGCAAGGACAGAAGTGGAAAATGAAATAACTGAAGGGCCACACATGGGCTAAAATAAATGTCAGATTCTAACTTAAAGTCTGCCACCTGATGTAGCTACACAATTGAAGTGTGTCAACTCACATGCCACTCACTGATAGGGTTTTGATAGGAGTCTGCAAGCAATTGATTTATTATGGTCTCTATGCAGTCAAACCTCACTGCTAATGTTAATCTGTATTTGCAGCTGCTCCCCAGCACTAGCATCACCTCCTCAGTTCTGCTCAGATCAAGTATTAGATTCTCATAAGGAGTGTGCAACCTAGGTCCCTCGCACTTCTATGAGAATCTAATACTGCTGCTGATCTGACAGAAAGTGGAGCTCAGGTGGTCATGCAAGTTGTGGGGAATGGCTGTAAATATAGATGAAGCTTCGCTTACTCATCCACCACTCACCTCCTGCTGTGTGGCCTGGTTCCTAGCAGGTACCTGTCCATTGCCCTGGAGGTTGGGGACCCCAGGTCTAAGGACTACACCATGAATAACAAAGATACTCCTATCATTCTGGAAATTCCAAAGATTTAGGGTATCCCTCCAAAGGAACCAGAAGCAAAGGTTATGCAAAGAATTATACAACAATGGCTCAATCCAATGAACACTGACTTCCTCTTGCAGTACTTTCTCTCTAGCATTCCTTGAATGAACGCATCTGAAAATCATTCCACTGACTGCAGGAGCACACTTTGTTTCCTATCAGACTAGCATATCCAACCAACCCAAGAGACGGCTTTCAAAAAGTAAAAGTAAAATCTGTCGTCCTTCAGTTTGACCCAAATCAAGAGACCCAGGGCAGGAATAAAAATTAGCCATTTCTCTGTCTCTTTCACCCTTCTGCCTCTCTAATTTTTGGCAGACCTCTCAGGTCTCCTAACCCAGCCCTGCCCCTTAGAATCAGGCTCTACACATAGTTGCTGTCCTTTCACAGGTGGCCTGACATTGCACCCTCATGGCGACTGTTTATTTCTTTCAAGCCATACATTTCTGTTTGTCAACTTCTCCATAGCCTCGTCACTACTAGGTGCCACATAGCTTTGAGTTACTTCTAGCATTTACATGTCTTTCAAAATTAAGATACAACAATGAATTTAAAGGAATGTGTTTTATGGCCTCTGGCATATTTACCACCAACCTAATTTTATTGTATCAATGAACATATTACAGCACTCTGCTCTTTCTTAATCCAATAAAATACTGACTCTGCTCTAGAAGATGGGGGTGAGAGTGAGACTTGTGTCCTGTCTAAAATCTCTCTTTATTTGGAAATCATCTAATATATTACAACCAGCCTCCTAAGTTACATTTTATCTGTCAAAATATCATTAACATTTAAAAAAAAAAATCTGCAACACTTTGTAGAAATAACTTGCTTCATTTTATTGTCTTCTAGGTCTTTAAACAAGAAGATTCTTCTTGGTTGTAAAAGTAGTTTAACACCACTTTAAAATTAAATAATTTTATCTTTGACTTTGCAGTACATTCACTTGCTCCTTAAATTAATGTACATCTACAGTATTCAAGGCATGAGAAAGTAGGGAGGTAAGAAACTAGTATAATGAAACACGGTTCCTGACCCCTATAAGCTGACAGACCTGTGGTTAAAAAGTAGAATCATGGATTTTTACAGTGAAGAAGAACTTAAAATTCACCTCCTTCAATATCATGCCCAAGGCAGAAATAGTGCAGAATGTCCCATTCATCTAGTTGCAGTTTGAGCACTTCCAATCAATTTTTTATCCTCCCTGTTAAAATAAATAAATTTAAAAAGTGTCTACTCTTCTCTCTCCTACTCCACTCCCATTCTACAAAAAACAGAAACAAAACCAAAAGAATATCATGCCTTCTATTAAGTCAATCTCCTCTCCAGATCTCAGTAATTGATCCAAGGTCTATGCTCATATACAACACAGAATAAATTTCATCCGTCTTCTATCTGATACAGCATTCAAGAGAAGCATTGCCTTCATGGTCTCTAGCGTTACTGCTCACCTGGCAAAACTTGCTCATTATTTCAACTGTGCCTCATGTGGCATGATTCCTGGACACTTTGTCATCCTAGACCCCTCCCCTGGACCCATTCCATCTTTAACTGTTCTCTGTGAGACTCAGCATGCACAGTTTCAACCAGAGATACACAGTGGTAAGGCCACTTGGGGGCCAAACAGAGTGGGAAACAAATGACAGCTCATTCACTAATGAGTCAAGTAACCTTGGGTGAGCCAATGACTTCTCATCGATAAAATGAGGAAGATTATCTATCAGGGAAAGGATTAAAGATAATGTATGCAAAATACCTAGTTGAATGCAAAGCACATATAGACAAATATTTGGAATTTTTACTCCAGATGTGACTTATATAGCAAGAATTAAACCAAATATGTTGGTTCTATTATTGCCATTTGCATCTCTTTACCTTTCTGGGAGCCACACACATCGCTGGCTTATTCTTGATCCATTAGTTCACTGGCTTATTATTGATTCATTAGTTCATTAAAGCCTTATGTTTGTTTGTTTTCTTATTCTGTGTTTTCTTGCATATACAGAAAGTCTTTGCCATGCTGTTAATTTATTGAACTTTATAAAAGAACTTAGCTATTCACCAAAGTAACTTACAAAGTTTAAGACAGAAAACAATAATTAATATCCCTTGCCTTCTACTTCTCACCAAAAAAAAAAAAAAAACCACATATTTCTAGGTCTATTCTGGCAATTTTTTAATGCCACTAATATTCTCAAATACACAGAGGAAATATAAAATCATGAGTATCATCACTTATAATTTAAGAGTGAAAATCAACAAATTAACTAATTGATATCTCCTGATACTGGAGAAAATTACTAAACTGAGAGTACTAATACTAAACTGAGAGTCAGGAAATATGCATCCACTCACAACCTTGCTAGCTTCTTGTGTGACCTTAGAAAATAACAGCTTCATAAAATGAGAGTAGGTGATTTCTGAGGTCCCTTTCAGAGGAGACCACTTTTAATGACTTGCTGACTTATAGATTCACAAGGATATCTTCCTCATCTTTCCACAGAAGAAAATATGTTTCCAATTCCACATTCTGATCTACTAGATTATCATAATTAGCCTTCTGTTCCAAACTTACTATTTTAATCACTAAACAAGTGACTAAGAAGAAAAAAGAGGAAAAGAAAAGAAAAAAGAAAGAATACAGACAGAAAGACAAAATTCAAGAACATAGTCATTTAATTTGGGGTTTAATATTCAAGCCACTGTTATTTATGTTTAATTTCAGGAAACTGGTTTATTTTTCTTATCAGAAAAACTTTTACTTACTATTTTAAGCTTTAAATGAATAATGTCTTTATTCTCCAGGGGGTAGTGCTTTTGCAAACATCTCTTTTTCTTCCAATGAGCTAAAATGTATAAAGATGCTTATGCAGAGATAAAGGGGAGAAGATAATAGGTCAATGGAAATTCCCTGATTAACTCATGAGTTCTCAGATGTTCTTCCTGTAGAAGGTTATGGAAACTATTACATCCATTTTACAGGCAGGAAAAAAGTGTCAAGAGAGTAAGATATTGTCTCAAGTAAAAGCTGAGATGAGTGAACATTCATGAGCATAGCCTTCATGGACTCTAATGTGGTCTCTGAAGTTCTTAGATGTTATAAGAGATTATGATACTATTTTCTTACAGATGAAACAATATAGCTTGCATTCTTTTGTATATGGAACGTTTTAGATAATATGTCAAACTAAGAAAAATAAAACAAAATGTACCAGCATTGATTCTCAATGTCTGAAAATATTCCTGAATAATTCTTTTCTTATAAATTTTTCTAATCTCTGACTTTTAATTAGAGTGGTCTGAATATTAAGTTTATTAGCCTACTTAGAATAATTTTTCAATGAAAAAAGAGAAAAGCCAATATGTCATAACTCATGTAAGAAAATGGTAGGTCTTGGTATTGATGCAGCTTCTGATTTATTCATATAAATGTGAATAAATTAAATTAAACATTCAAATCTATTGAATATTTCAAGACCAGAAAATAATTTCATAATGCAATGGAACTCTAATAACCATCAAAAAGTAATATTAATAAGTCTGATACTACATAAGAGCCTATTGCATCTTGTTTTGAAATAAATAAATATCAGTTAACACTTCAAAGTCAGAAACTCAGAGCTTTTGTCTACACAGCAAAAAATAAAATGAAGATGAGGCACTACTTATATAATTTAGTAACTTTTATATATATCAATGAGTTTTGACTAGGGTAGGGGAAGAAAAGGTATGCCAACCTATAAAGGTAGGGTCTTACCAAAATCACCCATCCCATGTCAAAAGATTTTGATATGACCAACATTCTCTGTGGCTGGTGTACCTCTGAGAAACATTGCCACAATCACTCAGTGAGCCACTATTATAAATAGAAGTGTATTGGTTATTTCACAAAAGCTAAATTTTTTTCTTTTGAGAGAGAAAGAATCTCATAATCATTTGCTATATAACTCAGTGGTACAAATTCAGATTTCTGCAATGGTCAAATGAATACAACTGAATTTTTTAGGAGAAATTTTGAATGACAGATACTAAAGAAATCTGGAGCATGCCTACTGTGTTCAATGAAATTTGATTATTTAAAAAAATATAGAACTAGCCAAATGAAGCACATGTGGATTCTGCTAGTTTGTGGTCTTTGGCAAATAATAAAAAGGAAAGAGGAACTTCATGTTACCTAATATGACTTATAATATTGATCAATTGTTATTTGAATGTCAAATATCAAAATAATTGCATGTTCCTGGGTATAAGAGCTACTCAACTTTGGCACCCTGACATACTGAGTTGTAAAAATCTTTGTTGTGTGGAGCAGTTCTGTGCATTGTAGGATGTTCAGCTGCAACATAGTGGGTGGTTTAGTAGCCTCAACCTATTATATGCCAGGAATACTTCCCCTCGGTCCAGTTCATAACTGTTAAAAACTATCTTCTGACATTGCCAGATATCTTGGTTGAAAACCACTGGTCTTGAATGCAATTCAAAGTTTATAAATATACAGATCTTTTCATAAGTAAAAAAAGAGGGAATAACGTTATTTATATGAATAAATATTTAAATAAAGATAAGCATTTGCATTAGAAAATAAGATTGAAACAAGTCTAATATTAAAGGAAATGATATCACAATTGATTAAAAAGAAAAAAATAGACCATAAAAGTAAAGCAAATGTTGAAATCCTCTCTCCCCCAAAAATCTGTAGTTGACTCATTGGCGGGGGGTAGGGGGAAATACTTGTTGATAGGAAATTTAAGAAAACAAACAGGCCATCAAAAGATAAAGAATAAAATACATGGAAAAGATGTTAAAAATATAAGAAAATTTGTATAATTTTATGTCAAGATACCTAAAATTGTCAGTGAAACAACAGCTGAGAAATTATAATGCAAAATTGACTGAAAGGAAGCTGAAAATGTGAGAAATTTCTTACACTTACTAAAAATTAATTTCAGAAAATAGATGCTGAGCTACAAGGTACTTTGAGTAAATCTCTTTAAACTTTCAAGAAAAATATTAAATTGTATACTACACAAACTCTTAAAAACAGACAATAATATGGAAATTAATTCATTTTTCAAAATTTCTGATTATTTTATAATAGGAAAGCCATCACCTTAAAAAGAGTGCACAAATGTGTGTGTGTGTGTGTGTGTGTGTGTGTGTGTGTGTGTGTGTTTCTGTGTCTGTGTGTATTCCAACTCTAGGGGAGAAGAGAAAGCTTTCCCTTTCCATTCAGAAGTTTTGCTGAAAAATCACCTTGAAAAAGGTAGATTAATTGGACAAAAGGCATACACATTTATTTGATCTTAGTTTTACGTGACACAGTAGCCTTCACAATAAAGAGTTAACCCCCTTTGGAATGCAGGAGTTTATATCCCATCATGAGGTTACAGAAATAATGGAAGCTTGGATCCTGGGAAAATATGTGATGGAAGGAGGGAGAAGAGAAATTCTGTGGTGGGTCAATAAAGGATTACTAGGGAGAATTCAACAGGATTGGAGAACATACGGTGGTCTGGGGCAAAGGCTATTGGTCCCGCAGAACACACAATGGTTCATGACAAAAGCCTATCCAGGTTTATCGACAGACTTCCGTCTTCCTTCCTACAATATGGATTCTGTTAACAAAAACTGAGAGAAGGGCCCAGAGGTAGTTATTTTCTTCTTTAGTAGGTCCATACTTTAGGTAAAGGAACTTCTGAGAACAAATGTATCCTATGCATTGGGAAAGGTGGGGGATGTGACCTGGAGCCTTCTTTTTTCAGTTCAGGATATACAAAGCACCATATTTTAGGGGTATAGATTTATGAGCCCCAAGGCAACCAGCAGCCATCACCACGAATAAAAGCAAAACAATAGAGAAATTTCCAGTCTCATCAATATGAATTAATTATATTTTTGTCTCTGTAATAACTTAAAAAGCAGTATAAAACATAGGTAAAGCTAGATTAAATACATATAATTTTCTTCCTAACATAAAATGGTACTTTCTTAACTTGAAAAGCAACAAACATTATTCCAAGGGAAAAATATTTAGTGCATTCACTCTAAAGTGAGGAAAAATAAAAGTGTCCAAATATCACCACTTCTATTCAACATTGTTTTGAGAAATTGGCTAACATCATAAGAAAAAAATAAAATAGAAGGCAATCAGATAGGAAAGGAGAAAAATATAACTGATTATCTTGCGGCTGGTATAATGGTCTGTGTAGAAACTCCTAAATATTATTAAAAGTTATCAATAAAAATAAAAGAATTTAGCAAGCTATCTGCATATCCAGAGTCATTTATCTTTCTATTGCAATAAGCAGTTAGAAAGCATTTTTAAAAAATACACCATTTACAATAGCAACCAAAATTATAAAATATCATCATAAATTCAACAAATTGGGGCCTATATACAAAATTTTAAATTTTTATTGTAGATCATTTTAAAAGCTATATGTAAATGAGGAAATGGCACATATTTATGAAAAGAAAGAAATCCTAAAGTGATTAGGTCTTCTTAAATTATGTATTAAATACATTTCCAATCAAATCCTCAATAGTCTTCTTCAAGGAATTTGACAATTTTCTTGAAAAGGAAAACAAAGATTTGTCCTCCACAACACACTTCCGTAGAAGAAAAGTTAGAGTTTTCCCCACCAGATTAAAAAAAAAAAATATATATATATATATATATATATATAAAATAGAGCTATAGAAATTAATGGCATATTAAGGCAATATGCCATTAATACGAAGGAAAACATTAAACAGTGGAATCAAATAGAAGATCAGAAATAACCATGTACATATGGAACTTTGATGTGTAACAGAGATATGTATGAGATAATTAGAAAAACAAGTGATAGTCAAGAAAAAGGGAAAGTAAAGAGATGAACTTCATGCTGAAAGAAGATATGTGCAGTAAATATACCTTAAAAGGATTAGTATCAAATAAATATAAGGAATTTTTAAAAATCATTAAGGAAAGGGAAATCTATTCCATGCTGCCCATTGGGAGTAGACTGGATTTTAAAAATGTACATATACTTGATGGAATATTATATAGCCATAAAGAAGGACAAAATTATGAACTTCACAGCAACTTGGATGGATTTACAGTCTGTAATACTCAGTGATCTATCACAGAAACAAAGAACTGAGTACCACATGTTCTCACTCATAAGTGGACCCTGAACATTTATCATAATACTATAAGAAAGGGATTAACAATAGTGGAAAACTGCCAGGGGAGGGAGTAGGGGGGCACACTTCATCAATAAGGGTTCCTGACCTCAAACCGGGTGGTGTGAGAACCAAAGTGAAGTCCAAACTTCCCCTGTACAACGACCATTTGTATACCTAACCCTGAATTGTACCCCACATCTTTAAAATAAAAATTAAAAAAGAGAAAAGGGAAATCCAGTAGAAAAATGGGGGAAAAAGTCATAAAAGGCATTTCACAGAAGAGAAAACATATATGTTCAGTGGGTAATCAGGAAAATGGAAATCAAGATAAAAGTGAGATGCCTTTTTACAAATATTCACCTTGCAAAAATTAAGAATTCTTCATAATACCAAGAGTTAGAGAGGATATGGCTCATTATGATCTTTTATAATTTGCTGTTTCTAGTATAATTGCCACAACCCATTTGGGAAATAAATTGGCATCATCTTATAAAGTTAAATATTTGCTTTCTCAAAATTTCCACACCTGGGTATGTACACAATAGAAACAATAGTATATATGTACCAGAATAATGTATAAGAATGATCATTGCAGCACTTTGGTCACCCAGAAACAATGCATGTTCATAGTCAAGGGAATAGATAAAAATACTGAGATATAGTCACAAGAAAGAATTGCAGTCAGAATGGATAAGGTGGAATGTAACACAGCCATACTTAATGTTATAAATGGCTGTTGATATAATTTTAATGAAAAATAAAAATTCAGAACACCAACTACCAAATGATATACTCTTTTTATAGTGTTAAACAAGCAAAACTCTACGAGACGTTATTCACTGAGCTCTATGTCTGTCTGTAATGGCTGCCTTACTCTCTGTGAAAAGCTGCATGTCTTAGACAGTTTCTCTCACTTCTGATCATCACAAATCGCTCTCAGCTCCCTAAGATGTCACCAGTCTCTGGTGAAGTACCCCTGAGCAGACAAGTTGACAATGAAGACCTGGGGATTGTGGAAATGAGAGTTGGAGTCTGGGTGCAGACTTGTTACGTGGCAGAGACTCTGTAGAATTCTCATGTGTCATACCAGGCCACCCAGAGTCAGTAGAAGACCATGCCAGTTTAGGTTGGTTTCTCCTTACCCCTGAGTATGGCCTGGCCTTTGCTTCCACAGCTCCAACAGAGTCGAGAGCAGTTGTGGGTCTATTGTAACTTGTGAAAAGCTCTTCACTTTGCAGAATTAATTTCATTTAGCTTTCTTTGTGTTCTTGGCCCTCCAGTGGGTTTTAAACAAACCATGATTATGTAGCTTATCCAGAGAATTTTCATTGCTGGGGTGAGAGCAACAATCTCTAAACCATCAACTGAATCTAAATGGGTGTCAGCTACAAACCATTAAATGTAATCAATTACTGTCCAATGTGTCATTTTCATTTAGCTAAGTTTGCCAGTTATCTTTTATTTTTCAATATATATTGATTTATTGACTTGTATATCTTTAGAATCATTGTTTACAGGTTTTGTATTGTGCTTAGAAAGATTTTCTTTAGTTCTGGATTACTTACAAGAAACATCGTCTCGTGTTTTCTAATAGTACTTTAATGTGTTTATTTTTAGCATAAAATCTTTGGTCCATCTGGAGTTTATTTTGGTGTTGGAAATAACGTAGAAATACAATTTTATTTTTTTCCAGATGGCTACTAAGTTGTCCCAACTCCATTTATGGACAAAGGATATGAAAAGAATTTTTACATAGAAGTAATTTTTAAACATATGAAAAAAATATTCAGCTAGAGTCAAATTTTTTAAACTATAAATAATAACTATAGTTTAAAAAGTTTTAGCACTATCTACCTAAATTAAATGTGCACATACCCTTTGACCCAGCAGTTTTGTTCCAGGAGATTCATCTTAGATGTACTCACATATATTCATAAATACATACATATATAGATATTCATCATTTTCTTGTCAATAAACAGAAACAAAAACCAAGTAAGCATATTTTAAGATAGATTGGTTTAAAAATTTGTATTTCTATATAATAATGGACTATAAAGTCTTTAAAAGAAAGATGTAGATTATATATGCATACTAAAACATGATATCTAAGACATATTATTACATTAAAAAGCAAAGTACTATTAGATATGTACCCTACCACTTCACTACAAAGAAAGATATGTCCACACACATATATATACACAGACATATGTATGCATAAGGTACTTTGATAGGTATTCAAGCACCTGGTAACCATGGTAGATTCTGAGAAATGAAATTGGGGAATAGAAAAACCAGGATGGGTGGGAGAGAAAATTTACATCTAAAATGAATCATTTTCATCACATGAAATCAAGGAAAAGTGTGTAACTAGTTCACCTTGTGAATAAAATGGTCCATTTATACATTTCTGAGAAAATCTCAAGTTCTGCTGGGTATTTTTTAGACAAAAGCCAAACCAAGAGCAGAATATCAGGCTTAAAGTTTAACCTGCCACAGAAATGTACTGAGTTTGGTTATTACACTTTAGCTAAAGCAAGAAGAAAGAAATGTAGTTTCTGACACTCTCTCCACCACCACCACCATTACTAATACACACATTTTCCAAGTCAGCAGTTTTCATGCTGGGCTTGGTAGAGACGCAGGCTTTCCACACATAGGTTTCAGACGCTTCCCTGAGAG
Organism: Carlito syrichta; assembly: GCF_000164805.1. Lineage (NCBI taxonomy): Eukaryota > Metazoa > Chordata > Mammalia > Primates > Tarsiidae > Carlito > Carlito syrichta. The sequence continues at coordinate 1,374,669 of NW_007248370.1, forward strand.
GTAGGAGACAAGAGCAGACAGGAGATATTTCTCCCTTCTCCCTGCTTAACTAACAGCTCCACTGTTGTCTTTTTTTTTTAATTGGTGGGGAGGAGAGAGGATTCTGGATAATTTTTATTTTATAAGAACTAAATCTTCAGCCAATCAAGAGAGAACTCAAGGCCTACTTTTCTCTGCTGTGCCATTTCAAGCAACCAAGCCAAAAACAATAAAACAGATTCATATACTTATATAAACCGGAAGTTTATAACTAGGGATGACCTTTAAAATAATATAGTTCTGTCTTTTCATTTGACACATGAGAAGAATAGTGAAGTCACAGAGATGACAAATCATATCCAGGGTCATATTTGACTTATTGTTGGCAGATCTAGGACTAAGAAGCCAGCCTCCAATTTCCCAGGGCTCTTCTCTGTTATTCATTGGTGAATGATTATCCAGCCCTTCAATATTGACATTGACCAAGGATTTAAATCAATATTTTACTTCTGTGGCTGTAAGTTGTTCATGTGACTAAACTCCCTAGTTTCTCTCTTTGGTGATTGTTTTCAGTTTCCATCTTTTTAAAGCTTTCCACCAATGAAATTCTACCCAAGAAAAGAAACTACTCCCACTGGTTGTCACCTGTGACAGCTATGTATAAAACTCAAGTCCAACTAAAGACAAAGCAACTCATCCCAAAGAGTAAATGCATCTTTAGAATAGGTCTGAAGGTTAAAAAAAAAAAAAAGCTTGTGATCATTGTATCTATCTATGAGTTTGCATTATCATTTCATAAGGCAAAACAGAAGGTGGCAAAAGCCTACTGCCATTCCTTAGTTTTTGATGGAACATATTCATCAAAAAAGCATTCAGTCCCCTGAGCTTGCAGCCATATGCTACAGGAAAATGTCACCAGTTAAAGATGTATTCATTTGCTGTTTTGAAAACTCTGTTTGATATTCATGCATTCCAAGTGTTTTGACCTAGATTTCTGTGGAGGCATTAGATCCAGTCCTGTGCAGGCAGCTAGACAGCTGTTGCTTGTGTAGTCAAAGGAAGAATCTAAAGTTAAAAAAAGAAAGAGAATGAAAAAATGAAAACATTTATTAATGGGTGCCAACATTTTGTACAGCCAATATGTTTAATACTAGATTAACTAATATAAGCATATGGGGATGCATTTGTTGCAAAGCTTTAAAGAAAAGAACAAAGAAAAAAGTTGGAAATAGCTAAAGTTCAAGGGGAATGGAATTTGCACTTTCTCCTGTAAATGAAAGCTTGGTGAAATGGCAACATGCTTTAATTATAAGCAAGTGGCTAATGTCATAGCATTTAAGTGTTTTTTTTTCAGAGGAGATATATGATGTTCCATGCTCTGCACACATCTTAGATAAACCCGAAGTCTGTGCATAACAGCAGATCCTTGAAATCTTTTTGGACATCAAATCTTGTTCTTAGCCAGAGTTGTCTATTTTTTGGTGTGTATGAGGTCTAGTTAATTCAACTATGAATTCTAATGGATAGTTCAAATAATGATTATAGTAATTAATAAATATAAATACTAATTCTTCCTCATATCTATCTCCTCCCTCAGCAAGGGAGATCAAAGAAGCCATGTTACGTTACCCATGTAACTATTTCCATGTCCCATAGTTACAAGTTATACCAAAGTACACATCAGCATCCCCTCCTCTCCTCGGTAGAATGATAGTAGTCAGTTCAGTTATAACTGCAGAATCTTTTATCTGTGCACTCCCAGACTCTCTTCCTCTACTTTCTGGTCCTGATTGTTGCCAAATATGCATTTTTAGGACATTCAGAACAGGAATCTCTTCATCTCACCCAACCCAAAATGGTTGCGTGTCCACTAAAAATAGACACTGTCATAGATGCTGGGAACACAGAGAAAAAAGGCAAAGTCCTTGTCTTCGAGTGGGCTAGAGAATGCTAGATGATTGTTCCTCAAAGACACAAAATGATTTGGTACATTCAGGCCCCTGTATAGGTTTGATCCAGTTGAAGTGTGAATTTGTTGGATGCAGTGGGAGAGAGAATGGAATGTTGATGTGACTTGTGGCTTACAGAGTTGCTTCATCCAAACACCTGGGATCTGAAAGAAGATCACAATAATCTAAGGATTGGCCACAAACCTCATATTTCTAATTGACCCCCCTCCCTTTTTTTTGGTGACAGAGTCTTGCCGTGTTGTCCAGGCCAGAGTGCAGTAGTACCATCACAGCTCACAGCATTCTTGAAGTACTGGGCTCAAGCAATCCTCTCGCCTCAGCCCCTCAAGTAGCTGAGATTACTGGCTAATTTTTAATTATTTTTTGTAGAGATAGGATCTCGCTGTTTCCCAGGCTACTCTTGAGCTTCTGGCCTCAGCAATCCTCCTGCCTCGGTCTCCCAAAGTGCTGGGATTACAGGTGTGAGCCTCTGCCCCCAGCCTCTAATTGCCTTTTATTACTGTCCTCTTCTGAAGTCCCAGTATGAGAAATTGACGAAAATTCTTTCTTTCACACTCTGATTGTCATCGATTCAATAAATATCTGAGTGTATACACTGCAGTTAAACATGGTTGAAGTTAGATGAAAACCCAAGGTCCTAGGCCAGATGCTTTGAACTGAGAAAGGAAGATAAATATATAAACACCTAATTATAAATACAAAGTAATAAACACTGCCTGATATATATGCGATGTAACTGCATTGCAAAATTGAGAATGGTCATTTATGCTTGAGGAGATAGTATATGGACTGAGTTTTAAAGGATGCATACAACCTGGCCATTGCAAAATGTGGGAAATGGCATTTCGGGCAGAAATAATGGCATATGTGTGGAGAGAGGAGCCTCAATGTGTAAAGTATATTCAGAGAATAGATTTATTAATAAAGCACTGCAGTATGAAAGGAAGGGCAAATATCACAGTCATCATATAACTGTTGAAGAAGGAGGAGAAGGAGAAGAAACTGATTAGCTATCAGAAGCCCCTGTAAACATGAGGCAGAAAAATTCGATTTTATTTTCTAGAATAGTCTGTCGAGGAATTTGAATAAATATTTCTGCGAATCTCTTGAGTAGCTGGTAAGACTCCAGCAGCATGCTAAAGTAAAGTGAAATCTTTTTTGATCTGATACCCAAAAGCAAAGAGGAAAATCTGTTTGATTCTGAAGGACGAAAGAAGAAGAAAGCAAACGGAAGAGAAAGAAAGGGACAACCGTGAAATCATGGGAAGTCCCTCACATTGAACACATACTCTAGACAAGGAACTTTCTAAGTATGTTTGTTGTAATAATTCATTTATTTTTCACCATGACTCTATGAGACAAAAAGTATTTGTATTCCTACTGTAAAGGTAAGAAAATGGAGGCAGGGAGAGGTTAAGTAATTTGTTTGCAGTCACAGATAGGAAGTGGTAGTAAGAAAATCCTAGTTTCAGAGTTTGCACTTCTAGCCACTGCCCAAGAGAGCCATGAGGTGCATGAGTGACCCCCGCTCAGTACTAAGTCAAGCCTTCTGTGAAGCTTGGTGAACTCGATTTTTAGTGGAGAAACCTGAGCTGATGTCTGCAGCTGGATTTGATGTGAGGCAAGTGAGTGGAATTCCGTGAGAAAAGAAATGCAGGGTGGTCTTCATTTGGGATATTCTGTACCTCTGTGACTGAGTGAAAAAAAGATGAGTTTGAATTTCCATTCTAAATAACTCGCTCTCCACTTTGTAAATAAATACAATCATGCGTAGATTAAATAGGCACTCCCCCAAAGGGGGTATATCCATTTGTCCTTCCAAATTTTGAATAAATGGCAAACCACATAAATTCCATTGTGAAGCAATAGACGTTATTCATGCAGTGAGAACTTATCAGTGAATACATTTCGACTGAATGGGCCAATTAGGACAATTGAGAAGTACAATATTAAGACTAAGAAGACTCATTCTGTGTTACTGGATTTAGTCTCTATATGCTACCTCTGATGGGATCAGGAAGGATTCCAGCTACACTGAGTCCTGTGGTGATTCATAGATACATTTTTCACCAAATGGAAACAAAATGTAAGGGTGGGCCCTTGCCTGGCATAGGATATAGAACTCTTAAGATGCTGATGCAAAGACAGAATGCACTCACTAAGCCTAGCGTCCTTCAAGTCTGAATAAGAGATAAGGGAGCCTACATCTCCCTGGTCATAACCTGATGCTCATAACTAAAGGAATCTGAGAATTTGCCATGGTTATTTGATGGCTTTTAATGAACTTTAGCAAAGGAATTGGCATACACCAACTTTAAAATATCAGTGCACGCCGGGCTTGGGGGCTCAGACTGTAATCCCGCGCCTTTGGGAGGCTGAGGTGAGTGGATTGCCTGAGCCCGCGGGTTCGAGACCCGCCTGGGCGGCAAGACCTCATCTCTACAATAAATCAAAAAATTAGCCGGGCATGGTAGCATGCGCCTGTAGTTCCGGCTGCTTTGAAGGCTGAGGCGGAAGGATCGCCGGAGCCCAGCAGGTCAAGGCTGCGGTGGCCGGGAGCAGCCACTGCCCTCTAGTCTGAGCGACAGAGTGAGACTCCAACTCAAAAATAAAATAAAATAAAATATCAGTGCACAGCTGTAAAGATGCAATGGAAATTAAGCCTCAGATTGGGCTGGTCAGTAGAGGAAATTAGGGATTGACCCATAGACCTGTGATTATCACAGAGTTGATTTATGATGAGCCACTAACAGATTAGAAAATAGAATAACTGAAGTTTAAGGTTTTAACATTGGTATATGTCCATTCCTTTGCTAAAACACATTGAAAGGCATCAGATAATCATGGCAAATTCTCAAATTCCTTTAGTTGGAAGGAGAAGGATTATTTAATATATATGTACATAGGTAATAAAGTTGAATATGTTGAAATAGTATATAACATTTAACATAAATTTGCTCTTGTAAACTGCATGGTCACGCCCTCCCTCTTGCCTTCTAGAGAACAAGTTCAGGTTCTTCTGTTATTAGAACGATTTTAGTGTAAAAGATTGAGAAGACCTGATAAAGAACATTTGCCTTCTGCAAGAATTGACTATGAAGACTAAGGGATGAGCTAGAGAAGAAAACAGCAGAGACAATGAGGCAGGGGTTGCTCTCCCTGTCTGATTCTAAATACTTCCAGAGTGGGTGGGCTTGTTAATACTTTATCATGTCATACAGGAAACCTATTAACTTCATTATTGTCAATGAAGGATCAGACTTTGATTAGAAAATGAAAAGTCCCTGACCTGTACATCACAATTTTTCACAGGTATAATTAGCATAAAGTCCCAATCCTTCTGTAATAAATTTCAAATTCCTCACCTACTGCCAACAGACTAAGAAAGTTTTCCTGCCCAGTGTAAGTACCCACATCAATTTTATTAAAAACCCTCCAACCATCACAATTAGAATAAAATGAGAAAATATGTTTTGTTTTGTGTTTTTTCTTTTGAGTCGGAGTCTCACTCTGTCGCCCAGACTGGAGTGCAGTGGCCGCTTTCGGCCACCGCAGCCTCGACCCGCTGGGCTCCGGCGATCCTTCCGCCTCAGCCTTCCATGTAGCCGGAATTACAGGCATGCGCTACCACGCCCGGCTGATTTTTTGATTTATTGTAGAGATGAGGTCTCACTGCCCGGGCAGGTCTCGAACCCGCGGGCTCAGGCAATCCACTCACCTCAGCCTCCCAAAGGCACGGGATTACAGGCTGAGCCACCGAGCCCGGCTGAGAAAATATGTTATAGAAGGTCGACTACATGTGGTATCATTTTCAAGTCAATAAGCATTTTTTTGATGACTAGCCATCTGCCAACACTGATTTAATAATAGTGCCCTACAGTGAGCATATGTGTATGTGCACATAGGTCTGTATGCACATACACATATGTACATGTATATGTATACACATACACATAAACACCATATGAATTTTCTTTTTTATTTTGAGTTGGAGTCTCACTCTGTCGCCTAGGCTGGAGTGCAGTGGCACACTCGTGGCCACCCAAGCCTCCACCTTCGGGGCTCAGGCAATCCTTCTGCTTTAGCCCTCCAAGTAGCTGGAACTATGCACCACTATGCCTGGCTAGTTTTTTGATTTATTGTAGAAACGAGGTCTTGCCAAGTTGCCCAGCCTGGTCTCGAACCTCTGGGCTCAGGCAATCCTCTTGCCTCTGCCTGCCAAAGTGCTGGGATTACAGGCGTGAGCCACCATACCCAGCTATGAATTTTCAAAATAGAAATAAAAACCTATGCTTGATAAACATTTGAATAATTGTTAATGAGAACATTCATTGTTGTTTTTCTCTTTCTCACAAAATGTTAAATTTTTTTTGATACAAGGTATATGGCAGGATCCTTTGCTTTTCTGTTTGGCATTCTCAGTGAATGTGGCCATGAAGAAGTAACTGTCAACAGAATTCCTACCACCTCACGTTTCACAAAATATTTTAATGCCATAGTTTCATGTTTGTCACTATACCAGCAGGAATGTTTTCCGAATAAGGTAGCTTCCATGCGGGCAATAACCACCTTATGCACCTATATGCAGCCTTCTCAAGAGTCACAGAGATTAAAACCCCACACGCAATAAAGATATTTAGAACCATGGAACAGAGAAGATGAGTTGTCAGCGCACATTCACTCCTGACCGTTACATGTGTACACATGGGAGGCAACTTACAGCAATTAGGATTGCAGATCCGACAGTTTCCCTATGAGCTGCCACATTAGGTTAAGAACAGAGGATTACAGAAGACCAAATGTCTCTGTTTCAGCTCCAGAGGATTAATTTATTTTTTCTCCTTTAAAAACTTGGCAAAAGAAGACATTGAAATCTGAAAACAGAGAAACTAAAGAATTATAAAAGATGTATCTCAGTAAGCCATCATAAGAGTAACAGAATATGCATACTTGTTTGAATTTCAGACTTCTGAAAAATGGAAGTGTGTGGATATTGTTTGATTTCTAACCTGTAGTTTGATCTCCCATAGGTTTTTTTTGGTTTTATTTATTTGTTTATTTTGAGTCGTTGTCTTATGCTGTTACCCAGGCTGGACCTCCTGGGCTCAGGTGATCCTTCTGCTTCAGCATCCAGAGTAGCTGGGACTATAAGTGCACACCACCACACACAGCTGTTTTTTTAAAAAGATTATTTATTTATTGACGGATTTATTTTTTGTAGAAACAAGGTTTCCCTGTTTCTCAGGCTGGTCTTGAACTCCTGGGTTCAAGCAACCCACCTGCCTCGGCTTCTTAAAGTCCTGGGATTATAGGCATAAGCTGGCCTCCCATGGATCTTTTAGGGTATAACTCTCCCATCCCGAGAGCCTAGATTACTATATCAAAAGGGCTATAGCAGTGATCCCCAACCTTCTTTGGGACTTGTTTTGTGGAAGACAATTTTTCATACACAGGTGTGAACGGGGTATCATCAGGCATCAGATTTTCATAAAAAGTGGGCAACCGAGATTCCTCGTATGCATAGGGTTCTCCCACTCCTGTGAGAATCTAGTAACACCACGAGTCTGACAGAAAGCAGAAAGGGTAGCTCCTCTCACCTCCTACTGTGTGGTTTCGTTCCTAACAGGCAGCCCCGGGGGTTTGAAACGGACCCCCAGGCTATAGGAAACCGAATTTTTATTAGTTACATTCCTATTTCTAGTCATAAAGCTACATGTCCTACTGTGCACCAATTTAAAACTACATGCAGCTAACTGTATGGTAGCCGGTTTAAACAGATGGATTTAGGAGAATCAGAGGCAAATATATTTCTTTTTGGAATTTGGCTGCTTGAGTCATTTATGTTAGGATTACAGAGAAAGCTGACTTACTGAAGCTGTCAGATGCTTACTTTTTTGCAAAACTCTGTAGTAGGGTTCTCTTATTCTACTTACACGTAAAATTTTAAGTTTTACGTATGGCATATAACATATATACAATATAATATAATGATATAATATAAAAGATAAGCCTACTGAGAATATTAAGTTAATTTTCTAGGATCTGTTTATTTCTCTCATTTTTCTAGAATAGAGGTAGTGTGTAGGCCAGGCAGAGGGTTGGCATGGCCCCAGAAACATCCAAGAAAACTTAATGGGGTTGACGGGGACTTTAGAGACAGGGTTAAGCAGAGTTCCAGAAAGGCTGACAATCAGATGGAGTTAAGTCTAGATGGGCTGGAACAGGGACAGTATCTAGCAGAATGACTCCTTGAACCCAAAGGCTATTTTAGTCTTACTTTACTATTAAGTATATGTGACTTGAGCACATGCAAATAGATATGTTTTCATTGCAAAAGTTAAATACTATAATAAAATTGTTTCTTACAAGGAACTAAGAGCCTAAAGTTTATGGGCAACCTAAGTATTAGATTACAGGTCCAAAAAATATAATAAAAGCTCTATCAGCTTCCTTTATTCCTTTTAAAAATAATAAGGTACATAAAGCTCTGAAACCTTGGGTAGAGATATTATACATATTAGCCAATCTACCTGTAATCCTGAAAGTTAGATATTATTTAGGCTATTTTACAGATGAGAACACTGAGACTCAGAAATGCTAAGTGATTTTTTTAGCCCATGCAAATAACATGTAAGGAAGCCAGGATATTTTAAAAATCCTATGTGCCTCTACAGATATTTTCATTTCACCTACAGATGAAATTCACTGAGTAACATTTTGGGACAAACTCATAATAACCTTAAAAACTGATTTGAACAGAAAACAGTCCCCCCCCAATTCTATAGTGTTTGCACAGAATAGATCAAGCTGTATGGAGACCAATCATACCTTCCTTGAAACTTTTTCCAAATTTCTTGACTCAAATCAGCACAGACTCAGGAATTTCTGGGAACTTGAAAGATGAAACATGGCAATCATCTTTCTATCCCAAATAATTTTAATGATTAAAATTGAAATGAGAAGCCGGGCTCGGTGGCTCAGCCTGTAATCCTGCACCTTTGGGAGGCTGAGGTGAGTGGATTGCCTGAGCCTGCGGGTTCGAGACCCGCTTGAGCAGCGAGACCTCATCTCTACAATAAATCAAAAAATCAGCCGGGCGTAGTAGTGCGTGCCTGTAGTTCCAGCTACTTGGAAGGCTGAGGCGGAAGGATCGCCGGAGCCCAGCAGGTCAAGGCTGCGGTGGCCGGGAGCGGCCACTGCACTCCAGTCTGGGCGACAGAGTGAGACTCCAACTCAAAAAAACAAAAACAAAAACAAAAACGAAAATGAAATGAGGCAGTCTTATTCTCTTTTAGGGACATGACTTATGAACCTTTCTAATTTCATTTAGGTAATTAATGGAAGGAGGAACTAAACTTCTAACTTTTAAAAATTTTTATTTATCTATATTTTTTAGATATAGGGTCTTGCTATATTGCCCAGGCTGGTCTAAAATTCCCAGGTTCAGAACGATCTTCCCACCTCAGCCTCCTGAATGACTGGGATTACAGATGTAAGCCACGGTGCCCAGCTATCCCTGACTTTTAATTGGTAGCTTAGAACTGTTTTCCACTATGCCAAACTGCTCCTAGACAAAATCCACGTGAAAACCAAATTAAATGACAAAGAAAATCAGTAATGTAGCAGAGAAGATTCTTTCCTTCCTCACAAAATAAATATGGGACTAGGAAATATTTCATGATTTGATTTGAATATTGACTGATGAGCTTTAACTTTCTGGCTTCTGTGGAGTTCATTCTGTTTTTTGCTTGTTGGCTAGCTTGTTACCAAGCAACATGGCCTACTCTTGTAAGCCCTGAAAATTGACAACTTTATCTTATTTTCAAGAATATACGTGTCTTCATTGGGCCCAGTGTCCTGATTTCATTAATCCAGCAAAACGCATGACTAACCCACCAGGTTCTGAACTCTAGGCAACCCCTCTGTTGACTGCCAGGATGAGGTTGGGCTTATGAACTGAGCCTCCATTATAGACCAGACACCACATTAGATATTACCTATTTACGGCGCAGGAATGCCCTTTCACATGGAGTGACTGGGAAAGGTCTCTCGGGAAAGGTGACCTGTGAGCAGGGTTCTGAAGGAAAAAGTACACAGCACCTCTGCACTGCAGTTTCACACATTTCACGGATGAGCAGGCTGAGGTCCAGAGAGACCAAGCAATTTGCTCAAGATTGCAGAACTATAGAGTGAAAAAGGAGAAATTCAAATCCAAGTCTGGCTGACTTCAAAGTATTGTCACAGCATAAAAAGTATGAGCATGAAATGATTCCCAGAGAAACAGGCATGTTGAGAAGATGCTTAAACAAATATGCAGCATAAAACTCTTGGAAAGATAATAGGTTACATTTCTCTTAGTTTTTAATGCACAGAGGCTGCTTTTAGCTCAGAAAAATTTGTCTCATACCAGCTAAGAGGGACTATTCAGAGAGACCAAAATCATCAACAGCCAAAAGAAAGCTGGAAAAGCTGCTCTTCTCTCTCAAATTGGCTCTGGTTCTCCTAATATACACAAAAACAGAATGATAAAAAAGGAAGAATTTAGACAAATATTTATACATATGCTGGGTGAGGACACCTGGCAGAGCAGGTGAATCAGCTACAGAACGCGATGTTGCCTGCAGATCCAACTACGAGGAAAAGTGACACATATTGCAGTTAAACTTAATGCAAACCTGTTCTCCAGCTTATCCCCAAACTCAATAGCAGTGTGGGGTTCCTCTGTTTTCTTTTTACAAGCACAAGAAGGTTTTTAAAATTAGGTACTCTTTTGAGCTGACTCTCCACTCTGCACATACTAGTTTAGGAGAACAGAATTTATGTTTCTGCATCTCAGCCAGTCTCAGCACCTATATCATCCCAGAATAAAATCCAACCCTTGCAAGTATATCTCTTGCCATTAGTGTAATGCACAAACACAGGCAACTGTAATGATTATTTAATTGAATATAGATGTTGGCTGAATACCAGGGCAAAACACCATGCATTTTAAATCAGTCATGATACATATTAATTCAGTATTCATAATAGGCTATTTCCTATAACAAATGTAAAAAAACAACCATGTGGGAGTTTATAACCTATGTAAAAATATACTCTACATTAAAATTTTTCATATTTCATTGGGAGATGAAGAGGAATTTCACAAAAGTTTTAATTTTGCTTCAATGAAGAATTTATTCTTGCATAATAAGTGTCATATTATGCACTTATGAGAAAGATACCTTGTAGTATTATTAGTTGTATTAATTGCTATTTTGGCACAAATATTTATTGAGACACCTACTATGTACCAGATACTATTTTAGGTACTGGGTGAAGGACAGTGAACAAGAAAACAAAAGCCTTGCCCCAATAAACTTATATTCCAATAGGGAAAAAAGCATGCAGTAAGAAAGTAAATAAATGAACATATCATATAACAGTGCAGAAGATGATCAGTGTTATGACAAAGACAAAAAGCAAACTTTGATAAAGAGAATAGAAAGTAGCAGTAGAACAGGGGAATTTTTTAATTTAAGGTAAAACATATCTGTTAAGGTACGCATTGACTGTTTGCATGAAGAAACTGTGAAACTAGCTATGTTGATGTCTGCACATAGAGCATTCCAGAAAGAAGAAATGTGAAAGGTACATTGGGGTATATATGGTGTGTTGGAGATAGGACAAAAAGACCAGTGTCACCATAGCAGAATGAGCTGGAGGATAGTGCAGAGGATGAGGTCAGGGAGGGCGTGTCAGTAGAATCATGCAGGATGTCCCAGCCATAGTGATCACTCTGGATTGTCCTCTGAGGAGAAGGGATAACCTTTGAACATTCTGAGCAAAGGAGTGATGATTTTAGATAAATACAGAATGGAATTTCTAGAAAGCAAATGTTTATCATTCAGAACTTGCAGGATCTCAAAGCAAACTTTCTCTCCTAACAGACTGACATTTTTAGTCCTTAGCAGGAATGAAGTTGAGTGAAGCATAACTGCCCAGCAAATGAATTCATCGTCCTTCAGCTATTATTTTTCTTACCTAAATTTTAATATGGTTGCTATTATATTTTAATGGATGTATGGGCTTCGAATGTGGAGTGAGATAGGGAGGAAAGTGCTCAAGAGACTGGAAAAAGCTCTCCCACTCCTTATTAAATTATTGACTCTGATCAATTCATGTTTCGGTAAGTATCAAATTCCTATAATGTCCAAGCATTTTAACATACTTTCTAGCCTTGAATCTTTCAAACACTCTGTGAAGTAAGCACTATTTGTGCTCATGTCTTACGTTATAGGGGAAGGAAGCTGAAACACAGTGAACCAAGTGATTTGTCCAAGTTCACAGGAAGATGCCATTAATCAACCCCTTTTTCTATAACATAACCATTGCCTACTTTAAAAATAGAAGAGTAATCAGTAGAAAGAGGAGAAAAAATTGAAAAAAGAGCAAATGAGGATTGAAAAAGGAATGACAAACTGTAGAAAACAGTTTGATCATTCTTCAAAAAGTTAAACTTTGCATTACTGTATGCTAGATACACAGCCAAAATAATTAAAAATGTGTTCAAACAAACACATGTATATGAAAGTTCATAACAGCACCATTCACAATGGCCAAAAGGTGGGAACAACCCAAAAATCCATTTATGAATGAATGGATAAATAATTTGTGGTATATTCATACAATGGAATATTATTCAACTCTAAAAAGGAATAAAGTACTGATACATCTTACAATGTGCATGAACCTGAGAAACATTATACTATGTGGAAAAAGTCAGACACAAGAACCACATATTGTACTATCTTATCTATAGAAGATACCCATGTTAGGTAATTTCAGGAAACACACGGGTGGTTTTCAAGGGTTGGAGAGAAAGAGACATGAGAAATAACTGCTATTAAACAGGATTTTTTTTTGAGGTGGTTAAAATATTTTGGAATTTGATAGGCATGGTGTTGCACAAAATTGTGAAAGTACTAATTATATGTTATGTTTATTTCACCTCAGTAAAAGAAATATTATAATGAAAACTGATAAAAAGACAAATAAGTAAATTTTAATAAAAGGAAGTGAGTGGTTCAGGGTTGGTCACTATTGTTCAAAATGGCAGAATACAACTAAAGCTATATATATATGTGGTTCCCTTCAATTCTGTCATCTCATACAATGGTTTAGTGTATAGTTACTCAGAAGCATTATAAAACCATCTATCTTTTAAACTATTTTTTCTGTTATTTTATAATTTAAATGAAATAAATCTCAGTGCTAAAATTGCAGACAATATAATAGCACCTACAGTGGTTAATGAAAGGTCTCCCCCATTTCCACTCTTCAATATCAACTGCCATTCACAATTACCCATGACTTTTTGTGTCATTTAATGGTTAGGGATTGTGAGGTCTTACTTATGAAAACACTGTAATAGTTTGAGGCTAATGACACTTCCAGCAAAACTAACTTAGACGGATTGGGGATTTATAACAAACACATTTTCTGTGAGAATTTTTTTCTTATTTGTTGGCTAGTTCTCCTTTCAGTAAAACACACATACATACACAACCTCTGACATAACCAGCCATTGACCTAGTTAAATGAACTGAGAGCTGCAGGTTGAATTAGATGGACTGCCATTCCATTGCCCTAAAGATGACAAACCAACTGAAACAGATGGAGAGGCAATGAAAGCAAATGAGCCCAAAGAGCTTGCAAGTAAACCTTGCTTCACCTTGTCAGAAAATACATGAACTTCCAATATATGTCTGTTGCCTTATATGTGACTTTTCTATATGGCTATTTTAGATATACTTTATCACAAACAAGGGATTATCATCTGAATGATAGGGCTCATCACTGTTTTCAATAATCTTAAATCTAGAAAGTTTTCCATCCAAGAAGAAAAGTTGAGTGAGTTGTCATAAAGTCAAATAAAATAGTCTTCAATACTATTACTATCAGTCAAAAGCAAGTGTGACATATAGAAGTAAATATAAGTAACCATTCACATAGTACTTTTACTGTTACACTGAAGAGTTTACAAGTTATTAAATTTAACATGAATGTTAGTATTTACTAGATGAGTTCTTCTAGTTGCCTAGTTAGAAGTATACAAAAATGAAACTGGTATATCTGACTTTGCATGCAGAAACAAATATCACAATGCATACATTTGAAAAGTTATTGTCATACTTACTTGGCACTATAATAGCTGTACTGGCACAACACAGATAATATTTTATTATTTTTCAACTCTGGATTGATTATTTACAAGTACATATTTGCTGTACAATATTTTTCTGGTAATTATTTGCACAGCCAGCCTGCACTTATGAGATGTGCAGCTAAATGTATAGTAGCACAGGAAAGAATATCTTATGGAGACACATTTTTTTCCCAGTGTAAACTTACTGAAGCTTATTTTTGTGCTATTGGCAAATGTCACAAATATCTAAAATTTTTTATTGTCACTGTAAATTTTACACTTGACTATGCTGAATGCTTTGCTCAATATCCATGTCAGCATACCTTCCAGTTGTCCTTGATATACTACAACTGGTGAAGATAATTTTCTGGTCGCTTCTGTATCTTAAGAATTCCAGGAAACTAAATATTTATTCTCACTCATATAATTTATGCAGTGTAATATTTTTGTGTAAATTGCAGAATTTAAGAGGTCAACTGTGCTTCATCCTAGTATTTTTGATAATGTACTCAGAAAATGAACTAAAAACACTCTCTTGCTGACTTAAGTCGAATACAATAAAACAGACACTGTAGAAAGTTCTGTATTTAAACATAGTTGGTTTGTTATAAAAATAAGATTTCTGGACCTTTGGCCACTAATTTTTGACAGGGAAATAGAAAGCACATTTCAGAGAAGCAATTAAGAATGACAATGATTGGCAGATGATTTGTTAAGTTGAACAAGAACACTTTAAGTTGAATTTAGATAGAGCAAAAGAATATCATTATATTAAGATAGAATAACCCAATATTAACAAAAGTAACAGATAAAAAAACTGTAACAGTGGTTCTCAACTGTACATAAAATAATCTGGAAGCTTTGAAGAATCTAAATATCTAGGCAGAATTTTGAAAGTAGGAACCTGAAGAGCATTTTTTTTAAAGCTTCCCTGGGGGTTATAATATTGAGCCAAAGTCGAAAAACACTGAAGTATAGTTATGCATGATAACCACCTCAGATGTTTATGTATTAATACTCAGGGCATAAGCAGTAAACAGACGTCATTGAGATTTGATGAAATCATATTCTCCCAGGAAATATTAACCTCTTCTTCAACCTTGTTTCTGAAAAACTTTGCATATAACTCAGTCACAACAATTGTGTATTTACCTGTGTTTTTCCTCCAATGGGGGGTCAATATTCAAGGGGTGAAGAAGGATCACATATTCATAATATCTGTATCCCACACCATCAAATAAAACCCAAGACATAAGAAGCTCTCAATAAATGGCTGCAAAAAATGACAACTCTTACTTAATCAAATAATTATTAAAGTTATCGTTTATCTTCCACAAAATTATTCTGAGAGATGAACAAATGAAACAGAAAAACAAGATGGGGGAAATCATAAGAAACCCCAGGATAAACAGAGAATTATGTTTGAACTAATGTATGTGGATAATGCAGAAAATAAGATTTTGGTACTATTGCCTGGGAAGATAAATTCCTGCCACATCTCAGACATGTCAGACTTCTGGTGACAATTTCTTCAGGAGTGAAATCTGGTATCTTGAAACTCTTTTTTCTTGTTTGTTTTTGTTTTTGTTTTTTTTGAGTTGGAGTCTCACTCTGTAGCCCAGACTGGAGTGCAGTGGCCACTCCCGGCCACCACAGCCTCGACCTGCTGGGGTAACTCTTATTAGGAGAGGAGCAGAGTAAAAAGGTCAGGATTAAATAGCCCTAGGAAATCTCTCATTCCCATTCCTATCCCTCAAATTCACAGTATGGAGAGATTACAATTTAAGTAGTTTCTACTGGTGGGAAGAGGCTGAAAGTAAAACCTTACTTGAGCTATTTAGTGGAATAATGCTATGTACTGAATGTTTATGAGTCCTAAAAATTCATGCTAAAATCCTAACCCCCAAAGTGATGGAATTAGGAAGTGGAGTCTTTGGGAGATGATTATGTCATAACAATGGAATCTTGAAGAATGGAATCAGTGTCCTTATAAGAGGCAACCCAGAAAGTTTTTTGACATCTTTCTACCATGTGAGGATACAAGATGAAGATGGCAGTTTGCAACCCTGATGACGGCCCTCACCAGAGCCCAATCACACTGGCTTCTTGATCTTGGACATCCAGCCTACAGAACTATGAATTATAAATGTTTATTATTTAAGCCAGTCAGTCTATAGTATTTTTTTATAGTAGCCTAAATGGACTAGGACAGATGAGACGAAATTAGCCATACCTTTCAGTGCATAGAGCTCCCCACATTAGGATTTGTCTCCCTCAACACTTCTGTCCTTGAACTAAGTTGGACTGACACAGATAGTATTCAGTATTCTCAAGGTATTTTAGCTTATTGGATGAAATAAGGAGATAAAAAATTAAAACTACTTCTAAGGGAAACCAGCAAAATCTTATAGAGCCATGATAGAAAACAATACAGCATTTTCTCAAAAAATTAAAAAGAGAACCACCATATGATCCAGCAATATCACTAGTGAATATATGTCCAAAGGAACTGAAATTTGAATCTTGAAAAGATATCTGCACTTCCGTTTTCTTTGCAGTATTATTTACAATGGCCAAAAATGAAAACAATCTATATGTCTATCAACAGATAAGTAAATAAGGAAAATGTGGATATACATATATATCTGTGTGTGTATATAAAATTCTTATTTCTCCTTAAGAAGAAAATTCTGTCATCTGCAACAACATGAATGGATGTGAAAGACATTATACTACATGAAATAAGTCAAATATGGAAAGACAGATACTGGATGATCTCACTTAAATGTGGAATTTTAAATAGTCAAACACTGAGAAGTAGAGAGTAGAATGCTTTCCTGAGGCTGGAGAAGGGTGAAATAGGGAAGTATTGGTTAAAGGGACTCCTTATAACAAGTAAAATCTAAAAAAAAAAGAAAACAAGATGACTTTTGACTTTTCTTGACTCCACCAAGAGATGAGGTTGCAGGACAAATAACCACCATGAAATGTGCAGTGTTCGGTACATTCAGAGTTATATAGGACTCAAAATCCGTTTACCTGGGGCAAAATATAAACTTACAAGAACATTTTAATGATAACTTGGATAAATGACTGGAGATTGAGTACACACTAGTGCGAGAGAAATAAGCTCCTGGGGGCCAGTCACAGGTGGGATTTGAAACTTTTGTGGGCTTTCTCTTTAGGAACTGCACCAAATTTTCATGATGCATATAGATAAAGCTCCTCATGTGGCTATGACGAAAGAAGAGGAAAAGGAGCCATAATTAAACTCTCCTAGACTTTTCCTAAGAAGAGGCCTAGGCTCTATGGGGTAAGACTTTCTAGAGGATAATTCTGAATCTTTATCCTAACTGGGGGAGAAGAACTCTGCCCCATTCCAGCCTGCACTACCCTTTCTATCATGTCTAAGGAAAAACAAACAAATAATAATCATAATTCACAGAAGAAAAAGTATCAAAGAAATAGACTGGGAATGCAACAGCTTGCTGGGTCATGGACTAGGAGGCAGTTGCAGAGTGAAGATCACTAATCCATGAGAAGGAACAAAAACAGTTCTGAAGTTCATGTTTTCAAGAAACAGGCCTACTAAAAGACTGAGACTTATTAAGAATATTAGAAAACCAGCTTCCTCTTCTATCCTCCGCCATCCTACTAACAAGTCTCCAGTAATAACAACAGTAAACGATAAAAGAAAGTGCTCCAAGACACACACCCTCTCTAAGGAGCCACAAGAGGAGAAAAGCCACAAAAGGAGATAACAACAAGAACACTAAAAAAAAAAAAAAAAAAGAAGATACAGGTACCTACAGCTACAATAAACACTAAAAACTATCTATTTCCTAGCCAGAGTAACATAAATCCTCAACTAAAGACCTATTTACCTTCATTTCTATCAGTCAATAAATGTCAACAAAACAACAACAACAACAGAAAAATCAAAAAGCATGTCAAAAAGGAAGGAAAAAACAACCCAAAGAGACAAAGCAATCATCAGAAGCAGACTTAGCTATGACTTAGATATTGGCATTATCAGACCAGGAACTTAAAATAACCATGATTGATATGTTGTCTTAGTTCATTTTGTGCTATTATAACAGAATATCTGAGACTGTATAATCTATAAACAGACATATATTACCTTAAAGTTCTGCAAGCTGGAAGCCTAATGTCAATGTGCTGGTAGGCTCAGTGTCTGGTGAGAACATACTTCTCTTCCAAGATGGCACTATGCATGATGCATCCTTTGAAGGAAAGAAATGATACAAAGCAGAAGAGCCAAGAGAGAGAACTCATGCCATGAGTGGATTTTATTAAGAAATTAACTCCACTTATGACAGTGGAACACTTATGGTTATTACCTCTTAAAAACACCACCTCTTAATATTGTCACAATGATGATTAAATTTTCATCCTAAGTTTTGGAAGGGACTAACATTTATATCATATCATATGTCAAAAGATCTAATGGAAAAATTAAGCAACATACAAACCCAGATGTTAATGTAAGAAATGAGATAGCAACTCTAAGAAAGAATCAAAGGAATGCATTTAAAAAGCAGTAAAAGAAATAAAGAATGCCATCAGTAGTGTCATCAGTACAACTGATGCAACCATGAAATAACCATTTATCCTGAAAATAGATTAACAGAAACTTTCCAAACTGAAACACAAAGAAAAAAAAATACAGAACATCTACAAACTATAGAACAATATTAAAAAGAATGACATATGTAAAATTGGAATATTGGGAAAAAATGAGAGTGAAGCAGGAAAAGAAACTACAAAAAATAATCAATAAATGTAAAATGTTAATAACATACAAAACTATAGTTCTAAGAAGTTTAGAGAATACCAACAAAGAGAAATCCTAGAAAGTCTACAACTAGACATACTATATTAAACTATAGAAAACGAAAAACGAAGTGATCATCTTAAAGGAAACCAGAGAAGTAAAAGCATTGCCTACAGAGGAATATATGTATATTCATATATGAATTCGAGAAGAGAAATGTCTCATCAGAAACTACGTAAGTAGTAAGAAAGTGTAGCAAAATTTTTAAAGTATTGAAAAAAAGAAATCCTGCAAACCTAGAAATATACCCTCTAAAACTAACTTTAAAAAGTGAAAGTGAAGGAGATACAAAGAAGCTTTTATCCACAATGAAAAAAGGAATAGGGTTAGAAAAAGAATAAAGAAAGGCAAAATAAATCATGTTGTATGTTTTTTTTATAAATCGATCTAAAGCATAATGGCTATTTAAAGCAAAAATAGCAAAAATGTGTTTGGGTGTTTAAATAATATGGATAACTAAAATCAATAACAGCAATATCACAAGGAATGGGAGACAGGAAATTAGACGACTCTTTTATAGTTACTTGTATTACATGTAAAGTGATACAGTGATATTTGAAGGCAGGCTCTGATTAGTCAAAAATGTAATTGTAGAGCAACAACTCTAAAAGCTAAAAGAAATAAGTACAAATGATATGTCAACAAAGTAGATATAAATTTGTATTATAAAAATTTCTTAATTAAAATTACAGAATGCAGAAAAGCATGGAGGTGTGAGGAAGAGAAAGAAAAAAGAGAACAAAGGTGACAGATGGAAAACGTTAAAAAGATGGTAAACTTTAATTAGACTATACCATAATCACTTTAAATGTGAATTTGTATAAGCACACCAGTTAAAATAAAGAGATTGTCCAATTGGATTAAAAAAAACAAAACCCAACTCTATGTTATCTACCAGAAACAGAATATTAATAAAGGTCCATATAGGTTAAAAGTAAAAGGACATGAAAAGAAATACCATGCTAATATTAATACATATATGTAAAAAAAAAAAGGCGAAGTAGCTATTTTAGTTTCAGACAAACAGGGCTTTAAAACAAATGAAGTAATTGGGGTAGAAAGGGACAACACATAATGACAAAATGGTCAAACTTCCTAGAAGATATAACAATCCTAACATATATGCACCTAACAATAGCACATCAATATACAATAGGTAACAACTGATTTAACTTAGAGGAGAAATAAATAATTTATTGTTTGTATTTGGAGACTTTAACACCTTTCTCTCAGTAATTGGTAGATCAAGTAGGTAGAAAATTAGTTAAGGATACAGAAGACCTGACAGCACTTTTGTTCAACTTGATCTAACTGAAATTTATAGAACATGCCATTCAATAGCAGCAGACTAGATAATAATCTTAAGTGCACATAGGACATTTACCAAAATAGACCACAATCTTGGCCATAAGGCACATATTAACGAATTTCAAAGAATGGAAACTAAACAAATTATATTCTCAGAATGCAATGAATTCAAACAGGAAATCACTAAAGAAGATAGTTGTAAAATTTCCATATATTTGGATACTGATCACACATTTTTAAACATTTGTAGTTATTTTTCAAAACAATATTTTGTAGAGACAAGGATCTCCTCCTTATGTTGCCTAAGCTGGTCTCAAACTTCTGGCCTATAGTGGTCCTCCTGCCTCAGCCTCTCAAAGTGCTGGAATTACAGCATGCGCCACCATGCCCACCTGATCACACTTCTAAATAATCCATGAGTCAAATAAGAAGTTTCAAGAGGTATTTACAAATATTGTTTAATTAAATGAGAATGAAAGTATAACTTACCAAAATGAATGGAGTGCAGCTAAAAACTTTCTTAGAGGGAAATGTGTAACACTAAATACATATAAAAGAAAAAAAGAAAATATCTAAAATCAATAATGTAGGCTTTTGCTTTAGGAAATTAGAACAAAAGCACAAATTAACCTGAAACAAGTAGATGGCTCTTACTATTTTGAGGTATGTTCTATCTATGACTAGATGTTTGAGGGTTTTTATCAAGAAGGGGTGCCGAATTTTATCAAAAACTTTTTCCACATCTCAAGATATAATCATGTGGTTTTTGTTTTTACATCTGTTGATATATTTAATTACGTTTATGGTCTTATGGATGTTGAACCAGCCCTGCATCCCGGGAGTGAAGCGCTGCATCCTTGGTCATGGTGGATCATTTTTGAGATATGTTGTTGGATCCAGTTTGCCAGAATCTTGTTGAAAATTTTAGCAGCTATGTTCATCAAGGATATTAGCCTGTAGTTCTCTTTGTTGGATCTTTACCTTAAAAAAAAAAAAACAGATGCTGAAAAGGATGTAGGGGAAAGGGAACTCTTCTATATTGTTGCTGGGAATATAAAACTAGTACAACCTCTGTAAAAAACAATTTGGCAATTCCTAAAAGATTTAAAAATCAACCTTCCATACGTCCCCGCAATCTCTACTGGGAATATACCCGGAGGAACTCCAATCACTCTATTAAAAAGATGACTGCACATGTATGTTTATTGCAGCATTATTCACAATAACCAAAACATGGTACAAACCATGCTGCCCATCAAAAGAGGACTGAAAAAAATGTGGTATTTATACACAATGGAATATTATTCAGCCATAAGGGACAAAATTATGAACTTCACAGCAACTTGGATGGATTTAAAGTCTATAATCCTGAGTGAGCTATCACAGAAATAAAGAACTGTGTACCACATGTTCTCACTCATAAGCAGACCTTGAACAATTATCATAATACTATAAAAAGGGATTGGCAGTAGTGGGAAGCTGTCAGGGGAAGAGGGAGGCACACCTCATCAACACGGGTACCTGCATAATGAACATTTGTATACATAACCCTGAATTGTACCCCACGTCTTTAAAACAATAAATAAATAAACCTAAAACAAGCAGAAAAAAAAGGAAATAAAAAGTAGAGAAATCAGTGAAATTGAAAACAAAAAACAACAAATTGAAAACAGGAAAATCAACAAATCCAAAAGCAGCTTCTTTGAAAATCCCAACAAAATATATCAAACTATTTAGCCAACTTAGTCAGACAAAAGAGGGAGAAGACAAGACATAACTTACCAATATCAAGGATAAAAGAAGGCCATTGCTAGTCATTCCATAGACATTAAAAGGATAAAAAGGGAATACATAGACTCTCTCTTCATCTGTGCTTGTGGACAAGCAAAATAATACTGTCGCTGTGAAAAATAGTTTGGTATTTTTTTCCTTTTTAAAATTCAGTTAAGCATATATTTACCATATGATCCAGTAACCCCATACTGCTCTGTGGTTTTACCACAGAGAAGTAAAAGCTTATAATCACACAAAACCAGTGCACAAGTTTTTAACAACTTTATTTGTAGTTGCAAGGCATGAACACGAGCTACATACTATATGATTCCATTCATAGGACATTCTGGAAAAAAGGCAAATTATAGAAAAATAATACATCCGTGGTTGCCAGAAACTGCCAGAGTGGAAGATGGGTGTTCATTATAAAGTGGCACAGGAGAATGTTGGTGGAGATAGGTCGTTTAATATCCAGATTGTGTTGGTGGCTACCGAATTGCAGACATTTGTGAAAACTTACAGAAATGTATATCAAAAAGAGCAAAATTTGCCATATGTCAATCTGAAAAGTGAATTTAAAAAATCCAGGGCTTTTGTCTAATTGGAAATATGTGAGTCTACAGTCTCAAAGAACGAAGACAAAATGACATCAAACACATAGAACATTTGGCTAAACAAATGAATCACACATATTTTGGCTTGTGTTTTTAAAACTTGAGTATTCATATTAAGAGATTTAGTCATGATATTCTAGAATGTTTTAGCTAAATTGTGCCCCAGTGTATTTTTTATTCAACCCCAAATGAATGCTTTGTACTTAAGTGTGACTAAGTGATGGCTTTAAAGCTGTACAGCTGGTAAGTAGATCCCTAACTCTCCATCCGGTGTTCTTCCTTGGTATTTGTCAACCGCACCTGAAGCATTTATTGTGCCAGATTTCTTTTTCTATACCTTACATAAATCATCCAGAAAAGGGCAATTTAGATAGTGAGAGATCTTAAAATTGTATCAAATGATGAATGGTTAACAAAATTGGTTACACATGCTCTGCAGAAAAGAGATTTTTAGATGTAGAAGGTCATAAGAAAAGTTTTTAGAAATTTAAGAAACTTCTTAATAGAAATACTAGGTTTATCTCACACTCTAGTGAGGGTCTTGCTATTGAAGAAATTCAAATAGAATACATGATGAGTGTCAGAGATCCTATGAAAAGGGTAGGTAATACTTGATGATTATTGAAATCTCTTCAAATTCTTCACATTCTTGGACTTGAATGAAAACCCTTTACTGATGAGGTCGTCTGTCTTGTAAAATAGTGAGCAATTCTTCACAGGAAGTTTTCAAGACAAGTCTCAGATGGGAGGTTGCCCAGATGACTTCTAGGTTTTCTATTGAATTGGAACCTGTGATATCTATTTGGAAAGTTATATAGAGAAAAGTCTTCACTTGGTAATAGGTTAACGTTAGTGACTGTTTTAACTCTAAGACTCTACAGGTCTTCAAAAACTAGCAAGATCATATCTGGGTTTTGAAATGTAGAAAACTATGAAAATAGAAAATTATGAACTCTGATTTTTTTTTGCACTCTACCTTCCTATTGTAGCATTCAAAAAACACAAAAGCAGGTGCAAAGTTCAAAGAAGAATATCGGTCAGCAACATCTATCCACAGATGAGCCCTTGAGGCAGAAGAGCATTGATACACATAAATAATAAGAGAAGAATATTTTTATCCACTCAGTATAACTTTTTCTAAAAGAACATGCCTAATCATGGATGGAGATACACACACACACACACGCGCGCGCGCACACACACACACACACACATACACACACACACATGAGTGCGTGCACATGAGCAAACACACAGCACAAAAACAATTTTAGGTGAAAATTTCACCTCTGCATATGCATTCTAGGTCTATATTTCTCAGCACCACAATGCAGTTGAGATGAAAAAAACTTTCTGCTTGAGAAAGATAATGTACATAGTAAAGCAAGAATAATTCATCTAATAATTCAGAAAGAAAGGAATAAAATGAGAACTTTCTTACTATATGCCAGGAAAGTGTGTTAAACTCCTTCAGCAAAGTCATTTGATCCTCTCGTCAACCCAGGTATCTCTTACCTAGGAATCTATGAGTTTTCCAACATGTGCTATTCTTATGTTCTAGGTCTCTAACTGTTCTCTGCGTTTCCTGCCCTATTTTCTTTTTCTCTGTGACTCTCTTTGCTGTTTTTTTCTTCCTATGGATAATTCTTCAATCTCTCCATTTTGCCTCTGCCTATCTACATAACTGAGCAGTGTGATGACATCACATATAAAGTTAGATTTTATTCGTTCATATTCTGTTTCTGTCACTTAATAACCATGTGATCTAGATAAACTGCCTAAGCCCTCTGAGCTTCAGTTTCCTCATCTGAATGAAGCTAATAATAGTATTAATTTCAAAGGATTATTGTGACTATTGGGCTTATACATGTAGAGCACTTAGAACAATGCCTGCTATTATTTGCAATACTTCACTATCTGTATTACTTTCTTCTTTTTGTCTTTATTCCTTACCCTTCCCTTCTCTTTATTTTGAAATATATATTTTAATCTATTTGTCAGATATCAAGCTACTTAAAATATCTACCAGAAACATAAAAATTGTTCTGCAAATAGCAACATTTGGCATAAATACTGTGTTCACTATTCCATGATGTAAATCTACTTTATATAAAAAATATGTTACAAGAATAAAAGATGAACAGTTGTAGTGGGTGAGGAGTGACCCATATGTGTACAGTTGTAGTGGGTGAGGAGTGACCCATATGTGTTGAGAGAAATACAAAATTTTGAAAGATCAGAAAAGTTGGAGATGTGGAATTTCAATGGGATTTTGAGGAATTGGTATACATAGGTAAGAAGGGAGTCACACTGCAAGCAAAGATCCCAGTTACAAATTTCAGTTTAACATAAATCCAAAGACTATGTTATTTAATGCTGTTTCTCAGTCCGTTGGATTTACTGATTTGACACAATTCTCTTGAGAACTAACCTATTTAATGACCTTCGTTAGTCTTTTAAAATATGTCGTATAATTTATTTTTTCTGAAATACTTCAAAGATGCAAGTGTTTACATTTGCTATTGTTTCTTTTAAAGATGGATTATGGTGGAGGCAGGAAGAGGGCAGCAGAAGAGTTAAAATGTTTCCAATTTATCCTTTACCTGTTTATACACCCAACTCCTTTGAATTTCCTGTCTTCCATTATGCTGCCTTCATTCCTATTTGCTGTTATCAGTGACAGAACCTGCTGGTCACTCCCTCTTCATCATCAAAATAATAGCCCACGACTGGCACTTCCTTTTCATCCTGAGACCTGCTATCATCTTTGGGTTAATTCATCCTATACGTGGAAGACTGGGTACACAATGTCCTAACATCCCCATCACCAATGACCTTTTTTCTACCCCACTTTTTTCACTTTGATCACTGACCATCTCTTGGCTCTTACTAATTTAGCCATGTTCTCTCTAGCCATTTCCAACTCTCTTTCCACATTTCAGGTGTAACTATGTCTACTTCCACTGTTCTTTGACTTCCTGGGACCTCCCTTCCTTCTACTTTTACATCTCTCTCCTTTTATTTCTCTGAAGCTCCTTATATTACATAGACAATAGCCAAATTCTCTTGGCCTCCTGCTTTTCACTGCACTGATGTGCTCCCAAGTCAATAAAAAGCTGTTGTTGACAGTCACAAAGAAGAACAGATTGATACAGTATAAGCAATGGGTCCCCGATACTCCTCAGTAATTATTCACTTATCAATTTTCCCAAGCCTTCCCTACCCAGGTCACGAAGTTGCTCTGCTCCCGATTACCAAATATACAAATCAACCTATATCTTCACCCTGCCTACTCTTCTATTCTTGCTACAGTAGAGGAGACATCTGTCCCACACCTAAAACGATCCTGTCCTCTCCCACCACCCACTTCAACGTTCCACTTGATGGCATCTTGATGACACAGAGGCACCTCATACTCCACAGTCCTAAAACTTACCTTATAGACATCCCTCTTAAACCTGATTTTCCCCAATATTTCCCTCTCTCCAGATCTAATTGCATAAACCAGAAATTTAGGAGTCATCCTTGCCACATCGGTTTTCCTCCCATCCTTCATAATGTTCTGTCTACTTGACTCCATGAATACTTGTCTTATATAGAAATCAAAGACACTTTATGTACACACACATACATATAAAATACCTACATATATAAAATCCATCTGTTGTCTAACCCTTTAAATGGCATTAATTTATTGTAGGATAAAGACCCAAATCTCTAACATGGCCTAGAGTGTGTGCCTGGCATGGCCCCGTCTTTCTTCAGGTTCATCTCCCGCCAATCTCCCTCTCTCTCTCACTTTTGCAACTACACTCGTCTTTCATTCTCTCTGAACATATACCACCATCCTATGGTCACTGTAGCAACTTTACAAATACGGTTTCTTCTATCTAGAAAGCTCTCCTCTCTCATGTTTCCCTGCCCTGACTGGTTTCAATCTTCCCTTACAATATACCTTAAAACATGGTGTACCTCCTATGACACAAACTAATAATTATAACAGTCCTGTATTTATGTCATTAACTTGTTTCTGTTTTCCTCCACTAGATTACACACTCCATGGAATGATGATCTATTGGCTGTTAAACACAGCATCTGCCACAATAATGGGGTTCAATAAACATTTGTTGAATAACTGTTTCTTGGCTCCTTTATAGAAGATAAGAGTATTTTGGAGCATTTGAACTTCTCTGTAGTATTCTGACCCCAAGGCGAAAGTATTGATCTCTCATCTGTGTTCTTCTCCCATATTATATAGCACTTGAGCTCTTCAAATTTTAGTTATTTGTCATTATTTTTCCTGACCAACCAGTGAGTTACTGCTTTAGGTATGAAGTGTCCTAATCATTTGTATATCCTCTGTCCTTAAAGAGCATTTGGACCTTACAAAGAACTCAGCACTCATTAACTGGGGTGACGGCAACTGCTAGGAGAGGCTGGCTTGAACCATGTGGGGAGAGTAGACTGGCATTTCTCTACAACAGCACACAAGACCTAGATTGACACAAAAGACCCAGTCATTCATTAAAAGGAGGTTTAGGCAACATTCACCCAACTTGGATAAAAATTGAAATTTGGCTTAATTATCCAGGCTGATTAATCAATTGGTTTCAAATTCACTGGTGCTCATTTTGCTTTATTTTCCATTTAAAACGCCATTAAACATGATAATATGTGCTTTTCATTGAAATGACAAATTCCACATCCATTCCACTATCCTTCATCAAAAAAAAAAACAAAGTCTTAAGTCCTAGAAAGTGTAGACAGTCACTAATAAAACATATGAATAATGAAGTTCTTTTCTCCTCTGACCATTGAAACTCTGCTTTGCTACAATTTTTCCATACCAGTATAATCACTTCGGGAAGAGTATAGGCTAGACAAACGTCCTGCATTTCAGTGATCTAAATAAAACTAAAACCCAAGCCAAGGCAACTCCGGGGCAAAAAAATCAAGTGGTAAGGCATTTATTTCAGAGCATGGACTCAAGCTAGCAAGCCTGGGTTCCGATCCAGCCTGTCTCCTTCACTAGCTCTGGACCCTTACGCTTTTCTTTTGCATCGTCCTTTCCTTATCTGGAAAACGAAGACAAAAGTACCACCTAACTCACAGGGCTGTGGAGGACAGTAAGAATTCATATATGTGAAGCGCTCAGCCTTAGTGCCCGACAAGTCGTAATGCTCAATCAGTGTTAGTATTAATACCAAAAGGGAAAAAAAAATTGTGTAAACCTGGGGCACCTTCGGAATGGCCCCCTTGACAAAACTCGGACACCCCCTCCCATCAAAAAAAGTGATGTTTAAAAAAATTTTTTTTTCTTTTTCTAAAGAAAAACTGTCAGAGGAGCGTGAGAATCATAAACGATTTCAAGGGCAGTGTCGAAACAAAGAGGGGGACTTCTGTGAAGGGCCTGAGACATTGCTTTAGGCCGGGCCCTCCCATGAAAGGCCCGCCCCGCGCTGTTTGTTTGGCCTCGACGGGTGATCAGCGGCGGCAGGATGTGTTAATTTCTTGTCAAGCGCGTGTGGATGTGCCCTCGGCAAACAATGGGCGCCGAGGGGAGCCCCGCGCCGCCCGGCCCCCACCGGCGCCCCGTTTCCGGGCTCTCGGCCGCACACATCCCCCCTTTGTTTCCCCGGGCCCGGCCGCGCGTGTCGCTGCCGCGGCC